>NW_006160034.1:1655578-1675893 GCF_000334495.1 Tupaia belangeri chinensis
CTCTTTTTTTTTTTTTTAATAAGAGATTTTTGCTATAGGACATGTGTGCTTGCCAGAAAGACAGAGAGATGAAGAGTGAGAAATCATCCCCCAGGGGGATGGCCATGCTGCAATCCCTTCTCCTGCAATCTCCTCTTGGGATTTTGGGCACATGCACACACATGCCAGATGAGAGTTTCAAGCCACCAGGTCCAGGACTCAAACCACAGTTGACCATGTGGGAGTCCAGTGTCGTAACCACTACTCCACCTGCTGGCCCCAGTATTTCCTCTTTTGAACAGTGCTGGCCCAGGCCCAGTCACAGAGGCAGCCCTGCGAGCCAACTGAGGATTACCAATGGCAGCAGGACAAAAACTTAGCTGTGGTCTTCCTGCAGGGTTGCCAGATGTGGTCAATAAAAAGACAGGACACCCCTTACATTTGGGTTTCAGATGAACCACGAATCAGGTTTTAGCGTGTGTCTCCAAAGCTGTTAGGGAAAAGTGCCCCTGTATTCTGTCTGGCAGGCCTCCCTGGCCCCCTCATTCTTCCACCGTGTCCATTCTGTCCCTTGTCCCCAGGGTAGAAGGGCGTCCTTTGGCACGACAGTGCATCCCAGCCATGGCATGTGAGGGCGATTACCAGCAAGATCAGGGCAGGATGGTGCCTGGAGGCCAGGCCTCTGTCTCCTGCTGGTGCAGACCACAGAGAGGTGGGCAAGAACAGCCTTCGGGGCGCTGACCACATGGGGCTCCAGCCTGGGGGTGAGCAGAGGGCCAGGAATGAAAAGAGAGAAAAAAGCCAGGAGGAAAGGGGGCTCCTGGGCACCCACCAAAGCTGACGTTATGATGTGCTTACTGACCAGACTCTCAACTCAGGTGTCAGCATGACTCTTGTCACTGTTCTGTTGGGAGCAGCATCTACACCTTGCAGAGGATGACCACACCCGCCTGGGTTTTGCTCCTAGGCGTGAAGCTGGGCCCCCTGCTGTAGACTCTGCCCCCTGCACGCTGCCAGGCACTGTGTGCTCAGGCAACAGAAGGAGGACTCGCCACTGCCCAAGACAGCCCAGCCGATTTCTCAGAAGAGCCGGAAGGTCAACCCTGAGGCCTCTCTCACCCCAGGTGTCATGGAGCAGTCAGCTGCTGAGTGCCCAGACCCTGGCTTGGAGACGGTGGGGCACACCCATCAGAGGCACGGGGACCTACGGGTGTGGGTGAGCACAGCTCCGAGGGGCCCAGTGGAAGCAGGACTCGTTCGTGGCTCTGAGCAGCGGCTGGACACAGCGACACCACCGTGGCCGGAGGAGAGTCTGACTGGCACGCCCCGTGTCCAACACATTTGTCATGGACCAGGGAGGATAAAACAGTGAGGGTCCCACAGAAACCAGTGCTGGGCTGAGAAATGCCAGGAGGGTTAAGATCCAAACTGCTTAGGCAACAATTGTTCTTTTCGCGTCTTACAAGTTGAAGGTGGAGCCTTCGATCTAGATCTAGTTCCTACAGTGCGTGACGGCGCCCTCTCCAGGTACAGCCTGAGTGGAAGGTGGTGACTTGGACAAAACATAGGGGAAGAGGAGGAGGAGGGGAGCAGGAAGGTAAGGCTCAGGAGGAGGGAGAGGAGGAGAGAGAGAGCTGGAATGGAAATTTCACCTGGCCAGGACCCAGATCTGGTTTCTTCCTCTCAGCATGACATGCCCTGATTGGATGAGCACTGCCTGCAAAGCCTTTTCACACAGGCCGGTCTCTCTTTAGAGAACAAGGCTGCATCTGATTAGTTGCCCATTAAGTCAGGGAGAGGGGCAGGGGTGCATGAGGCGCAGGACAGTGAGGACTGGGGAAGCAGCCGGCTTCCCTCCTGGGGCCCACGGTGCTCTGGGAATGCAGTGCGCTCCTGCTGACAAGTCCCAGGGCCATGAGAACGGTTTAATCCCCGAAACCCACAGGGATGGCTGGGGGGTGGATATTCTGCAAATGGTGGCAGGAAGCCCATGCGTTAGGTGTGAGCAGGCTCTGTGTGAGGTCCTGGGGACAGGAAGGCAAATGAGGCAGAGGTCCTGCCCCCAGTCCCTCCCAGCCCACAGGGCACGTTGTCATGTGTGAATGAGGCGAGGGGTTCAGCTGTGAGCAGGAGCTGCTGAAGGCACCTGGCCCAGGCTGGGAGGCTGCGGCACAACCCAAAGCCTTCATTTATTTTTGCCAGAGGACACACGTGCTCACAAGAGAGAGAGAGAGAGAGAAAGCGCCCTCCCCCCCAGTGGGGTGTGATGACATTGCAATCCTTTCTCCCCCATTTCTCCACCCTGTCTGGATTTTGAACACACCCCCATGTGTGCCCAGCATGTTTTCTAAGCTGCCAGGGCTGGGGATTTGAACCACCATTGGCCATGTGGGATCTTGCTTCCTTAGCTACTGAGCTACGGGATCAGCCCCCAAAGACTCCTTCAATAGCTTTAGTCCTTTATTAGTGATAAAGTGTATGTGCCCATGGGAGTAGGTGAGAGAGACAGAGACAGACAGAGAGAGAAAGGAGCTCTGTCCACAAGGCCTGGCCATGCCTCGCTCCCCTTCTTCCAGTACTCCAACCGTCTGGCTCTTGGGCTCTCACACACGTGCCCATCACGTCTCAGGCTGACGGGGACAGGGGTTTGAACTGCTGTCTCCATGTACAATCTGCTTTCTCTTGAGCCACGAGAGCTGGGATTTGAACCACAGTCAGCCAGGTGGGATGCAGTTCCCTTAACCACTAGTCTATGGGTTGACTCCCTTAAAAACTTTTTTTTTCCCTCTGCTTTTAATTTTGCCAGAGGGTGCATGCATTACCTGGAGAGAGTTGAGGGCTGGGGGGTGAGAAAGCACCCCTGGAGGGATGGCCATACTGTAATCCTTCCCCTCCATTCCTCCCTGCTTTGGGGATTTGGGACACACAAAAGCATGTTTGGCATGTTTTTCAAGCTGCCGGGTCCAGGACTTGAACCATATGGTTGGCCATGTGGGATCCAAATACTTTAGCCATGCCACCTACTGGCCTCAAAGACTTTTTAATATCACAGGACCATGTGCCTTCACCCCTTAGGAGCTCGAGGCGCGGAGCCGTGGGCAGAATCCCCTTTTCCTGCCATGTCGACTGTTGGTCTTTCTGTCTTGTTTATGCTCTCAGTAGCGGCCGGCAGTGACTATGTGGGGCGCAGGTGGTTTCTCTTCCTGGGGTCGTGGGTCCTCCAGTGGTGTTCGTCATGTGCTCCACAAAATCCCTGAGTACGCGTATACTTCAATGTGTTAACAAAGGGAAAATTCAGAGGTTCCTGACATGTCCTCATGTGCCATTTCCTTGTACCTGTCATTGATGAATGAGATGGGATTGATCTTCCTTTTTTTTAGAGAGAGAGGTTTTTGCTATAGGGCGCGTGCAATCTCCAGAGAGACAGGGAGAGACAGAAAGCAGGAAATCACCCCCAAGGGGCGATGGCCATGCTGCAATCCCTTCTCCTCCATTCTCTTGCAATTTGGAGCACACACACACACACTCACACACACACACACCCAGCATGAGTTTTAAGCCACTGGGTCCAGGACTCAAACCATGGTCAACTCCATGGGAGTCCAATGGCCATGTGGGATTTTGCTTCCTTAGCTACTGAGCTATGAGACCAGCCCCCAAAGACTCCTTTAATAGCTTTAGTCCTTTATTTGTGATAAAGTGTATGTGCCCATGGGAGTAGGTGAGAGAGACAGAAACAGACAGAGAGAGAAAGGAGCACCATCCATTACGCCATCTGCTGGTCCCAGGATTGTTCTTCCTTTTTATCTTGCCTAAAAATCCTATGAGATTGTATTCATCCTTTTAATAAATACTCACCCAGTGCTTCCATATTCCAGACACCGTGTCGGGGCCAGGGGTGCAGTGATGGAAAAAGCAGAGAAGGACCTGCTTCCTGGAGTTTATGGCAGCTCGCAGATCTTCTGTGCATGACAGTGACCTAGGGAATGTGCTTAAAAATGCAGGTGCAAAAGATAAATAAATAAATAAAAAGGTGTGGTGAATAGTGGCATAGGTAAACACGACTCTCTGTGAGGCTGACCCACCTGGGAAGGATTCAAGTTCAAGTCTGGAGACTTCTCTGAGTATGCCAGGTAGCCTAGATCCAGGGCTGGCTGAGACTGGGAAGATATTGAACTCTGCTGGTGTGCTCTGTGCTCGCCGCTTTCTCTCTTCCTCTCGCTCACATGGAAGAAATAATGAGTTGTTAGAAAAGTCACAATGCTGGGGGTCAGCAGGTGGCATAGTGGCTAAGAGCACTGGACTCCCACATGGCCAATGGCAATTCAAGTCCCAGACCTGGTGATTTGCTTTCTCACCTTCCCTCTTTTTCTCTCTCTCTCACTGGATCCCTCTCTGGTCAAATTAAAATAAATAAATAAATACAATTACATAAAATAATTCTTTTAAAAAATAAAGTCACGACATGTTTTTGCACAGAAAAAAAATACGTTTTGACTTTTCCAACAACCCAATAGATAATTTTTTTCTTTTTTAAATGCAGGTGTCCCAGGCTTGGTCTTAAGGAAAATTTGATTAATGCCCCAAACAAGGAGATTGACCGACATGAGGCTATTAGGGCAATGGGTCCCTGGCATCTAGAAAGGGTAAGGGGAGGGTCTGGTGGTTGATTCTGGGAAGCAGGTGTCAGGAGTGTGAGCCGAAGTGAAGTAGCCCATCAATGTCGGTCCATCCATCACACAGGGGTCCTAGAATCAAAGCCCGGAATCAAGGAGGAGCATGAGAGAGGACAGCCCCCAATGTAAACTCCTGAGTACATCTGCCTGGTTATTATTCCATTTTATCTAATTGCATTTTAAAATGCTCAATGGGGAAAATATGCCAAGTCTTTAATAAATTAAGAGCAGGCCTGCTTTTTAACCTGCAGCAGGTCTTTAAAAAGTCCTGCTGAGGGCATTCAGCTCTGGGAGACAGGTCTGTGCAGAGGCGGGTAATTAGCCAGCACCACCTCTGGAGCCGGGAGGGGGTGTGGGGGTGTTTGGTTGCTGGAGTTACCTCTTCCTGATAATGGGGGAAACTGGCTGTGACTATGGGAGCTTGAAGATACGTGAGCGATGTTCTGTTTCAGTGAATCAGGAGGCAGTACGTGTGCAGGGCCTCAGCACAGCGGGACAGCAGGGTGTGGGTTTCCTCTGCTCTGATACCATGAGATGGTGTCTGGTGCTCCCACTCTTGTGGCCGTGACCTGATGGGGCCCAGCAGAGCTGGAGTTAGGGACGGAAGGGCTGGTGACCATCCCGGCCTCCAGTCTAGGCGGGATGCTAAAAGAGCACAGGTGTAACTCAGAAACTTGGGACCGACCAACGATTCAAGTTTCCATCTTGACTCGATTCAAGTGGCAAAATGCAAACTCTGCCCAAGGTGCACCCATCCTGGAGAGAAACAGAAAGTACACTCCTGATGGACTTAGAGAGGTTGGTGGCTTTCAAATCCCTGATTTATTTGTTCATTTCCTCTTTTCAAATAAAAAAAAATTATTCGATTTATTCCATGAGTGAGAGACAGGGAGAGAGACAGCAATACAACACCCTGATAGGGTGTCAATGCTTTGATCCATTCCCAGCACCATCCAGCCCAGATCAAAAGCATGCACATGCCTAGCACACTCAGAGAGGTCATTGGACAAACCAGCAACCTTCCCATGTGGCCACTTGACTGAGTATGGTGTTGCAACACTGGCCAGCCCCTCCAGCCTAGCTTGGAGCCGACCTGTCTGGGTTCAGATGAGTTTTACTACTTGCTGGCTTTGACCTTAGGCGGGTTCGTGCAGTGCTCTGTTCTCTGTCTCCTTGTCTATAATGAGGATTATAACAGGGTCAGGGCTGAGGATTAGGTGAGTGTGCGGGAAGCACTTAGACCCCAGCTGGTTTGCAGCAATAACTGAGTAAGTGTTAATGAGCTACGTGTTATTTTTGTGACTACTCATGCAAGTTGCCTGGTGCTATTTGAGGCTCCACCCTCTACCTGAGACCAGTCAGCTAAATGTGTCCCAAATGCACAGGCTCTGGGGAGTTAAAACTCTTAATGTGAGTCCTGCAAAGCGAGCATTTATTATGCACAAATAATTAACTTTGCTCTTTTAAAAATGCAAACCACATAATCCTTCTCTAAAGAAGCTATATGATTTAGAAAATAAAAAAGAAATCTTAAAAAAGTCAAACAATTTGGAAAGCTTTTGCCCATGCAAACTTCTCACTTCATCCATCCCTCCAAACGGCCAAACAACTTTTGAACAATTTGACCAAGTCTTTGTAAGCATAACCACGTACATGCTACTTCTATCCAAAGTGGGAAGGTAGATAGCTCTCTGCAGTCAGGAATGCTTGAAAAATAGTGAAAGAAAAGACCATTCCAGGACCTATCGGTAGTGTGGTGAGTAAGGGGGCAGATCCCACATAGCTGACTGCCCAGTTCAAGTCCTAGACCCAGTGGTATGAGAAATACACCAGGTGTGTGGATGTGTATGCCCAAAATCGCAAGAGGAGAATGGAGAAGGGATTGCAGTGTGACGATCCCCCCAGGGGAGAGTGAGTTCTCACGTTCCCTTCTCTCTGTCTTTCTCTAGCAAGTACAAATACCCAATAGGAAAATTAAAAAAAGAAAAAAGAAATAAAAAGAAGACCATTTTCAATAAGCCAAAATGGTACGGTATGTTTGGTGTTCGTGACAAATCCCTTCCTTTGCACAGGGAGGAATATGATTTTTTACTAATAGCAAATCAGACCTTGCTCTAACTCCACTAAGTGAATGTGTGGCAATATTAAGGATACACTTAGGGGGGTGCCAAAGTATGGGCTTGCTCGGGCCTAAGCTGCGGGCTTGACTCTAGGCCCTTCCCCCCACATCCCCACCCTGCCCTGAGCACAAGTGGACATGGGGCCTAAGTCAGAGCCAGGACAAGTGAGCTCCTGCAAGATTCCAACCCCAGTGAGGGGTTATATTAAGCATCTTGAGGCTTAGGAAGGCATCTCCGCATTAGGTAAGAAAGTGCTGATGATAGTCAAAGCCTAGTTAGAATTCCTCCCAAGATGGTTACATCTCCTTTTAAAATTACAGTATCATGGGGGGAGGGTGTCTTCAAAAGTTCATGGAAATGCATATTATGAAGAAAAAGAAAAACCTATGCTTACATTTCAAAATCTTTTTGCACCAAAATAAACTCTTTTTTTTTTTTTTTTAAGAGACATTTTTGCTATAGGGCACATGCACTTGCTGGAGAGACTGAGAGGGACAGAGAGACAGAATGTGAGAAATCCCCCCAAGAGGAGATGGTCATACTGCAATCCCTTCTCCGTTCTCCTCTTGGGATCTGGGGCACACATGCACATACGCCTGGCATGTTTCAAGTCTCCAGGTCTGAGACTCGAACCATGGTCAACTCTGTGAGTTCGGCAGCACTTGAATGACTATGCCACCTGCTGGCCCCAATAAACTCATGTTTTAATTCTACTTTTCTCAGGAACTTTTTGAAGTGCCCACGTATATTTATTTAACATTATTATTTGCAGCGTTATTTGTAGGTAACTGATGTTACCTACCTAATGCAATTATTAGTAGTAAATACTTCTGTATTCTTTTAGTTTTAAGATGTCAATGAATTTAAATATTGCTTCACTTTCAAGTGGGATCATGATTATTTTCAAGAATGCGTAAAACACGCAATTGTTTAAAAAAGACAAGATGTATTTACAGTCATACCACTCAGAGGAAAGGACAGTAAGACAGTTAACAGCTAATATATTGTCTTTGAGTCTTTTCCCCTCTACAAATAGGTTTTACATATATATGCACACATAGACACACACACACACACATAGAGATTATACTGTCTTCTAACCTGGTTCAACCACCGAACTTTGTAGAAGCTTATATTGTTGTCTTTTCTGCATTGTATCTTAGGGTCTTAGCAGGAAATGGGTTTCCTTTTGTGTTCTCAAGGATGGCTTAAGGGACTGAGAAGGGGGCTGCAGGACACCTGGACGAAGCTGGAGGCAGGAGGCTGAGGAGAAAGAGGAGTAACAGTGACGCAAGGGCAGCTGATGGGGGAGGAGGTCTCTGAGGGAGGCTGATACCTGACAAAAATCTACGTCCTTAGGTAGACACGTCACTGAAGAAAAAACCTGCCCTCTTGAGACTCCTTTGCTTCCCACCGGACAACCTAGGAGGGCAGAGGGCAGAGCCTGGGTTGCAGAATACATCTGGAGGGCAAAAAAGCTACCATCTGTCATGCTTGTCATCAAATATGCTTTAAGTACACCAAAAAAGAAAAAAAAGAGTCTGCCTAATATTCCTTTAGAGGAAAGTAGCATAAATTATTTAACCAAGTCCCTGTGGATTCCTTTTCTTTCCTCTTTCTTTTACTACTATAATTAGCAGTGCACTTCATATTCTTATATATACATTTTGGGCTGCTTCTCTGGTTATTTTCTCAAGATCAATTCCCGGAAGTGGCATTACTGGGTCAGGGGAATCTGCGTTTTTAGGGCTTCTCATCTATATTGCCAAATAGCCCACCCAAGGCTATGGGACCAAACACCTGAAAGCAATGCACAGGCAGCCTAGGCCAAAGTGGCCTCGACTGGAGAGCTGGCCAAGGCTGTCTGGTGGAGCAGGTAACCCGGAGGGAAGAAGTAGCCACCTCCAGGTCTGTCCTGGAAACCCACAAGTGAAAGGTCATACCTCCAAGGCAGGAAACTGACCTGCTTCCAGAGAGCTCCAGCCTCAGTTCACCTGAGGGTCAACCCGAGTCTCTGACGAAGGGACGGGAGGTGATGGCCTCTAGGCCTGGGGTTTTGTTTCAATTGACCTCATTTACCCGAGGTCAAATGTAGTGTAAACAACTAACGTGGTGGTCACAGAAAGCTCCTCATGGGGTCACTTCCTGGGGGCCAGCAAGAGAAGGTCAGGGCAAGACTGGGTGCAAGTGAGAGGTCAGAAGGACCCAGGACACTGGAGTGGGAGGAGGAGGGAGGGAAGGAGGGAGTGAAGAGGGGTGAGAGGAGGCTCATGGAGCTGTGCTGTGGGCCCTGATGCTCCTTCCTGTGAATACAGCCTCGTCAGTCCTGACCTTTCAGGACAGGCAAAGAGGAAGGATAGCAGGGATCAAGGGGAGAGGAAAGAGAACGGAATCCACCATGGAGGAAATACCATGCTAGGTTCTGTTTTCCCTCCTTTAGAAGAAAAGCAAGTGCCCAAGGGGCCGATACCCCTTGAGTTTATGCGTTAAGGAAAAGAGCTTGCGTGGCCAGGCAGTGGCATGCCGGTGTATCCGTGATCCGGGCTGGCTGAGGCTGGGGTGGATCGTGGCATGAAGACCCAGTTGGAGATGCCTGTCTCTCTGTCTCTGTCTCTGTCCCATGTGGAATAAATAAATAAATAAAAACACAATTAAAAAACATAGAAAAGGGATCAGCAAGTGGTACGGTGGATCCCACACGGTCAATAACAAGTCCTGTCCCCAGGGGCTTGGAAATTATGCTAGGTACACGTGCATGCATGTTCCAAATCTCCAAAGGAGAATGGAGAAGGGATTGTGGCATGGCCAGCCCCCGTTGGGGGGATTTCTCATTTTCCCTCTCTCTGTCTTTCTCTGTCTCTTTCCGGCAAGCCCCTGTGTCTTATAAGAAAAATCTAAAAAGCAAAGAAAAGAAAAGGGGTTAGAGGTCCTAGGTTCCCACCGATAACCGCGTTATAGTCTTGTTATGAAACAGACACTTAATAGGAAGACCCGACTGGTAGTTTCTAAATTCAACACAGAGAACTAACAGACGGAGCCAAGCGGGGACAGAAATATAGATTTACAGTTTATTACTGATTGATAAGAATAGTAATAGCAATACCTGCCCGCTTCTAGAATAAGGACCGTGCCTTGGTGCTAAGGTGTCACACCGTAAATAATTTAATCCTCCTGGCTTCCGTGTGAGGATCAATCACATGGAGACAACAAAGGTGATCTGCCCTGCCCCACCCACATCCCATGTCCTAAACCTGCTCCCAACTAGCTCGTCCCCAACCCACCCCGGCGGTAGGAAAACTGAGAGGGCTGCAAATGGCATTGTGAGAACTGTACCCCGAGGGTGAGGCTGATTTCATTCACCCCTCTGTCCACTCACACATGTCCCTGTGCCCAGAAGCATCCGAGGCTTGGTGGATACAACAGCGAACCTAATTGACAACGCAGAGAGAGAGCGGTGACATTAATTGTCCTCGGGGTCTTTGTACTTGGGCTCCCCTCAGCCTGCAAGGCTCTTCTCCTGGGTACACGACCTGGCTGATCCTTCACTCCATTTGAGTCTCTGCTCAACACCACCCCCCCTCCAAGGAGTCTTCCTTGACCACCTTCTCTGAAACAGAACCCATTCATTGTCTGTTCCCTAATTGCATTTTATTTTCCTCTTGTCATTTGGTATTTGCCAGGGATCTTCAAAAAGTTCATAGAAGATATATTTATTATGAAAAAAACTATACATGGATTTCAATTTTTTGCATCAAAATGAAGTCATACTTTAATTCCATTTTTCCATAAACCCTGCACACCTGTGTGCTTATGTGCAGTTATTTGTTTATTCTGCCTCTCCTAACGAGAGAGAGGCATTCTTCCGTGCCCATGGGAGGGTAATTTTCATACGGTGTTGGCCTTTGAGTCCAGCGGGGCCCATTTCTTAGGTTCTCCACTGTCGAGGCTCTTGTAGCAAGTAATGGAAACCTAGGCTGGCCGACTGGAGTGAAAGGAAATTCACTGGGAGACAGAGGTGGAGGACCAGGCCTGGCCCAGGAGACACAGAGACAGTGAGGGTGTCTGCGGAGCTGGACCCAGGACTCAGGTCGCCGTGGGAAGGAGTTTGCCCTGCAGGAAAGGTCACCACGCTGGACACTGAACGCTGCCCCTTGGTACTGCCAGTAACTGCCAGTCATTGACAAACCACCTACTTCCTTCTGCCTCTCCTGCAAGACTCAGAGTCTTGATTGACTGGCCCGAGTCATGAGTTCACGCCCTCTTCGCCTCCCCAGCTGTGGCTTCCAGAGTCAGAGGTAGTGCACTGAAACCCTCTAAGACCCTCTAACACACACTGGAGAACTCCCCCTGACTGAGAGAAGGACTGGATGCTGGAGGGTACAAACTCTCCATAAATACCCTCAAGTTCTGTCTACTGAATGGCCTTATTCCCAAATAGTAATGGAGACTTGGCGACCTCCCTTGGCTGCTAGTAACTTGTCCACATGCCCAAAATCCAGTCACTGAAAGTTTTCCCTCTTCCTGGAGCTGGTGCTTGTTTTTAACCAGGGCACGTGTGTTTGTTGTTGTTGTTGTTGTTTAGAGAATTTTTCTATAGTGTGTGTGTGCTCACAGGAAGAGAGAGACAGAAAGTAAGAAATCACCACCCAGGGGGATGGCCACACCACAATCCCTTCTCCTCCATTCTCCTTTCAGGATTTTGGGCACACATGCACACACACCTGGCATAAGTTTTAAGTCTCCAGATCCAGGACTTGAACTGTGGTCGACTATGTGGGAGTCTGCGATGTTACTATTACGCCATCTGCTGGTCCCAGGGGTATATGTTTTAAACCACTCAGACAGAACTAGCCAGCACCTGGGAGGCTGGGCCAGAGTAGGTGATGGAGGAGGACAGACCAGGATGCTGGGTTATCAGGGTCACTGGTGAGATGCTGTGGGCACGTCCCTGCTCCTTCTAAACCAGAGTCACTGGCTGCCTTCCCTTCCAGGCCACTGTCACATCACTTTGCAGGATTTCTTTCTTCCTGCTTGGCAGCCTCTCCTGAGGAAAGATCGATTAAGCTCAAGTCTGTCTTCACAAGCATAGACTCTTCTTCCTTCTGAGAAACAGAGAGGAGCCCCCTGAAGCTGACAAGGCCCTTTGCTTCTTTTTCATGTAATTCCTGTTGGTTTTGTGAGAAAGCATCCTTCCTCCTCCTGTCCACCCCAGGGTGGGCGGCCTGGAAATCCAGAGGCAGAAACCACCAAGTCAGTGCTCAGCTATTTGGGGTGACCTGCCTGGGGCCTCATTGAAGAAGAGGTCGGTTTGTGATACCAACAGGCACCTTCTGAATGCAAATACAGCCAATTCCTCGCCTGCTCCCATGAGGAGACGTTCCAGGGGGTCAGCTTCAAAGGGAAACACACAAACACCCACGGGAGGCTCAGGCCACTTCCTGGATGCCAGGCGGGGGCCCTGACACCCTCCCCAGATGGGGGGCCTCGGTGCTATTTTAAAACCTCTCCAGGAACTTCACTTACGGCCTACACTTCCTCACCCCTCCCCTGCTCTTCCTAGGCTTGGGATCGGCCTTCCGCCCACCTCTCTCCTGATCCAGCCTCAGGAAGGAACCCAAGAACCTCCTCCTCGGCCCTAAACCCAGCAGCCTCGCCCCACTCCTTACCCTCAGCTGGTCCTGCACCAGGCAGGAAATCTCTCCTCTCTTGGTTTCCGTAGCAGGAAACTCTCGTTTTCTAACTTTTTGATGTGTCTGCCATGCAGGGCTCTGAGCAGAGTGCCTGTGCTGTCTCTTCTACTATCTCCCCTGCCTGGGCTTATCCTGGCCCTCCGCGCAGAGGGTCCTCACCCCAATCTCTCCTGTGAACACTGTTCCGAGCCTTGAGCCTTGAGCCCTGAGCCTCACCAGGCATCTCATCCCAGTACCTCTGCGGGCCGTCGCCATCCCACACTGACCTGGCCCCTTGCTGCTCTGCATCAATTTCCTCTCCCTGACTCCCTCTACCCATGGCACCACGGTTCTAGATCCACCCTCAACGTGTTTTCATCACACCTGCGCACCGACCCTCCCTCTCCACTCCAACCAGCTGCCAAACCCCGTCTACACAATGTCTCTGCCTCGTCTCTGTCTCTCTGCTCCCATCCAGGGCGTATTTTCTACCCTGTTCCAGACCAGTGCAATAACACCCAAATGGCCCATCTCCACTTTCTCCTCTTCCCACACCTCTCTCTCCGTAATCTACAGTCTGTGCTCCTTGGAGGGTACTCTTCTGCAAGTCCAATGAAGAAGACACTGTTTTGTCACTGCTCTAAAGCTTGCAATGACTCCCATGGCCGATGGTATCAATTCCCAACTCCTAAGCCTGGCCTTAAAGTCTGCATAATTCAAAGTGTTCTCCATTCACTTCTCACCTCTGCCCCTGTATGTACACACTCTGCAGTTTCACTCAATTTCCTATGCATCTCGAACATTCTGTGTTCCCTTCTTCGGGTTTTCGCTGAAGCTCAACCATTGTCATGTAACGCGGCTTCATTTTATTTGTGTGTATTAAAACCCTCCTGTCAGGCCAACAGGTGATGTAGTGGTTATGTCACTGGACTCCCACATGGCTGACCACTGTTCAAATCCTAGACCCAGCGGCTTGAAACTCATGCTGGTATGTGCCCAAAGTCCCAAGAGGAGAGTGGAGGAGATGGATTGCAGCATGACCACTCCCCAGGGGAGTGATTTCTTGCTTTCTGTCTGTCTCTCCAGTGAGCATGCATGCCCTAAAGCAAAAATCTCTCAAACAAACAAACAAACAAACAAAACTTTACTTTTCTTCCAGGCTCATCTCAAATGTCACTTCTTCCCTGAAGCCTGTCTGGATTTCAGCTGCCAGGAAGGCCGTCCTTTCCCTGTGCTCGCTGGGTTCCCTGTGTCTCTCACACTCTTCATGTGACAGGTCTTCAGTACGTGCCTCAGGCCCCTCGTGGCTTTGTTGCCTTCTGTCCTCAGACTAGAGAACTTGTTTACTTTTCACCCTTTGAAAACCTACCGCCAAGTGGAGAGCCGCAGGACGGAATACTGAAATGTGGCCTTCCCACATCCACGGGCACGAGGCAGACTGCAGATCAAAGCCAGTGCCTGAGCGACTCAGGCCATTGCTGGGTAGATTTTAATTAATCGTATGGAAAATATTCAAGGGACTTAACGAGCCTGGGCAAGGAGGGGGCACGTGGGAGGGAGCCAGAGCGGCTGCTGTCAAGAAGCGCTTTCTTCCTGTAACCGAATCCCCCGGGGCCAGGCCGGTACTGTGGCTTAATCTCCCTGCCGGTGGTCACTCAGGACATGATTACTGGCATCAGATGCAAGCGCATGCTTCTGTCCATTAATCTGAGCGAGGCTGAGGGACGAAAGGGAGCCGCAAGGGCATTGCCGTGCTGGTCCAGTTACCGCCTCAAAGAGCAGCTAGAGAGGGCGAGAGGGGGGATCCGGCCGCGGGCGGGGAGGCCTCACGGAGGCAGAGGGAGATGAGAAAACCACACAAAGAACCGGTTCCTATAGTGTGGAGGCCGGGGCCTGTCAGCTGTTCTGAGATGGGGAATGGGGAAGCAGCATGCACACACACACACATGTACATGCACACACATCTTCACATATGTGAGCACATATGCACACATTCACACGCACATACATGCACACACAAGACACACGTTCATGCATGTGTGCGCATGTGCACACATATGTGTATGCACATGCATGTATGTGCACACGTGTGTAGACCCATTCGCACACGTGTGCACACCCATATACACATGCACACGTGTGCACACATGGATGCACACACCCATGCACAGCAGCCAGCAGACTCAGCGCCTCTGCACCGGCCACGTCTTGGCGACCGGCCTGACACCCCTGGAAGAGCTGGGTGGCTTGGGCGTATAGTAACCCACGAGCGTAAATCTGCCTCACATGCTCAGTAACAGCCTAAATGGGAGGCTGCAGCAGTAATGAAGACGTGAACAGCTGAAGCGCAATGTCAGGTGGCAGCGGTGACATCTGAAAGCCGTAATTTGCAACTCGGCGTATTTTCGTCCCAGGTACCAGAGCCTGCACAAACGTTGGCTGACTCTCTCTGCAAAGCAGTGTCTCTGCTCCGCTTGGCCAGGGCCAGCTGGTTGCAGCCTGGCCAACAGGTCTCTGCTGTGGAGCGCTGGGGAAGTCTTTCCTCTCTAGCATCTGACGGGGCAGAAAGAGAGGACCAGGGTGGGCGAAAAGCAGGGCTCTTAAGTTACCCATTCCCTCCATCCAGTCTGGGTGTCCTGGCCAAACATCTTGAAGGGAGGCTGGAAGGGGCTGAATGACTTTTGCCAAGTCAGGGCTTGGGGCTGCAGAAAAGGAAAGATTAGACCTTGCAGGGCACAGAAGAGCCAGGCTCGCGTCTCAGCCCTGACATCCCTCCCTCCGATCTGTGGCTGCCCCACCTGCTCTTGCCCTCCCTCTCTCCTCCTCCTCCTCATTGCTGCCTTCTCAGAGCCTCAGGAACGCGACAGCAATTTCTGCCAGCCCAGGTATTGGAATGGAAGGTTACGTTTTCAGTGCTAACTAGCTCTCTGCAGGAAGCTGGAATGGTGCATGAGTTAGCGTTGATAAACACACGTGGGGAGGGGCTCCACCGAGGCGGGCGTATACTTAACCCTAAGAGCTGGGGGATTGGAAGTCCTGGACACGGAGACCTCTTCCACCGCCCTAATCCTCCCAGCATCTGTTGACCCGTCCTCACACTGCCTTCCTGCCAGCTCTGCAGAGGAGTGGGCGGGGAGGATGAAGGGGCTGCTAACAACAGGAGTCTGAAGTCCTGGCCTGGGTCCCTGAAAAGCACAGCCTGCAAAACAATTTAAGCTGCCACCAGAAAACCCCCCAGTGGCTCTGAGACTCCCTCATTTGCACTGAGCATTTGCGGGAAGGAATGATGAGGTCAGCTTGGAGCTGGCATCTGAGGGTGGGAGGCTGGTGCGGGACGCAGTGCCACCGTGGGTCCCTTACGTGTGTGGTCAGGGAGCTCCCGAACCCCCTTACAAAGGCTATCCCTGAGACATCAGGGATACCTCTGGGAGCAGGCGAGGAGGGGGCTGGCTCCCACTGTGCGCTGGTCTGAAGGCAGCTGTAAGGGCAGTGAGAGGGCCAGGACCCCCAGGGCCACAAAACCTGCCCCGCCCTAGAGCCGGCTATGCCGCCGCGAGGTGGTCTGCACACTCCCAGCTCTTTGGTCCCAAAAGCTTCTCACCCTGAAAACAGCACAGGCTTGTCAGGAGCTGTAGACATGGATCATTTGGGGAGCTGGGGGACTAGTTTGTTTCCACTTGCTTTTATAAACATTTTAGTTTTTTTTCTTTTTCAGCTTTACATTTATTGAGACACGAGGTTTGTTGGTTTGTTTGTTTTTTCTTTTGAGGGAGATTTTTCTATAGGGTGTGTGGGCTCACTGGAAAGGCAAAGAAAGAGAGACAAAAAGTAAAATGTCACCTCCAGTGGGGATGGCCATGCCACCATCGCTTCTCCTCCATTCTCCTCTTGGGATTTTGGGCACACACGCACACATGCCTGGCGTTGAGTTTCAAGCTGTTGTATTCAGGACTCGAACTTTGGTCATTCATGTGGGAGGCCATCTGCTGGTCTCGAGAGAGGAGGTCTACACAGTGAAATTCATCCTTGTCGGTGTACAGTCTCCAACTGTCACCCATGATCAAGGTATAAAACCTTTTCAGTGTCCCCGAAAGTTCCCTCATGCCCCTTACGATCAACCCTGAGCCCTCAGCTCCCGCCCCTGGCAGCCACCAATCTGTGTTATGTCCCATAGTTTTGCTTTTTCCAGCATGACTTAGAAAGGGGGCTTCTTTCACACGATCTATTTTAGATACGTACACGCTATTGTGTATATTCTCACTCGCCCATTTTTTAATCGCTAAGAAGTATTCCAATGTATGTTCCACTGTATCCATGTACCAGTTGAAGGATATTTGGGTTCTATCCCTTCAGTGGTGATTATGAAGAAAGTTGCTATAAACATTCAAATGTGGATTTTCCTGGGACTGTAAGTTTTCATTTCCTTTCATACCAAAGAGTGAGAGTGTCTGGTGGCCTTTTGAAAAAAATTGCTGAACTGTCTTCCAACATGGCTGTACATTCTATTCCCTCCAGCAATGCACAGAAGTTCCCGATCTTC
The DNA here is from genome assembly GCF_000334495.1 of Tupaia belangeri chinensis. NCBI lineage: Eukaryota > Metazoa > Chordata > Mammalia > Scandentia > Tupaiidae > Tupaia > Tupaia belangeri. Next base: position 1,672,563 of record NW_006160034.1, read on the forward strand.
TACAGCCAGTCTCGCGTTCTTGTCCATTTTTCTTTGTCTTTTTTTAAAAAATTAATTTCTTTCTTTCATGAGCAAAGGGGAGAGAGAGAGAGAGAGAAGCACCAACAGAGTCTCAATGCCACAATCCATCCCCAGCCTCACCCAACCCTGGATCATGGATCATGGCCATGCACCTGCCTAGAGTGCTCAGGGAAGTCCCTGTACACAAACTCGGAAACGTTTCATGTTGGTGAGCTTCGCGGACAATTCGCTGTCCAGTACCCTTGCATTTTAACTTTATTTTTCGTCATTCTGATTAACGTGTAGTTGTATTTTGTGGTTTTGATTTACATTTCCATAATGATGAATAGTATTGAACACCTTCGCACATATTTATTTGCCATCCATAGGATGACATAGCTGTTAAGATTTTTTTTTTTTGCTCATTTTTATAGAATTGTTTGTTTTCTTTTCTTTTCTTTTTTTTTTGGAGAGGTTTTCGCTATAGGGCGCGTGTGCTCGCCAGACAGACAGAGAGAGACAGAGAGACAGAAAGCAAGAAATCACCCCCCCAGGGGGGATGGTCACGCCGCAATCCCTTCTCCTCCATTCTCCTCTCGGGATCTTGGGCATGCACACACACATGCCCGGCGTGAGTTTTAAGCCACCGGGTCCGGGATGCGAACTGCGGTCGACTACGTGAGAGTCCAGCGACATAGCCATTACACTAACTGCTGGTTCCCAGAATTGTTTGTTTTCTTATTATTGAGTTGTCAAGTCGTATATATTCTGCACTGAAGCCACTCATTAGATATATGCTTCACAAATATTTTCTCCCAGGTCACATGGTTTCTTTTGTTTGTTTCTTCACCTTGTCTTCTAAAATCAGAATGCATCAGTCGGGATGAAGTCCCGTGCAGCAACTGGATTGCATTTTGGGTTTTATGTCTAAGAATTTGTGGCTTAACTCAGTCACAAAGATTTGCCTTCTCCTAGTGTTAAAGATGTCTCAGTCATTTTAAAACTTATTTTATTTCCTTATTATATGGGTGTTTCATTCTGCCAGCACCATTCATGGTAAATCATCCTTTCTCCATCGTATGGCCTTTGTACTTAGGTCCAAAATCAACTTATGATATATGTGTGGTTGTAATGTTGGACTCTCCACTCTGCTCAGTTGATCTAGATGTTTATACTGAATTATTGTGGTCTTCTAATAAATCTTGAAATAAGGTAGGATGCATCCTCAAAATGTGTGTGTTTGGGGCCAACAAGTGATATAGTGGTTAAGGAGTTGGACTCCCACATGGTTGACCGTGGCTTGAGTCCAGGACCTGGTGGCTTGAAAATTATGGCAGGTATGTGCATGCACCACGTGCCCCAAATCCCAAGAGAATGGAGAAGAAGGAGGGATTAGAGTGTGGTCATCTTCCTTGGGCATGATTTCTCACTTTCCCTCTCTCTATCTCTGTCTGGTAAGTGCATGTGCCCTATGGCAAAAACCTTTAAAAAAATTGTTTTTAATTTACTTAGCTCTGCTCATTTCCGTGTGCATTTTTAAAATCACCTTGTTAGTTTCTTTTAAAATTCTTTCTGGGAAGTTATGTGCTGAATTTGCAGATTAGTTTGGGGAGAATTGACATTTTAGCGATTACTTCGATACCTATTTTTTAACTGATATATATATATTTAGTTTGCCAGAGGGTATGTGTACTCACCAGAGAGAGAAGGAAGTGAAAAATCACCTCATAGGGTACAGACACCTCACAATTTCTAGTCCTCCATTTCTCCCACCTTTCAGGATTTAGGCACATGTGTACAATGAGCCCAGCCTGTTTCTCAAGCTGATGAGTCTGGGACTAGAACTGCATCTCAGCCATGTGAGATCCAGTTCCCTTAACCACCATGCCACTGGCTGGCCCCATTATATTGTACATCCTTGCTAACCTCCCTAATTCTAGTAGTTTATAAACATAGATTCTTGGGGGTGGGGGCCTGCAGGTGGTGTGGTAGTTAAGGTGCTGGACTCCCACATGGTCAACCAAGGTTGGAGTCCTGGATCTGGTGACTTGCTTTCTCTCTCTCTCTCTCTCTCTCTCTCTCTCTCTTTCTCTCTCTCGTACATGTGCCTTATACCAGATTAAAAACAATAACAATGATAAATAAAATTTAAACAAATAGAGTCTTTGGAATTTTCTGTATAGATTATTATGATGTCTGAAAGTAGGCAGTTTTATTTTTTCCTTTTTAACCTGTATGCATTTTATTCCTTTTTCTTGCCTTATTGCACTGTCTAGGACTTCCACTGCAACTCTGGATACAAGTGGTAAGAATGAATATTCTTAATTTGTTCCCAATCTTAGAAGAGATTATTCAGTCGCTCACCATTAAGTGTAATGTTAGCTGCAGACATTTTTTTAAGTTTACTTTTATCTTCCATGAGAGATGGAGAAACAGTCTCCTCCAACAGTCTCCTCATGCTGTAATCCACCCTGAACCTCACCCAGCCAGGAACATGGGTATACATATGGCTCACAAGTGCAAGACCTAGACCTTCCTGCTTAGATTCACTATTGCAAAATATTGCACTGCTGCTACACCACTGCAGCTGGCCCAGCTCTGGTTTTGTTTTATAGATGACTTTTATTGGATTAATAATATTCTCTTCTGTTTCTAGTTTGCTGAGAGCTTTGTTTGTTTTCATTTTGTTTTATCATGAATAGATTTCAAATGCTATTTCTGCATCTATTGAAATGATTACATAGCTTTTCTTTGTTAGTCTGTTCATATAGTGAATTGTATTGACTGATTGTTTTTTAGTTCTCTTTTTTTGCTATAGGGTGCATGTGCTCACCAAAAAGACAGCGAGAGACAGAGAGACAGAAAGCAATAAATTGCCCCCCACGGGGGATGGCCACACCGCAATCCCTTCTCCTCCATTCTCCTCACGGGATCTTGGGCACGCACGCACACACGCCTGGTGTGAGTTTAAGCCACTAGATCTGGGACTCGAACTGCAGTCAACTACATGAGAGTCCAGTGACATAGCCATTACCCCAACTGCTGGTCCTTGTACTGACTGATTTTTAAAATGTTGAGCCAATCTTGCATTCTTGGAATACACCAGTGATCATAACGTATTATCCTGTTAATATATTGCTGGATTCCATGTTCTAATATTCAGTTGATTAATTTTACATTTATGTCCATGAGGGATATTGGTTTGTAACTGACTTGTCATACAGTGTCTTTGGTTTCAGTATCAGAGTGGCACTGGCATCACAGAATGAATTGGAAAATGGCTGCACATATTCCAGTTCTGAAAAAGCGTGTGTAGAATTGGTACAATTTT
>NW_006160034.1:1675924-1687368 GCF_000334495.1 Tupaia belangeri chinensis
ACATTTTCTGGTAGACTTTCTCAGTGTAATTATCTTAGCCTTGAGTTTTTATTATGGGAAAGTTTTTCACTGCAGAATAAATGTGCTTAATAAGATATAGGGTCATTCAGGTTATCTATGGCTTCTTGAATATACTTTTTAAGGTATACTTTTTTAATCCAAGGTGTTGAATGTTTACATAAAGCTATTCAAAAATATCCCTTATTAACTTTTTAATGTCTATATGATTTGTAGTGATGTCCCCTCTTTCATACTTTATACTGGTATGTGAGTCTTCTCTTCCTCTCCTTTTTTTCCTGATCAATCTGAGTAGAGACTAATTTATTGATGTTAATGAATCAACTTTTTGTTTTATTGCTTGTCTGTATTTTTTGGTTTCATTTTTGATGTTACTGATTTCTACTCCTATTTTTATAACCCCCTGTTCCCTGCTTATTTTAGGTTTAGTGTTTTCTTATTTTCACAGTTTCTTAAGGTAAAACATAGGGTATTGATTTGAGGCCTTATTTCTAATTACGTGTTTATAACTATACATTTCCTTCCAAGCACTATTTTTAGCTGCACCTTGCAAAGTTTGATATATGGTATTTTCATTTCATTAAAAATTCTAATAGCCCTTGTGACTTCTGCTTTTACTACATGTTATGTAAAAGTATATTATTTAATCTCTAAATATTTGTTCCATTTCCAGATATCTTTCTGTTGGCTAATTTCTAGTTGAATTCCATTGAACTAGATATCTGGCCAGAGAACATACTTTTATTATTTTAATTCATGTAAGTTTGATAGTATTTGCGTTATGGCCCCAAATATGGTCTGTCTTGTACATGTCCCGTGTACACTCGAGAAGGAAATGTACATGGTGCTGACATTGGCTGGACCGTTCTGCGAATGTCAGTTAGGCCAAGATTCAGAGTGCTGTTCAATCCTCTATCTTCTTAGTGATTTTCTGTCTGCTTGTTCAACCTACTGCTAAAAAGGGAGTGCTGAAATTTCCAACTCTAATTTTGGTTGTATCTATTTCTCTTTTTAGTCCTCAGTTTGCTTCATGTGTTTTGAAGTGCTGTTGTTAGGTGCATATCTTTTTTAGGAGCGTTGCATCTTCTTAATGAATTAACCCCTTCATTAGGTTGCATCCTTTCGTAACTCTCGTAACATTCCTTATTCTGAAGTCTATTCTGTCTGATATTAATACACTCACTAAAGTCAGTAAAGCTTTTAGTTGTTGAGAATTTACATAGTGTATCTTTTTCCATTATTTCATTTTTAATCTATATATTTGCATATTTAACATGGGTTTCCTTTTTTTTTTTATCTTATAAATAAAAGAAAGAGAGAGAAAAGAGTGAGAAACAGAGAGACAGACACCCCAAACAGGTTTTTCACACTGCAATCCCTCTTCCCCGCCTCCCCCAGCTTCAACCAGCCACAGATCATGGGGACCCAGTGTGTTGAAGGAGTGCTCAGGACAGGAACCCAGAACCTCCCCTTGTGGATCAGCCTCACAGAGAGTCACTTGCCCCCATCTAGACCCCTGTGGTGTAGATGTTTTTTGTAGAGATCATCTAGTTGGTTATTGCTTTTTTAGTCAATCTGATAATTCCAATCTTTTAATTACTATATTTAGTCTTTTACATTTAATGTCATTATTGATCTCATTGGGCTTCAATTTGACATCTTGCTAGTTGCTTTTTATTTGTTCAATTTGTTATTTGTTTCTTTGTTCCATTTTTTATGCCTGCTTTCAGATTAAATACTTTTTATTTCATTTTATCTTTAGTATTGACTGGTTATTTATACCTTCAAAAAATTAGACTGGATGCTTTAAGATTTATAATATACAACTTAATTAATTACAGTCTACCTTTGAATGATACTAAAATCTATGCATAATGAAATGGCCTTATAAAGTAACCTTCTAATTTCTGCCTCCTATTCTTTTGATCTATTATTGTCATGTATTTTACTTTTATGGATCCAATAAACCCACAATATATTTCTATTATTTTTGTGTTAGAGAGTCAATTATCTTTTGATTTAGCAAGTGATTAAAAATCATAAAAAATATACTATCTTCATTTTAATCATTTCTAGAGATCTTTCATTTTTTTGTGTAGATCTAAGTTTATTTTGGGTATCATAGTCCATCTGCTGGAAGAGCTTTCTTTGAGATTTCTTAAGGGAGGTGAAGAGCTGCTGATATTAAATTCTCTCAGCTTTTGCTTGTCCAAAACTGTATTTTGAAAAATACTGTGGCAGGGACCAGCAGATGTCGTAATGGTTGGACTCTCACATAGTCAACTACGGTTCTAGTCCCAGACCTGGCAACTCAAAACTCATGCCGAGTGCATGTGCATGCCTGCCCAAAATCCCAAGAGGAGAATGGAAGAGAAAGGACTTTGGCATGGCCATTCCCCCTGAGGGATGATATCTCTCTTTCTGTCTCTATATCTCTATCTGTCTCTGTCTAGTGTAAATGCCCTATACCAAAAATCTCTCTTAAAAAAAAATAAAAATTCTGTGGCTGGATATAGAATTATGAGTTGACATTTTTGTTTTGGTTTTCCTTTTATTGGGTTGCCGGGAAAATCATAATGCATTTTTGCATAGAAAAGCATAGAAAACTACATCCTGACTTTCCCAAAGACCTAATAGTACTTGACATTTTTCGCTCTATTGTCTTCTGGGCTGTATAGTTTTAGAACAGAGATCACTTGTAATTCTTAGCTTTTCCTTGTGTTTCTTTATATTTTGTTTACAAGAGTTTGCATATAGTGCATCAGATGTATTGTTCTTCCTCCTTCTCCTCTCATTCCTCCTCCTCCCACCCCTCCTCCTTTTTTGTCTTTGTCCTCCTCCTCCCCCTTCATTTCATTTCAGGAAAATTCTAGGCCACTATATAGTCAAATATTTGTTCTGTTCTATTCTCTTTCTTATCTTTTGAGATTTCAATTACAAGTGCATTGAACCCTTTGATATCACCCTCATAGTTCTGTTCTGATTTTCTCACTTTTTCTTTTGGCGTTCCGGTGTGGGTCATTTTTATTGACCTGTTTTCAAGTTCACTGATCCTCAACTGTGTCAATTCTATTTGTGAGCTCTCAAAGGCATTCTTCATCTGTGTCACCCTGTTATATATATATATATTCATTTGACTCTTCCTTATAGTTTCCATTCTGTTCAAATTTCTCATCTGTTCATGCATGTTGTCTGCTGAGTCCCTGGAGCCTTTAAATATTATTCACAGCTATTTCCTGTCTGCTGGTACCAACAACTAGGTCATCTCTAACTTTAATTCTACTGATAACTTTGTCTATTAACAACTGCTTGATTTTTCTTGCTTTTTTGTTGCTGTTGCTATTTGTTTTGTGTATTTTTTTTTTTTCATTTCTAGAGGGTATATGTGCTTCTGAGAGAGAGAGAGAGAGAGAGAGAGAAAGGCCAGAAAGAGAGAGGGAAAGGGGGAAATCATCCCCCAATGGGGTATGGTCATGCCACACTTCTTTCTTCTCTATTCTCCATCATGTCAAGATTTAGGGCATGCATACACATTCACATAGTGTGTTTTTAAGCTGCCAAGGCTGGAATTTTTTTTTTTTTTTGGAGGGATTTTCACTGTAGGGCGCGTACGCTTGCCAGACAGACAGAGAGAGACATAGAGACAGAAAGCGAGAAATCACCCCCCAGGGGGGATGGTCACGCCGCAATCCCTTCTCCTCCATTCTCCTCTCGGGATCTTGGGCATGCACGCACACGCGCCCGGCGTGAGTTTTAAGCCACCGGGTCCGGGACACGAACCGCGGTCGACTACGTGGGAGTCCAGCGACATAGCCATTACGCTAACTGCTGGTTCCCCCAGGGCTGGAATTTGAACTGCGGCTGGCCATTCAGGACCTAGCTCCCTCGCCCAGTAGGCCACAGGCTAGCCCAATCTGTCTCATTATTTTTATTGAGTGCAATACATCACATGTAGATGAATAGAGATTGAGGCAAATATTATTTGCACCTGGAAATGAGCATGCCCTTTCCTCTGTCTGATCTTTAGTGTGGTATTAAGTCAACCAGTTAAGAAGTCCAGGTGGGACTGAGTTTTATTTTTCTTATGTTCTCTGTCAGTTCAGTTTCCGACTAACTTAAATTTTCTCTAATGCAATGGTTTTCAACCAAGGATGATATCACTTCCCAGGGGATATTTGGCAATGTCTAGAGACATTTTTGATTGTCACAACTCGAGGGAGAAGTTGATACTGGACTCTAGTGGGTAGAGGCCAAGGATGCTCCTAATACACTACAGTGCACAGGATGGCCTCCCCCGCAGTAAAACATATATGGCCTAACATCTTAATATGATAGGATCGAGAAATCCTGGTCTAATTTTCAGTTATACTAGGGGTGATGGGTAGGGTTCTGGAGGTTTGTTTTCGATGATCCTAGTCCATTGTGATTTTTTTGGCCTTCTCTATGTGCCTGCTTCTCAAAGAGGGTCATCTCTTTAAATGCTCCTGCCTCCTCTCCACCAGTAGCTGTTGCTTGCTGTTTGGTGGGAGGTGGGAGAAGGTAACGCCTATGTCTTCAGCAGACTCTGTCCCGGATCTCCTCTTGGTGCTTTCTCAGTGATCTCGCTCCTCTACTCTGTGGCAGCCAATCTGCCTTGTAGCTTGGTGGGCCATTGTGTGGAAGAGAGCTCCATGCCCACCCCGAGAGACCTCTCATGCTGTTGCGTAGGATCCTGGGCCTAGGCATGGTCTGCTTTGTGACCAGAGGTAGAGATATTTTTTTGATTGCCTTTTGCCCATGCCCTGCAGGCGTCAGGGTTGGCTGCCCACCTCCAGGAGCTCCAGGCTTTTGCTCCACAGAAGAGGAGGCTCTGCCTCTCCTGCAGTGGCAGCTGCTCCTTCCTCCATGCCTGTTCTCTCAGGTCTCTCGCCCTGGCCCCGCTCTTACCCACGAGCACACAGAGACGGTTTCTGGAGAAGAGCTGGGAGTGGGTGTGCTGCCCCTTATGCCAATGGCGTTTATACTGTCACTCAAGCCCAATTCGTTTTCTGTCATTCATTAAAATTTTAGTGAAACTCCTCAGACCCACGAGTAGGGCACATGATGGCTCTTTCCTGTGCTCTGTCATGGGTAAGCCAACACACGTGCCCTTCTTTTCTGCGAGAAGCTCTTTCATCAGATTTCAGACTATTTAGCTGTTCCACAACCTCAGCTCTCCCACGGTTCAAGAAACATTTAACGGCATCATCTATCCCAATTTTTGTTCTTCTCGTTGCTTTTCCACCTATCCACGTTCCAGGCTTCACTTTTTCTGGACTTGGAGTTCTTCATACAGTCTCTTCTGTGGTAACACGTGTGTCTTTAGTACAAATTAGTTCACAAGCGCTCGGCAAGCAAGAGCTGAGGTCGGTGGAGTGCAGAAGCCACGTCGGTTCTTAGACAACCTCTCCCAGGACGTTAATCATTTCAAACAATTGGAAGAAAGTTTTCTCAAAAAGAACATTAAAAGTCTTAAAAATGCACACCAAACTTCACGGGGGAGAACAAAAATAACTCTGAAAACCTACAGTCATGTTTTTCTTTAGGACAGGTAGTGTCTGATGTCATGGCTTCCAGAACCCCAAAGCTTCTGCTATCTTAAACCATCTGGGCAGGTGGAGAGCACCGTTAAAGAGGTTGCCAAGATATTATGCCCTGGGTTACGACAATGAATTAATGAAGAAGGCTATACCCTAGATCCAAATTCGAATGTTGATGAAAATGTTCTCTATCAGAAATGAATGCCCTCTAAGACATATTTTTCAAAAAGCAAAGATTAGCCCCAGGCTTCATATGTCTGTATATTTACCTATGCCGGTATTTTTATTAGGATTTCTAATGATCATTATTAAATATTCTGGTTTCAAACTTCCATTAGTTTGACTGATTTGACCCAATGCAATTTACCCCATAAGCACTGTTATTTTTATTGCATGACTTTTTTTTCACAATGAGAGTTTTCAAGAATGCAAAAATGGGGACCAGCAGTTAGCGTAATGGCTATGTCACTGAACTCCCATGTAGTCGACCACGGTTCGAGTCCCAGACCCGGTGGCTTAAACTCACGCCGGGCATGTGTGTGTGCGTGCCCAAGATTCTGGGAGGAGAATGGAGGAGAAGGGGTTGCAGCGTGGCCATTCCCCCTGGGAGGTGATTTCTCACTTTCTGTCTTTCTGGCGAGTGCATGTGCCCAATAGCAAAAACCTCTAAAAAAAAAAAATTCTAGAAATTTTAGAAAAAAATGAAAAAACGTAAAAAAAACAAAAAAAAAAAAAAAAGCCTTTAATATGTATTTCTTTCTGATCATGGAAGCCATGCATGCTCATTATTGAAAATGTGGAGACTACCGAGAAGAAAAGAAAAAAAAAATCCAGATAACCAACAATTACTCCACTCAGAGATAATTTTTAAATATCGTACCAGCTTTTTACTGGTTCAAGAGGAAACAAGAGGCTACACTTTTCAAAACTAAAGAATGCAAACCCTTCAAAAAAAACTCTGCACCATTGAAAGAAAGAACTTTGTGGGACTCCACGTACAAACTTACACACCCAAAAAGAGCCCATCTTGAAAAAATAACTCCATGGCAGAGAACAGGTACATTGGAACTTTAATCCAATTGAAGTTAAAACACATAGAATCTGTTTGCGATGATTTTTAAGCACCACAATCTGCATTAGTCAATATTCTTCGAAGAATAAGAACCAGGAGGATATGGGTACTGTAGAAGAGGTTTATTATGGGGATCAGCTCACATAGTCATAGAGGTCAAGAAGTCCCCCCATACGTCATGTAGAGACTGGAGAACCAGGAAAGCCAGTGGATACTTCAGTCTGAGTGCAAAGACCTGAAAATCAGACTGGAGTTAGGAGACCAGGGCAGCCAGTGTAGGTAAATCCCAGAGTCCAACAGCTGAGAAGCAGGAGCTCCGAGGGCAGGAGGAGATGGAAGTCCCAGCTCAAGGAGAGGGCTCTCCAAACTTGTGACCTTGAGATTCTAGACCGTTAAACTTTTAAAGACATTTTTCCAATAAAGGCATAGCATTTATTACTCATGCAGAATTAAGTACAACTTTCTTTGGCAGGTAAATAGTGGGAAACCATTTATTCTGCAGCCTTGCAGGGCGATTCCAACACTAATTGTGTCCTTTTGTGTTAATGGGGACCATCTCACCGAATCTGCTAGATGAATGATCTGCAATGCTCCACGCTCCAGTCCTGAACTCAGGAATTCTGCAAATGAGTAGGACAAAGTGCAGTGGCCAAGACATCTGGGGCAATTCAATAGGAATATAATGTGCATGTCTCATTGGCATACGGTTCTCTCACTGCCCAAACTTCAAATGTATTTTAAAAATACACATAATTTTTTTACCCACAGGAAAATACCCTCCCTTCCCTCCCCTTTGCCTTATCAAAGCAAAAAGACTCATCAACAGAAGCAAATATTCTGGAAATTCTCTGGTTCCCAAATGAAGGCTAATAATAATTTTTTAAATTTATTTTAAAACATCTTCATTCAGCATGTTTACATGGATGGACACATACAGATACATACAGTTATTACTAGGAAAAATGAAGCTGACATTGAGCTTAGAAACAAACAGAGCCTGTCCCACAGTGCAATGGTGAGACACTATACAGAGGAAGCTGGATTCCATATGGCCAACGAGGGTTGGAGACCTGGCCCCATACCTTCGTTCGGGGTGTGCACACGTGCCAGGACCCCGAGGGGGTAGAAAATTGGAGGAAAAAGATTGTGGCATGATCAAGCCCCACCAGGGGCTACGTTCTCTGTCACATGCCCTCTGGCATATATACACACACATATTCATGTGTGTGTGTGTATGTGTGTGTGTATATACATATATATATATATATAAACAAAAAACCTGGAGTCAAAAGACAGCATAGTAATATAACACCAGACTATCACCTGGCCAACCAGAGTTCAAGTCCCAGACCTTCAAGTTTCAGTGACTTGAAACTCATGCCAGGCACGTATGCATACATGCCTAAGATATCAAGAGGAGAGTGGAGGAAAAGGGACTGCAACATGGCCATCTCCCCTAGAGGGTGATTTCTCACTTTCCTTCTCACTGTCCCTCCTGTTTCTACCTCTCAAGCACACATGCCTAAGGCAAAAACCTCTACAAAAAAAACCTAACTCTTGGGTCTAAGGGTCAATGCCATGGGAGGTAAGTGTGTATAACCACTAGATCTAGAACACCTATTTTTTTTATTGCCTTTCTCATTTACTTTGACTTACTAGAACCAATTCGCAATAATGACTGGCAGCCAGCCCTTGGAAAGGGTGCTTCTAAATTTAAATTCAGTTTTAATTCATTTCATCAAATGCTTATTGAGTCCTAAGAGCCAGATATTTCACTGGGGGCTGGGGATAGAGACACAGCCCAGAAACATGGCCAGGTGGCCCACGGTCTAGCAAAATGGCAGAGTGAAGATTATACAGCGATTTTCCTTCTAATACATTTACTCCAGAACGCTTCCTAGGATTCCGACCCATGCTCTCGGCTCGGCCAGTCGTTGAACTTTTTCACAGGCTCGGGGCCCATGAGCTGCTTCCCTCGGCCATGGCGGGGTTTGCAGATGGAGCTGCTGGGCAGAAGGGCTGGCGGCGTGGGCGGGGACAGCCACAACACCAGGTCTGCAGCCCAGCGGCTTCAGGGTCCTCACCAGGCAAGCCCGCGGCTAGTTTTGGATATTGTTCTGAATGTACCGGGCCTGCCGGGACTTGGCAACTCTGTGAGCTACACGCGGTCCCCCCCCCCCCCCAATTGCTATAGGGCGCGTGCGCTTGCTCGCAGTAGAGACAGACAGACAGAAAGCAAGAAATAATTGCCGGGAGGGAAGCCACACCGCAATCTCTTCTCCTCCATGCTCCTCTGGGGATCTTGGGCACGCGCCCTACGTGAGTTTGAAGCCACTGGGTCTGGGACTCGTAGGAGGTCGACTGCGTGGAGTCCAGCGACGTAACCATTATGCCATCTTCTGGTCCCCATATGATCCCTTTAATACAACCCTTTTCTGCTTACATCAGCCGGAATCTGTTTCTGTTGCTTGCAACTCAGAATTCTGGCTGCTCGGCGGTTAGCCTTCTGCCTGCTGAGGGCATGCTCTTCTATTTCAAGTCACATGGAGAAAAATACCTGGAGAAAAATTGGATCATAGTCTATAAGGCTCTGACATATATCATCAAATTAAGAACGTCCTCTTGGGTGAGCAGGTGCATAGTGGATAAGGTGCTGGACTCCCACATGACCTACCATGGTTCAAGTCCCAGACCTGATGGCTTTAAAATCACACCTGCGTTCATGCCCAAAAATCCCAGGAGGAAAAAGGATTGCAAAGTAGCCATCTTCCTTGGGGCCGAGGGGGTGATTTCTTACTTTCCCTCTCACTGGGTCTCTCTCCAGAGGGTACATGCAATTCCTTTGTTTTTTTCACAAGTCGTTTGTTTTTGATAAAGTTTTGTCATAAGACGCATGCGCTCGCTACAGAGAGACAGAGAGAGACCGTGAGAGGGAAAGTGAGAAATTATCCCCTGGGGGGATGGCCATGCCGCAATCCCTTCTCCACTCTTCTCCTGGGATTTGAGGCACGTGCACACACACACACACACCCAGCGTGATTTTCAAGCCGCTGCGTCTGGGACTCAAGCCCTAGTCAGCCATGTGGGAGTCCAGCTGCCTAGCCACCATGCCACCTACTGGCCCCAAGAAAATCCTTTTAACACAGTGGCTCTTGGTGGCAGCATGGGTTCACACAGACATGTCACCCTCCACTATAGGTGGTGCCTCTAGAAACCGGTAACAAATAGAGCCAAGATTTGGAGACTCCATTTTTCTATTAAATTCAGACAGGCTACCGGCACACCGGCAGTGCTCACTGCCTTGTAACTGAATATGCTTTCCTTTTTGGTTTTTTTTGGAGAAATTTTTGCTATAGGGTGCGTATTCTCGCCAGACAGAGAGAGACAGAGACAGAAAGCGAGAAATCACCCCCCAAGGGGGATGGCCACTCCACAATCGCTTCTCCTCCATTCTCCTCCCGGGATCTTGGCCACTCACACACACGCGCCCGGTGTGAGTTTAAGCCACCAGGTCCGGGACTTGAACTGCAGTCAACTACATGGGAGTCCAGCGACATAGCTATACGCCAACTGCTGGTCCCATATATGCTTTCTGGCACAGAAGACAAAGACTGGAACAAGGGAGCTGATCTTCTTTTCATAAGCTACAGGGTATTCTGTTTGGTCTGCAGTTTGAGGAGGGTCCTGGGCGTGGCTGACATCTGCAGTGACATGGAGTCTGCACCCTGCCTGAGAGTCGGCCCACTGTGCTCACCCAGCACACAGGGTCTATGAGAGGAGACCACGGGGGAGGGCGCGTTTACAGAACTCTGCAGTCGAGGCTCACATGCTCCTTGCAGGTGCCCACGCCGGCTCCGTGGCCCTGGCATCCACCCATCCATCAGCCGCCTTTCACATTAAGTTACCGAACACATTATCACAGGGGCCCGGTTTAACTCAAGGACAAGGAAATGTTTTAAATTGCAGAGCTGCTCCAAGCCCTGCAAGACCAGCCCCCCGGTGGAAGCTTTCTTTACTGTTTCTATGTGCGTTCCGTGCACAGCTGTTGCAAGGTACGGTATTATACTTTGCCCAGACTCCGGCACCTGTCGTAGACAATGTGAAATGAAAACAAGTGGGTGGGGAACGGGGGAACGGGATCAGCTATCCGAGGGCACATTGCATTCACTCCGCATACCCCTGCAGGCGCGTCCATGCCAGTGAAGTCCACCACCATGCTTCCCCGTCATTATTCGCCAAGCGAGGGGAGGAATACCACTTCTCTTTTTATAGAAAACAAGTCAGGGCTCCGCTGGTTCTGAGGCCACACACACAGGCCTCTTCGGCTTCCTCTCTCCTGGCCCCGTCGCCCCCTCTCCTTCTCGCCAGTACCTCCTCCAGCCTTTCCATCTGTCACGCTTGCCTTCCCCAAAGAGCTCTTGCCTGCTGTCCTGTCTCTGCTCGGCTCTAACCCCCCCACCCCCTGGCTTTCTCCAAGAGGACACAGAGGCCCTAGGAAACATGGGAAGGAGAACAACTCCGTGCCCTGGGCTCCTCAGAAACGGACATGCCCACGTCATGAACGAGGGGAGCCTGGCGTGGTGTCCATCCTGTAACCCTTAGGTACCCACTCGGGGCTTGCCTGTGTCCTCCCTCCTCCCTGACCTTGAGGTTGCTTGGGACAGCCTGGAGACAGAGCATGGTCTACAGTGTCTCCCAGGACAGGAAAGGGGGATTCGAGAAGGACACAGAAAACCCCTGTCCCTGTATTGTCCCCCCCCCCCCCACCCCGCGGCCCTCCGGGTCCTTCCTCCCGT
>NW_006160034.1:1687637-1707348 GCF_000334495.1 Tupaia belangeri chinensis
AAAAACCCTCGTCCCTGTCGTGGCCCCCCCCCCCCGTCCCAGAGTCTGTCAGGTTCATTCATGCCTAGATTCTCTTCCGGTTTTCATTTCTGTTCTGAACATGGGAGTGCTGGTCCTGATGTCCCCCAGCCAGCATGGTTTTCTGACAGCCTGTTATGAGGCTGGAGATGTGGGGGCTCCCTATAGAGGGTACAAAACCCCGAGTGGGAGAGGGAAGGAAGAGATGGGAGGCCGGGGAGCTGTGTCTGCCATGGTGCCTCCCAGGGACAGGTAGGTGCTCTGCTGTGGGAGAAAGAGAACTGGGTTCAAATCCTCAGTAGCTCTAATTAATTGTATGGCCTCAGGGGAGTCACTCAGTTTCTTTGAGCTCGGTTTTTTTCACCTGTCTAATGTGGATCACAACAATCTTGCAGGCTTGTCATGTGGATTCTACTGGACAATGTGTACGAAGGGCCTGGTGCCATGCCTGACTAATAGTGATTAACAGCCGCTCAGTGAAGTATGGCAAATACGTGTTATTAAAATTTGTTAGCGAGCCTGTGCACTGCAAGAGGGAGAGAGAAGAAGGCCCGCCTCCTGAATGAGGTGTGGTCATGCCGCAATCCCTTCTCCTCCATTCCTCCATCTTTCCAGGACTTGAGACACACATGCATATAAGCCTGGTGTGTTTTGCAAGCCACCAGGTCTGGGATTTGAACCATGGTTGGCCATGTGGGATCTGGCTTCCTCTACTACTGGGCTGCAGGATCAGCCTAGTATAGCAAATATTTTCTTCTGTTTTTCTTCATTTTTTTAAGAGAAATTTTTGCTATAGGGCACATGCCCTTGTCTGAGAGACAGAGAGAGAGAAAGTGAGAAATCGCCCCTTGGAGGGATGGCCACGCCACAATCCCTCCTCTGTTCTCTTCTCAGAATTTTGGGCATGCACACGCATGTGCCCAGCATGAGTTTTAAGCCACCAGGTCCAGTCTCAAACTATGGTCGATTATGCAGGGAGTCCAGCGACGTAACCATTATACCACCTGTTGGTCCCCAACACATATTTTCAATAAACACGATATTGCTGGGATCGTAGTTAAATAGTCATAGTGGAATTTCGGTCGAGAAGATTCGCTCTCTCTTCTTTTAAGTTTATTTATTTCTTCCATGAAAGAGACAGAGAAGGATACAGTGAGACAGCCATCACAGATCACCTCCAGTCTCAGCTGGCGGGTCACAGGCCTGTGTATGCATCCAGCATGCTTAGGAGGTTACGGGTCTCAAACCTGGGACCGCTCCCATGTGCGTCCAGTTGTGTTGCACCACTGCTTGGCACCCAACCATTCTTTTCTACCTCTTCTTTGTCTTCTTTTCTTTTTCCCCTCTTTCTTTCTTCTTCTTTTTCTTCTTCTTCCTCTTCCTCTTCCTCTTCCTCTCCTTCTCCTTCTCTTTCTCCTCCTCCTCCCACTCCCACTCCTGCTCCCACTTCTGCTTCTGCTGTTTCTTCTTTTCCCCCAGCTGCATCTACAGAGAATGCATGGTCTGGCTGTGACAGCTGGACTCCAGGCCCAGAGGTCCGCCTGCTGTCAGGGTATCTGTTGATAAGCCTTAGCCCGAAGCCCTGAGCAGGTCGGTTCTGGGGTCAGCATGGCGCAGGAATTTTCCTAGGGATCGGTGGCTTCGTTATCCCAAATGCACAGCAACGCCATTAATGGAAAACGCAGACAGGCAAAGGAGGAGGTGAGAGGCCTTTGGGGGGCCTCACCTCCACAAGCCTTCCTCCCCAGGGCCCCCACAGGCAGCGGTGACTCCTCCTCTCCACAGGGTAAGGGTAACCCACCTCCCTGCCCAGCTCTCCTTGGGGCTTCTCTTCAGCGAGAGCATGTGGTATCCATGTGCAGCAACCTCCCTAAGGAAGTCAGCTCCTCCCCACCACCAGAACACATGCTCCTGGCCGCTAGGGGAGAAAGGGCACTTAGATGACGCGGGCACCGGCGCAGCCTCAAGCACTGGCTTCAAGTTGGCATCATTGAAATGGGAGTGCCGGGACCAAGAGTTAGTGTAATGGCTATGTCGCTGGACTCCCATGTAGTCGACTGTGGTTCAAGTCCCGGACCCAGTGGCTTAAACTCACACCGGGCGCATGTGTGTGTGTGCCCAAGATCCCGAGAGGAGAATGGAGGAGAAGGGATTGTGGCATGGCCATCCCCCCTGGGGGGTGATTTCTCACTTTCTATCTCTCTGTCTCTCTCTCTGTCTTTCTGGCGAATGCATGCACCCTATAGCAGAAACGTCTCCAAAATAAAAATAAAAAGAAAGAAAGAAACGGGAGTGCCAAGTGGGACGGAGAAAACAGACAAGATGAATTTTACATCTTCACTAGCCCATGCTTCTAGAAGCCTCATTATGCCCAAGTGTCTGGTAAATAGAAAGGACCTGATGCCATGACTCACAGGGTTGGAGTGAAGACAGAAACCTGCAAAAACAGCTGGAAAATTATGACGGAAGACAGGGCTGGTGTTCCCGTGTTTAAAATTTCAGTTGAGAAAGAATCAGTCTCTCTTGTCTTCTCTCTCTCTCTCTCTTTATAGCTTTATTTAGGTAGAATTGAAGCAGAATAAATCGCACATATTTAAGCATAAATTTGATGATCTATGACATGTGTATGCGTTGTGAAACCTTCACCATGGCCCAGATTCTGAACAGACCCCCTCGGACCCTCTGCAGTGTTCTTCCCACCCACAACCTTAAGCAAACTCTGAATTTTTTGTCATTACAGATTAGTTTGCATTTTACAAAACTTGATAAAAATGTAATCATAAACTATAAATCCATTTTTTCAGTGTTTGGCTTTTTTTATTTTTACTCAATGAACATTATTTTGAAATTCACTCAAGGATTCTCATGCGTCTATGTAATTACCTATTTCTGTTGTTGTTGAGTAAAACTCCACTAGACAGATATACCACACATTTTTAAAAACTTATTTCAAATGTTTCTTTTTTCTTTCTTTTCTTTTTTTTTTTTTTTTTTTTTTTTTTTTTTTTTTGGTTTTGGCCATAGGGCACATGCTCCCCGAAGAGAGACAGAGAGAAGGAAAGTAAGAAATCACCCTCCTCCAAGGGGGACAGACACGCTGCACTCCCTTATCCTTTCTCCTCCCAGGATTTTGGGCATGCACACACATATGCCTGGTGATTTTCAAGCCACCAGGTCAGAACTCAAAGCATGATCAGCCCCTAGGAGTCCAATGCCTTAACCCTATGCCACCTGCTGGCAGTGCAAATGTTGCTTTCTTTTTTCCTTTTTTTCCCCCTCACACTATTCTTTTCCATATGGTTATTTTAGCACAAAGTAAAGTCATGCAAGAGACATCCCAAGATAATAATACAGGTTATTGGGATGGACGGGCATCAGGTATGTGTGTGTGTGTATGTGTGTGAAAGAGAGAGAAAAAAAAAGTACTGGAGAGGAAGAAGCAAATAGAAAAAAGACTATATTTTAAAACACAGCAAATACAATGTGGTATCATATAATATGATTTGTGTGAATACACACACACACACACACACACACACATATACCTGCATTCATATGTTGTCATGACATTTTTTTTAAGAAGTCAGAAATCTATATGGGAATTCTTCCTTCCTTTTTTTCTTTAATTTTCCAGAAGGCACACACACTCACCGGAATGAGGCCATGGTCATGCTACAATCCCTTCTCCTCCATTTCTCCCTCCTCTGGGGATTTGGGGCATACATGTACACATGTGCAGTGTGTTTGTAAGCCACCAGGTCCAGGGCTAGAACTGCACAGTTGGCCATGTGGGGTCCCGCTCATAACCAACAGACCACAGGCTGGCACCATCTTTCTTTCTTTTCTTTTATTATTTATTTTTATTTTTTTAGAAAGAGAGAGATTTTTGCTATAATACGTGTGAATGCCGGAGAGATAGAGAGAGAAAGAAAGCAAGAAATCACTCCCCAGGGGGATGGCCTCTCTGCTATCTCTTCTCCTCCACTCTCCTTTTGGGGTTTTGAGCACACACACACACATGCACCTGTTGTGTTTTAAGCCACCGGGCCCAGGATTCAAACCACGGTCGACTACCTGAGAGTCCAAAGATGTAACCATCATGCCATCTGCTGATCCCATGTCTTTCTTTTTTACAAAGTTTGGGGTTTTTTGTTTTGTTTTTAAACATTGTTTCCTTCTACTTTGTGGAGAATGAGTTGGACTTTCAGTCATGAAGAGTTCTTCATTCCTTTACAAGTGAAACGATCACCAGTGAAATATAACATCATTTTTTTAAAATTTAATTTTAGTTCACTGGCAAAGTGGGCTTCTTGCCTCACCCTGAACCACAGCCATATTTCCAGGAGCGGAGCAATCAGTGGGGACAGAAGGGACTTGGACATGAAGAGAACAGGACGTGTCTGCGTTGAGATCTAGGAGGGAGAGCGTGCTAGTCAGTTTCTGAAAGAAAAGGTAAACCATGGAGGGTGGGGGTGGGTGAAAAGAATGTTTCTTAAACTCCTAATATTTATAAAATTCAAGTATTTTTCATCTTACCCTCCCCACTCACTCGCAGTTTGGGTTAGTGTTGCAGGAAAACATTAGACTTTATTATACCCAGAACACAATGCATTCGAAGGAATACAAGCAGGCAGGAAGACGATTCGAGAATGTAAACACCTTCGGATTTAGTCCAGGCTCTTTCATGTACACTCCCCATTGCGTTCTTCACTTAACCATTAATGTGTTATTCCAATCAAACTTAACGCCACACTGCCCCTCACCTTGCATGGGCCCTATGTGAACGGCTCCTCTCAGGTTTACAACGACTTGCTTTTTCTCCTTTTTTCTACAGATGAAAACTGTCATGTCTCAGTTATATGAAAGCCTGGTTATTAATGACGCCTTTTGTGATGAAAGGTAGACAGTGAGGTTGAGTCCTGTGAGCGCAAGGAGAATTAGGCAGCCATGAGAGCTGTCAGCAGCGGCGCGTTCGGGGTTAGAAGGAACCATAAGGAATGCAAGCAAAAGGTAAGAAAAGATGGGGTGACGCTGTTGAGGGTCCCTCAGCCTACAGAGCTGTCTTCCTAGCTAGAACATGACTGACAGGAGAAAGTGTCCTTGAGAGAGAGCCACCCACGCTAGACACCGGGAGCCACTTTGGGTCTTCCTTTCTCTCCCTTTAATTAGAAACCAAGTCCTGCCGATTGTGTTTTCCCAGGCTCACCCCTGCCTTCTCCTCTCTCCTGTCCCACTGTTCTAGTGCCCATCAACTGTCGATCAACCGTGTTCCACTTGAGGATCATGGCGGGCGTGTCCATCTATCTGATCCCGTCTCACAGGACTAAGTCCACACCCTAAACTTGGGGTCTGGCTCACATCGGCAGCCTCACCACCAGGGCAGCCGCACCACCAGCGACGCCAATTTTCCAGCCATGGCAACCCCCCTCAGTCTCCTCTAGTAGCAGAAACATTCCGAATGTTTTCCAAAAAATGAATTCCCAGCCCCTACCCTACCTCTGATTCTGCTTCTGGATCCAGAGTGAGACCTACCAATCTCTTTTTTTTTTTCCCCGATGCTCCCAGGTGATCCACTGGCCAACCCAGTTTGGACCCCAAGACTGCTTCACAGTTTGAAGATTAAATATTGGGTTGTCGGAAAAGTCGTGACACATTTTTGCATTAAAAAAGGAGATTGTGACTTTTCCAAAAACCCAGTAGATGAATGTACGTGAAAGCACCTTGGAAACTGCCAAGCTCCATGCAGATGTTCGCCAGTGCCACAGGGGAGGAACCCTACCTAAGAGCAGGTGTGTCGGGCCAGGTTAACACAGGTAGAAATCTTCCCTCCCCTCCCGGGGCCACAAAAACAGCCCCAAGACTCAGTCCAGGAAAAGTTCATAATATGCAACAGTCTCAGAAGTTTCTCAACCTTTTTTTTTTTTCTTTAATAGCAAAATTGTTTTATCCACCGAGTTATATAAGAAACCCCAAATCCAGTAGACACTTTTAGGGGAGCACCAGTAGCTCTTCTCTATGTTTCTGCTGCCAGTTTGGTTCAGGGTCCTGATTCTCCTCCGTAATTTGGGAAGGCCATTATGATGGGTCTTCTTGCCATGCCTGGTTTAGGCAGGCCTAGGCCACAGTGCAGGCAATGAGACAGCTGGGAGGTCTGCTTGGGACCTTCTGTGGAATATTACTTTGCTCCTAAGAAAAGGTGTTTTGCCTTTTTCTCTCTCTGGATATTTCCGTGTGTGTACAGGGTGCTGAGAACGATGGCAACCATCTTGCCATCTGGAGAGGAGTTAGCTCGAACACAATACCCCAAGGAGGTCAGAGCAGAGAGGAGGAGGAAATTGGGTTCTTGGTGACGCACTGAGCCATGGAATTGGCCAGCCCTGGAACCTCTTCTTCGTGAAATGAGAGAGCCCCGTGTTGACCGAGCCGTTCTGAGTTGGGTGCTGTGTGTCTGGGAGCAGCGAGCATTCTGACCCACCAATGTGGAAAGCCAGCAAACATGGACAGATTATTATTAAATACCCAACCTTTCGCCATACCTCTTAGGGATGAGCAGTCTACAACGGAGATCCTGGAGAATTGCAGACACACCAAATGGAGTGAGGGATGAAAACTGAAGTCCTCTCAGTCGAAGCCCCCGATTTAGTTCAGCCTTTTATTCTGATTGTGTACCAGTGAAGAAAGTCTCGTTTCCACAAACGGGGAGTAGCAGATTTCTTTTTTTCTTTGTAAACTCAAGATCCTCTTCACTTACTAGTGAGAGCAGGAGCGCCCAATATCTGGGCTCACAGTTAGGTAGGCAGGTGGCGTGATTGTGAAAAGCTGCTTTGCGAAATATGAAAGAGCGCTGGGGCCAGTAGGTGGCGTGGTGATTAAGGTGCTGGACTCTCATATGGTTGACCGTGGCTCAAGTCCCAGACCTGGCTGCTTGTTCTCTCTCTCTCTCTCTCTCTCTCTCTCTCTCTCTCGTGAGCACATGTGCCCTACAGTAAATTAAAATAATACTAATAGTAAATACGAAGTAAAATAAATAATTCTTTTTAAAAAATATGAGAGGTCTTCCAAAAGTTTATAGAACACAAATTGGGTCAATGGAAAAGTCATGACACAGTTTTGCATAGAAAAACAAAAACTACATCATGACTTCCAACAACCCAATATATTTTGAAAAAAATGTGATCTTCAAACATTTTTGCACCATGGGGCCAGCAGTTAGTGTGATGGTTACGTTGTTGGAATCCCACGTAGTCAACCACGGTTGGAGTCCCAGACTTGGTGGCTTAAACTCATGCCAGGCATGTGTGCATGCGTGCCCAAGATCCCGAGAGGAGAATGGAGGAGAAGAGATTGAGGTGTGGCCATCCCCCTGGGGGGTGGTTTCTTGCTTTCTGTCTCTCTGTCTCTCTTTGCCTTTCTGGCAAGTGCACGTGCCCTATAGCAAAAAACTCAAAAAAAAAAAAAAAAAACTGTTTTTGGAACCAAAATAAACTCACACTTTAATTCCACATCCCATGAAAGTGTTTTTTGTTTATTTGTTTGCTAGAGGATGCATACCCTTGGCAGAGAGAGACAGAGGGAAACCAGACAACACTCACCTTAATGGGGAATGGTCGTGCCTCCACAATGCCTTCTCCTCCATCTCTCCCCCCCTTCAAGAATTTGGGCTCCAATGAACATACACTTGGCTTGTTTCTCAAGCAGCCGGGTCCAGGACTTGAACAACAGGGCCAGCTGCCCCGACCACCAGGCCATAGAGGCAGTCCTCATGAATTTTTGAAGTCCCCTCATATTATTTATTTAAATTTAAATATACATACAATTTACATTTTTTTAATTTAAGTTTTTAAATTTTTAAATCAAGCATTTGCAAAAACAAACAAACCCAAAAGATACCCAGAAAATCTTAGGTTCCCTAAGATGCATACTGTCTGAGTCCCTCTCCGAGATGCTGCTTGAAGAGGTCTGGAAGCAGCCTGGGCTTTGGGAGGTGTGCGCTGTGCTGCAGAGTAAGAACTGTGGGTGTGGCATGGCAGTTCCACCAAGGTGCCCCCCTGGCTTGCATCCCCCTCATTTAAACTCAAGCATCTCATCTCGCATTGGTTCATGGGCCACCCAACAGAGCCTGGATCAAGTTTGATGGGTTCTCCCCTGAAAGGTGCTCAGGAGACTAAAAGAACTAAAGACTTTTTAAATGGAATATGTTTCCCTCAATAAAGTAAGAACAGAAGGGAATAAAGAAAGTAAACGGGGAGGAGGCAGGTTGAAAGGAAGACATTCCTTGGTACTGTGCGTTCTCTGATGGCCAGGCAAACCAAGGGTCACAGGTGTTTAGTATGCAGGAGGGGTCACTGGGGTGACAAACCCGGACCCTGGGGTCAGGAGACAGAGGAGAAGGAGCGTGGCTTCCTAGTAACAAACGCATGGCACCTGTTGGGTTCCTAGCCGTTTGCCCACCACCAGTGCCTGCCCAGACAGACATTACATCTAACTCCTGGGACCAGCAGTTGGTGTAATGGCTATGTCGCTGGACTCCCACGTAGATGACCGCAGTGCAAGTCCTGGACCCGGTGGCTTAAATTCATGCCACATACGTGCCCAAGATCCCAAGAGGAGAATGGAGGAGAAGGGATTGTGGCGTGGCCATCCCCTCTGGGGGATGATTTCTCGCTTTCTGTCTCTCTGTCTCTCTCTGTCTGTCTGGAGAGTACACGCTCCCTATAGCAAAAACCTCTAAAAATCTCGCGTGTGTGTTGGAGAGTAACCCCTCCCTATAGAAAAAACCTCTAAAAAAAAAAAAAAAAAAAAAAAACTCACTCTCTCTCTCCTTCCTCCTTACTTGGTAGGCAGGCATGAGTGCAGGTGCCCATGGCTGAGAACCAGCAGAGCGATCAGCTGTCCGGATGGAGAAATGCCTGCGCTTAGCAACCTGTGACCTGACTTGGATAGACTCCAGCCAGCAGGTGTGTTTAACAAGGGTGGAGGTGGGGTAGTGGTGTGAACGAGAGCTCTGGCTCCAGGGCACACTCCCTAAGTTCCTATCCCTGTCCACTTTCTTACGAGACCCGTGTGACCTCGACTCTGCCTCCGTTTCCTCACCTGTACAATAGGGCCTCATCCTAGGCTGGTTATGAGGACGAAAGAGGCCATTTTCCCACTGATGGCACGTGAGGACAAAGCAGGGCACAGGCGGTGATGAGGCAGAGGCTGGCTGTGTCCTTGCTGGGCAGCGATGACTTGCACTTAGGGCGAAGAACCAGGGCGTGAACGAGTGTAGGGTGACCCTGAGGCGGGTCGGCCCTGTATGCGTCACAGGTCTGCTCCGAGTCTCCTCTACCGCATCCAGAGCTGCGCACACCAAGCCCCACAAGCACTTGCCCGCTGGAACGTGCCCGGGCCCTCTGCTCGGATCCTTTCTGCTGCCGACTCTGCTTTCTACGTCCAGGAGACCCCACTGCCTGGGCACTGAAGTTCTGCGGGGTCTCCTCCGTCGCTGTCAGAGGGCTCCTGGGTTCCAAGAAAGCACTACCTCTGAGAATGTGGGCCTCCTGGAGTGGTCAGCAAGCACCGCCCAGAAATACCAGGGTGCCTTCTCCAGGACCCGCACCTGCCGCCCCGGTTCACCGCGGGCAATGAAGGGTGATGTGTAGCCGGGGAGCTGAGAATGGGGTAAACCGACTAGCCCACCTGAGAGGAACTCGTAAACTAGGTTTACGAGTCGATTATATAGTATAATATGTATATCTCATATATTTCACATATATACTATATCATATATATTGCATAACATATAGTATATGTATTATATAATTATATCACATAATACAATCATATTTCATAATATGTAATACATAATATAATTATATATTTAAGTATACCATATATACCATATAATCATATAATTACATTATTTACTTTGTATTATTCAATACAAATATATCATTATATTTAATATAATTTAATGATAAAATAATATAATGTGTATGATTATATTATTTAATATTTATGTATTATTATATAGTGATATATTACTAATATACAATTATACAATAATATATCACTTATAGGGACCAGCAGATGGTGTAATGGCTATGTCAGTGGACTCCCATGTAATTGAGCACAGTTTGAGTCCCGGACCCGGTGGCTTAAACTCACACCAGGCGCTTGTGCGTGCATGCCCAAGATCATGAGAGGAGAATGGAGGAGAAGGGATTGCAGCATGGCCATCCTCCCTGGGGGGTGATTTCTCACTTTCTGTCTCTCTGTCTCTCTGTCTTTACGTGCCCTGTAGCTAAAACCTCTCAAAAAAAAAAAAAAAGAGAGAGAGAGAGGAAATCACACTGGTGCATGTGTGTGTGTGCCCAAAATCTTAAGAGGAGAATGGAGAAGAGATTGTGGCGTGGCCACATCTCCCACCGGCCCCCCACCCCCGAGATGATTCTCACTATTTCTCTCTCTCCTCCCAGTGAGCACACACATCCTGTGGGGGAGTGGGGACTTAAGAAAGTAAAGAAATGAAAAGATGTCTATCTCTACATCAGCCATAGCTTCTCCCTTCAACCACAAATAGATCAATAACTGTTCATTGGCACTTTCTATTTTATTTCTTCTTATTTTGGTTTTTATTTTTTCCTTTTAGCTTTAAAAATAGTCTCTTCTCTTAGAAAAAGAAAAAAAAAAGGATGGCCTATATTTAACCTTTACAAATCCTAACTAGTATGTAGTTATCCAAAGTTTTTATTTTATTTAAGTAAGATGCCAGTAAGTTCTAGGCGAATGAAAAAGGAAGATGTGGCTTATTAAAATCAAATGCTTTGGGACCAGCAGTTAGCGTAATGACTATGTTGCTGGACTCCCATGTAGTCGACCGCGGTTCAAGTCCTGGACCCAGTGGCTTAAACTCAAGCCGGGCGCATGTGCGTGCATGCCCAAGATCTCTAGAGGAGAATGGAGGAGAAGGGATTGCGGCGTGACCATCCCCCCTGGGGGGTGATTTCTCGCTTTCTGTCTCTCTGTCTTTCTCTGTCTGTCTGGCGAGTGCACGTGCCCTATAGCAAAAACCTCTCAAAAAAAAAAAAATCAAATGTTTTTACAGAACGAAAGAATATCCCCTGGAAGGAAGCAAGGACAGGAATCTCCTAAGCCTATGACAATAGGTGTTTGGGTCAGTCCCAAATGAAGCAGTAATTAAAAGCATTGGGGCCAACCGGTGGGGAGCAGGAATATAATACTCTGCAATGCTCAACCACACGGGAAGGTCCCAGATTTGTGACCTGAGGCTTCCCTGTACCTACCGACTGTCCATCCCCGTGATTCAGCCTGGCCGAGGCTAAGTGGATCTCAGTGTGAGGACTCCATTGAGGCTGTCTCTTTTTCTCTCTGTCTCTCTCTCATAGAAGAAAGAAACAAACAAAACTTAAAAATAAATAGAATTGTTTATTATTATCCAAAAGAGGGGAGAAAAGGTGAAAGAGGAAGAGGGAGAGGAGGAAGAGGAGGAGTAAAGAGCGGAGAAGGAGAAGCAGCAATTGTCAAGAGACAGTTGTTCAGCCCCATCAAGTAACGATCTGTTCAAACTCTAATTGTTGTATTTGCAAAGCAATGTGTATGGGTATAATTCATGCACCACCCCCCTTTCTAACACAATAAAGAATGCATTTCATAAAAATCTATTGTGTTTCTCTTTAAAAGATTTGGACAAAAACAATGCATCTTTAACTCCGGAAACAGAATAATGGATCCTCGAAAGATGTATCTGACATCAAATGCAGTTGTCAGTCTAGCTTGCTAATCTTTGTTATTCACAGTCATATTCAGCCCATCACTTATATGCAGATGGCACTATCACTTATGGCCGTAGATTATGCTGGGAGAAAGCTTAATATTATCTTCAAGCTGATTTAAATGAGCTTTAAGATCATCTGGCACAATCTAAATTACTCTTAAATATTAATGAAACAAAGATCATGTTATTGGGCTCAAAATAAGAAGTAGGGGAGCTGAAAATCTGGCATGCAGCAGGACCTTGGAAAGAGCAGACCCGGTGCAAATATTCTAGATGGAGGGTCTACACTGCCTTCCCCTGTGACTGATGATATAACTGATCAGCACTGATGGCTAGAAAACCCCAACTCCTTATTCGAGTATATATAGTTTTTTTGTTTGTTTGTTTGTTTGTTTGTTTGTTTGTTTTAAGGAAAAAGATCGTTTTCCATCTTCCCACTGTTGCAATTACATGCCTTGGGTTTTGTCGATTTTATTTATCTGAACACAGCTCAACATTTGTTAGCCAAGTTAGAGATGCTCTCTCTATCTGGACAGATTTGCCTTGAATTATACATCTCATAAACATTACCGTCTGCCATCTTTTAAACAATTGGCTAAAAATTAGACGATGCTCAACATTTTGTTGGCATAATAGCTTCCCTCCCACTCTATTGCCCAACATCGGACCACTTGACTCTTTTTTTTTTTTCCAGTCATCCAGACATTCTCAGCAAAATTGAGTGAATGAGGGAAAAAAAGAAATAGCTCTGCTAGCCCATAGTACCCATGCTGTGTGTGTCTGTGTGCGTTCATGTGTGCCATGTGTGTACTTAAGTGGGACAGTGTCTTAAATTATGGACATGACCTTTTTGGATCTCTTTCGGTCTCAAACGTCTCACTAAGTAGACGGGAAATCCCTCCCTACCAGCCAGAGTTATGAAGGGACTCATGGGAGTCCACAGCTGAGAGCGGAACAGGGCCATTTCCCTGGCTAGCTTCCTCAGAGAGGATGCCATTGCTTCCAGAAAACTGAGCCCCAGAAATGGCCACTAGAGACAATTCAGCCACCCCGGTCAGAGTTGACACTTAGCCACCTTTCAGGCAGGAGCTGGGGTGCTCAGGAAGGACATGATGAGAAAAAAAACGTTGCTGTTGTTCACGCTTTTCCTTCACTACAACCTGACTGACTCTTGGAAGAGTCACCCAGTCCAAAGCTTGACTGAGCCATCTGTATGGCTAATCAGACCAGGGACCTCCTGGAAGAACTCCCTCTCGGCTGGTGTATGTACATGCATCTCACATCGCAGACTGGTTCTGTACACTGCCTCTCACTTGCAGATTTTCCTCCATCTGCTCTTCTAAGAGAAGAGGGATGAGTCAGAGAAGGGTGGAGTGTGTGAGTAGGTGGGTGAATGGACGGATAGATGGTAGCTATATAGAGAAAATTTAGAAATGTGTTTTGTTACTGCCTCTACAGATCTTCTCTGCATATCTTTAGAAAAGAGAGAGAGAGAGAATATCTTGGAAAGACATGGTCTGGCACAACCACATCTCTAATGGCATGACAGCCTGAAGAATGTCCGGATACTAAAGTACAGAACCTGACCACTTACTGGGGAAACTTAACTAAGATCGCACTTGTGTCGAGTGATTCAAAGCCCAGTTCAAAAGGTTGATTTATTTATTTATTTTTGCTACAGGTCACATGGGTTCGCCAGAGACAGAGAGAGAGAGAGAGACGAGAGAGAGAGAAAGGTAAGGAAAGAGGGAAACTTAAAAATCAACTCCCAAAGGGGATAGTTATCCCTTCTCCTCCAATCTCCTCTTAAGATTTTGGGAATGCACGCACATGTGCCGGGAGGTTTTCAAGCAACTGGTCCCAGGACTCGAACCATGCTGTCAACTATGTGAGATTCAGCCCCCTTAACTTTCATGCCACTTTCTGGCTCCCAAAAGTTATGTTTTCTATGACCCTTTCTGTAATTCTCCCCGGAAGACTTTATCAATCCCTCCTTGGTACTCCCATAACACTTTATTCATGCCTTATGTTTTGTGTGTGTTACAACTGCATACATCTTGGACTCTCCACTGGACTAGCCCTAGTGATTGTCTACCCAACATTCCTGACCACCTCCTTCTTCCGTAGAAGTACAACCCGATCAGGGTCAGTATTAGCAACCGAGTGCTTCCTGGTAGAGGGGCCCTTCTTATCCCTAAGTGCAATCTGCTTGCTTTATCTAGTTGTGACCTTTCATGACTGGATATGCAGTGGAGTGCAGGACAGTCCCTGATAGGAGTCTTGTCAATGAGGCGGGGGCACATACACTGAGGCGGGGGCAGCGGAGACCTCTGAGAACTGCTATCTTTAACAAGAGGAACAGGGGAAGAGTGTTCTCGCACAGGCACTGTTGTGTGGGAATATAAATGCTCAGAGATGCTACAACTCTCTGTGGATATAAGGGAGTAAATTAAGGACCAAAGCCAATGCGCTGAGGAAGGCAAAAAGATGGAATCTTTGATGATGTCATCAAAGATTGAACCAACCTAGGGACATCTCTGGGCTTCTAGTTAGTTTTTCTAAAAGGTTTATTTATTTCTTCCATGAACGAGAGAGACAGAGTCAGGCACCCCCAATAGGGTCCTCATGCTGCAATCCACCCACTGCGTCAGCTGGTTTGGGTCGGAGCATGCACGTGCACCTCGCGTGCTCAGGGAGGGCCCATGATCCAGCTAGTTGCCACTGCACCACTTCCGGGCCCCTACTTCTAGTCCGTTTTGAGTTGTGTCTTCTGTGACTAACAGCTAAAAACACCCTAACTGATATGGCCTCTAAACCTATGCCACCCAACACAATAGCCGCTGACCACACACGGCTCCTGACGTTGTGACTGATTTTTGTTTTACTATCATTTCTATCTCTTACAATGTGTATCATTTACATCCTGTTCCTTAGTCACTAACCATAAATCAAATCCTTAGTAGCCCCATGTGGGGAGTGGCTTCCATGTTGGAGAGCGTAGAACTACTAACCAATTCCAGCAACTTACAAAGTTGCATGGGACAACACTACTCTTGACCACACACTGCTGGAAGACAAAAAAAAAAAAATCAAAAAACAGATTGTTTTCATCTTTATTTCTGATTCCTAGTGGGTTATCATGAAAAAGGATGTCGAATAAAGAAATCTATGCTTTGGGAACCAGCAGTTAGCGTAATGGCTATGTCGCTGGACTCCCACGTAGTTGACCGCGGTTCGCTTCCTGGACCTGGTGGCTTAAAACTCACGCCGGACGCGTGTGCGTGCATGCCCAAGATCCCAAGAGGAGAATGGAGGAGAAGGGATTGCAGCGTGGCCATCCCCTCTGGGGGGTGATTTCTCGCTTTCTGTCTCCATGTCTCTCTCTGTCTGTCTAGCGAGCACATGCGCCCTATAGCAAAAACCTCTTCCAAAAAAAAGAACAGAAATCTATGCTTACAGTGTAAGGGGACTGGTCCTCCTGGGTTCTGATCAGCTTTTACAAGTGAGAGCATCCTTCGTCACCCTGTGACTTGAGTTCAGATAGGTGGCCCTGTCTGTGGCCCCAGTCACTCATGCACTGGCTGTCTCTACTACACTCCTCCTCCGTTCATCTGACCATTTCCAGTCTTCATTAAGACCTCTGAAGTCCTCACACCTCTCTGCCTCTGCAAGTCACAGAAGCAAATAAAATCATCACTTGATCCAAGTCCGTGCTATTCTTCAGGGCAGTGTAGACACACAACTTGTAACTGTGTAGACCGAAGCTGTCCACACACCCAGCCCCACATGACTGCATTCCAGCTCTGCCTGTCCAAACTGGAGGCCCACAGGGACAGCCCCTCCCATGAAACCTGGTGTTTGTGCGGTTGCCAAGCACGCCTCATCACTGAGGCCCCAAACATTCCCCTCCCTCTCGGGGTAAGAGTGTGCTTGGAAGAAAGCCCCAGAGGAAAGAAAGGTCACATGTTCCATGGAAACTTCTACAGAAGTATCCTGCTGCTCCTTAGAGTCCAAAGCAGGATTTATTGCAGGACCCTGGCCAAGGCAATGCCAGGCGGAGCCCTCATGTGCCATCTCCCTGGTGTGCCCTCAAGGGGACTCTGTCCTTCTCCATCAGAGGAGTCTACCTTCTCTTGTCTGAATGGATGGGGAAAGATCTCACCTGAGCTCTATAAGGCATAAACCAGGGTTTCTCCCACCCTCCCTCAAGTCCTCTGCCTGCCTAGAGGCAGGGGCATGCTCACTTTCCATAGTAACTGAGTGTTCAACTTTCTGCTCTTGGAGCGGCTTAAAATTTGGGGTCATAGAACACCCACCAGAGGAGGCCAAAAATTAAGCCCTTGGCTTTTTCTCAGCTGCTTTTGATAACCACCGACAATGACTTTGCCAGAAAAACTGTCTTTTTTATTCCTAGCCCTTTCCATCAGCACACCCATCCCCTACACATGTGTGTGTGTGCCTCCCAGGTACACTCAGATGACTTAGACGGGCCCGGGTGCAGGCAGGTTGGAGTGTAGATTCCAATTAGTTTAGACCACTTGACTGGGTTGCTATCCAAGTCCGAGGGATGTCTACAGATGTATGATCTGTTGGCCATCTGGGGGTGTCCAGCAGGGTGTTCTGCAGGAGGCCTGAGACACACACAGGTCTCACATTGCAGACAGAGCCCAGGGTGAATGTCCACCACAGGGACCTGACTATGGCCCTTAGGCTTGAAGAGGTCTTTTATCAGGCAATGTTCACATGCTTGGCTTTAATTGGTGCTTCCACGGTGCCCAACCTTATGGGCTTAGTTCTGCGAGTGTAGGCTTGGAACTGCAGGGCATCAAATTTGAAGGAGAAAGACTTAAATTCAGAAAAGCCAGGGCCAAAACATCCACTGTGCAAACATAGTTAAAAGAAAACTGAGGCTGGGCTCCATTTTTAGGTAGGGCTGCTGCTCTGGAGAGGATGACCTTCCAGGGGATGAGCAAGCAGGTCTAGAAGGTCAACAAAAGTGAGTTCATCCACATCCATCCAAGGCACAGGAGGCAGTTGTGAGCTCCAACTTTGGAGTGAGAAAGATTGAGACTCTGAAACCAGCAGTTAGCGTAATGGCTATGTCGCTGGATTCCCACATAGTCGACCGCGGTTCGCGTCCCGGACCCAGTGGCTTAAAACTCACGCCGGGCGCATGTGTGTGCGTGCCCAAGATCCCGAGAGGAGAATGGAGGAGAAGGGATTGCGGCGTGGCCATCCCCCCTGGGGGGTGATTTCTCACTTTCTGTCTCTATGTCTCTCTCTGTCTGTCTGGTGAG
The DNA here is from genome assembly GCF_000334495.1 of Tupaia belangeri chinensis. NCBI lineage: Eukaryota > Metazoa > Chordata > Mammalia > Scandentia > Tupaiidae > Tupaia > Tupaia belangeri. The sequence goes on from NW_006160034.1 coordinate 1,704,732, forward strand.
CGCACGTGCCCTATGGCGAAAACCTCTCCAAAAAAAAAAAAAGAAAGATTGAGACTCCACACCAATCCCCATGACCTATCAGCCATTTTAGAGCATGAGTCTCAGTGTCCCTGAGTCTGTTTCCTTATTTCTTACAATTTAGGCTGTAAGCTACTGTGAAGATTCCAAGAGACAGGGTATATGGCAGTTAGCACAGTTCTAAGCACCATCCTAAGTATTTGAGAAATGAAAGGTGTAGCTCTTTCAAAATGTAAGTCACATTATTTCATGCGTTTGTTTATATATATATATATATACCTTCTCCACTGTCCTCTAGGGATCTTGGGCATGCACACACTTGCACCTAGAATGAATTTTAAGCTGCTGGATCTGGGGCTTGAACCATAGTCAATCACATGGGAGTCCAGCAATATAAACATTATGCCATCTGCTGGTCCTATCGTGTGTCTGTTTAAAACCCAGTAATGGCTGCCCATCTCGCTCAGGATAGAAGTCTAAGTTTTCACATTGCTTTACACTCCTTCCATGACCTGGGACCTCCCCATTTCCCTTTCTGACTGCTCCTCATTCATACATTCTGTCCCAGCGAATGGCACATGAGGGCTCTGCCTGGCATCACCTTGGCAACCATGTTCCCAACCTATCACAATAAATCCTGCTTTGGGCTCTATGGAGCAGCCACACTGACTTTCTCGCTCTTTCTTGAGGGTCTCAGGGTCTTACACTGAATTTTCTGTCAGCCTAGAACACTCCCCTAACCCTAACAGCTGCATGGATTACTCTTCCTTTAAGTCTCTGCTCAGATGTCACTGTCAGGATTCAAAACACAATACTCCAAAATATGGCACCTTGGCATACCGAGTATTGTAAACTGAAAGAAACTGAGAATCAGGAAAGTCACTTTCAGCCTTTCTCCTGCCTTTCCTCCCTGAGACAACAGCAAAATTCTCTGACTCACTATCCCTGAAACTATTGGGTCATCAACCCAGTAGGTCATAAGACCCTCATTCCAGAGACGACTTGCCCTGGAGGAAAGGAATGAAGACACAGAAATTACAAGAAGAATCTGAACAAATTGGCCTTGCTAAGTCCCCCCTATTTAATTAAATTAGATCCCACCCACTTTGTCAGATCTTAACTTCTGAGCAATTGTCACTCTTTATCAAGCCTAAGAATAAAAACATATAGTTTTCCATGGGTCTTTGGGTCTTCATTTCTGAAAGATCTTGTGTCATGTAAAACTTCGGTAAAATTCATTTGTTACGCCTTTTATTTGTTAATTTGTCTTTTGTTTCAGGGATGCCAGCCACGAACCTTGTAATAAATGAGAAGAGATTATTTTCCTCCCCCACATCACTTTCTCAGTGAGACCTTTCCTGACCACCCTCTTGAAGACACTAGCCTGACCCCAACCCCACATGTTCCATCTCCTTTGCCTGCTCTATCCTTTCCCCTCTGCACTGAGCACCTTCCAACATACTAACCAATTTGCCTATGTTCAGTGTCTGTTTCGCTTTCCGCCAGAACAGAAAATTCTGAGATTTTTGAACACAGAGATTTTCTTCTATTGTATCTATTGGTATGTCTCCATTCCTCAAAACTCATGGTGCCCAACACGTCATTGGTGCCCAATAAATATTTTTTGATAGAGAAAATCGTATTAATATTGGTTACAGTTATTAATAGGGTTACATTGTCTCAAACAGCCTTGTTGTTTTCTCTGTACATGTTTCCTTCCACAATTGGTATCATCACTTAACTTATAATTTTAACTTTTTTTTTCTGGAGAGATGGTGTTTGTTTATTTGTACGAGAGACTAAGCAGATACCTCCTAATAATACGGTCTCTGTACAATGTCCCTACCAATAATCAGAAAATTCAGCAGTGTCCCTCTAGTCTGGGCTGAAAACTTGGGGCAATTTTCTGTGGAAGCATCTTCTGGAGTACCAAGGCCACAGGCCAGAGTTAGATGAGAAAGAGCTGGACTGTCAAATGGGCAAGAAGAGCAAGCCTACAAGGACACAAATTGAAGAGTCCAGGCCTCAAGGCATGGAGGAAAAGGAGGAGCAGCTGGACCAAGATAAAGCCTGGAGGGTTCTGGGCACTGCAGGAAGGGGCGTGGTGGAAAGCTAGGTGGCAGTACAGGCTGGACAGGAGGAGTTCCACTCCAGAGACATATTCGAGTGTAGCCACGATTTGCCTTGGATCCCATCCAAAAGGAGAGAAGTTACTGCCAAGTGGACCCCATAATGAGGCGGGTTTTGTGTTTTTGGTTGTTTTTTTTTTTCCTAAAAATTCAATAATGTAGCAGGTGGAGAGAAGAGGGCTGGAGCACGAGGCCCTCAGGGAACAGGAGGTTTCACTGTCACTGAGAAATAACTCATCTCGCCCCAGACTCAGAGGATCCGACTGGAACATGGCCAGAGTGACTGCAGTCCAGAGCTTGGGAGCCAGTTGTCCATAGGTTTCTCCATTTGTTGTTATTCATGTGTGTGTATGTGGGAGGGGTTTTGTTTGTTTTGTTTTGTTTTGTGGGGTGGGGGGAGTTTGAGAGAGAGATTTTTGCTATAGGGTGTGTGAGCTCGCCAGAAACACACAGAAAGAGAAAGAGAGAAA
>NW_006160034.1:1707361-1730528 GCF_000334495.1 Tupaia belangeri chinensis
AATGGCCACACTGCAATCCCTTCTCCATTCTCCTCTGAAGATTGTGGGCATGCATGCACATGTATCTGGCATGAGTTTCAAGTCACTGGGTCCAGGACTCAAACCTTGGTTGACCACATGTGAATCTAGTGCTTAATCACTGTGCCACCTGTGGCTCCCATGTGTGGAAGATTTTCTATTTTGTCATTGTCGTATTTAATTTTTTGAGAGGTTTTTTTTTTTCTATAGGGCACATGCACTCACCAGAAAGAGAGAGACAGAGAGACAAAAAGTGAGAAATCACCCCCCCAGGGGGGATGGCCACAATTCCTTTTCCTCCATTCTCCTCTCAAGATCTTGGGCACGCAGGCACGCATGCACGCACACGTGCTTGGCATGAGTTTAAGCCACAGATCTGGGACTCGAACCACAGTCAACTACATGGGAATAAAGCAACATAGCCATTACGTCAACTGCTAATCCCTGTTTTGCTGTTTTTGTCATTGTTTCTTTTTGTGGTCCATTTCTCATTTGATTTCCCTTTGTTTTAAAATCAACTTCCCTGTGAAAATCCAGGCTTATGTGAATTCTGTGAAGGAGAACAAGGAAAAAGGATGATGGCATCGTCCATGTTGGACCCAAGAGACGCTTTGGGCCTGGGAGTGGGGGTGAGAGGGGCAGACTCAGGAGTCAGATCTCCAAGGATGGAAACCGTTCACTGCTCCACCCCTGCCCGCAGTTCTCTGGGACTCAGTACACAGAGGGCCCTGGGAGCAGCTGAGGGTAGAAGGAGCTGCAGACTCAGGAGCCACTGGCATGACCTTGTCTTCTGTCTGCTGGGTAAGGAGCAGCTGAACTTGGTCATCCCCAAGAGCGCTGTGTCACTGATGCTTTATTTTCATCTAAACCAGGTAAATGGCTTAGATGATGTATTCTCCACCATCCAAACGGACCCAAGGAGGAAGAGGTGAGAAATGGTAGACCAGATGGAAAGCCAAGAGATCCATCCTTGCAAGCACACTGGGTGGGTGGAGGAGATGACAGCTGGACAGAGAAGTCAGGACTGAGGTAATGGAGGAAATAGAGTAGCAGGCTCGTGAGGTGAGGTGTGACAGGAGCTAAATCTCCTCAGTCAGTCCCTTCTATTTTGTTTTGTTTCATTTTGGTTTTGCCATGGGGCATGTGCACTCACTGGAAAGAAACACAGAGAGAGAGAGGGAAAGTAAGAAATCACCTCCCAGGAGAGGATGGCCATGGCGCAACCTTTTCCCTCCATTCTCCTCTCAGGACTTTGGGCACACACACAGCCCCAGTGTGATTTTCAAGCCACCAGATCTGGGACTCCAAAGGCAGTCGGCCATGTAAGAGTCCAGCACCTTAACCACCACGCCACTGCTGGTCCCCCAGTCCACCTCTTTCACACATCCTACCAGGCCAAGCCTTGGCAGATAACCACAATGAGCTAGCAAGGAAGAAACTGTGCAGAGAAAGAGCCCAAAGTGCTTAGAAATTGATTAGGCTAATTCTCACCGAAGTGATAGAGACTTGATAGGTATTTTCTTCCCTTCTTAAAAACAAAATGAAACAAAACAAACAAGCAAACAAAAAAACAAGAAAGTCAACGCCTAGCCTAAAGACAATATTTTCCAGTCCCTAAGCCCTACTTATTTAAAAAAAAAAATGAGTAGATTATTACATCATCTTGGAAGACTGTTCAGATGGTGTCAGATGTAGAATTTGGGATCCACAGACCTTGCAGGATGAGAAAATGAGTCATCACGTGACTCATTGAATGTCCTTTCTTGAATGTCCACCAAAGAACAGCATCACTGAATACGACCCCTTGCTGGGACTGGGTGTTCCTTTCTGTCAGGATTTGGGGCATGCACACACATGGGCCTGGCATTTTTTCTAGCCACTGAGGCTAGGATTCCTGGTCCGTCATGTGCGATCCGACTCCTTTAGTCAGTAGGCCGTGGGGCTGGTCTAAGGAAGAAGTATTAACATCTGCAGTTCCACATCTCCGGTTAAAGGAATGTCTCGTTAATGGTAAGGCTTTAGAATGGTCATGTCCATCCGAGCACCCCCCACCGCATGCACACATACACACACACATACACACACACACACACACACACACACACACACACCAACTGGCCCAGGCAGAACTATTGGATAGACTTAGAATCCGGGAGTGGGCCAGGTCAGGGGTAAGAGAGTTGAGCCTGGTGTTAAACCCGGTGTCAGCCAAAGCTAACATCAGAGAGACACTGACTGTCCGGGCGAAGTCTCAACCTGAAGTCCAAGGACAGCAGCTGGGGAGGGGACGGAAGCACCCGTGCAACAAGGGCATGAGGGACTCGCACTGCAGAAATGGATCTGCCTGACCCAGCCTGTGAGCACTGACGGCTCTAACGTCACCGCGCACAGGTCAGGGACTGTCGTCCTAACTCTGATGGTGGGGAAGATGTCACGCCCAGATCACACGGAGCGTTCTCTCTCACGGGCCAGAGCCACGCTGTTCATCAGAGCAGAGACAAGACGGCGGGATCCCACATGGCCAGCTGTGTGGCTCAGGTCCCCGACCTGTGGCCTGAAAACGACACCAGGCACGTGTGTGCGCCCAAAATTCAGAGGGCAAACACAAGATAAGGGATTGCAGCATAATTATCCCTCCTGGGGGAGTAGGGGGTGCTTTCTCATTCTCTGCCTCTCTCTCTCCCCCCCCAATGAACACATGAACTCCATAGCAAGTTTATAAAAAGAAGAAGAAAAGAAATAAAAAAGGAAAGAAAGAAAGAGAGAGAGAAAGAAAGAGAAAGAAAGAAAGAAAGAAAGAAAGAAAGAAAGAAAGAAAGAAAGAAAGGAAGGAAGAAAGGAAGGAAGGAAGGAAGGAAGAAAGAAAGAAAGAAAGAAAGAAAGAAAGAAAGAAAGAAAGAAAGAAAGAAAGAAAGAAAGAAAGAAAGAAAGAAAGAAAAAAGGTGTAAGAGATAATCCTGGTTAAAGTAGCCCTGGGTGGACCCGTCCTTCCATAAATGGGGGAATTACCAACGACCAGGACCAATCAAACAGATGGGATGCGGAATGCGGACGCACAAACCGTGAGGATGAGGAGCTGAGTCGCCCTGCACGTGCATGGTGGGCAGAGCAGGTGGGGGAAGGCGGTCCCGGACTTCCCGCTCACAGGGACGAATGCTTGCTGAGTGCGCACCCTGGACAAGCACTGGGTCAGCACATCCCCCGGGTTATGGCATCTAATCCTCACCGAAGCTCCTGAAGCTGGCAGCGGTGAAGTGGCTTGCCCCAGGTCACGGCAGCTTCAGAAGCAGAGCCAGGTCCCTGCAGCCTGTCTCCAGAGCCCCTGTTAACCAGGTCATCGTCCCCGTTCCCTGGTCATGGGCCCCTGCCCTTCTCCTTTCCCATAACATCCGCTAGCCCCCGTGGCCTCCCCATGCAGCATCCTCTCCCCACGGCACTGTCCCGTCTCTTTCTGTTGACGGTAAAGTCCCTAAACCAGCACCTGCCAATGGGCCTGCCACCTGGTGAGCTACAGAGAGGCCGACGTTTGATGCCCTCCACCCCCCATAAGGGGCAGGACGGTGGGACCTGGGGTGGCTGGACACCTCCGGCTGGTCATTTTAAGCACCAGTTATCAAGCTATTGCATCCCACTCCCAACTTACCCTCTCTGCTCTTTGAGGCTGGTGCTGAGACCTACAGATACATTTCCCTTTACACAGGACTCCCCAGAAGGTTCTAGCAAGGGTCCTGAAAAGGAGACTGGAAGTCCGCAAGAGAAAGAGGGTGCACACCTTCCTGCCTGTGGCAGTTGCTGGCAGGGGCCCCACAGTGGCTACAGGGTCCCAGCTTCCAACTGCTGTCCACCCTCCCAGAGCCAGCCTTGAGGTGCCTCTCAGCAGTGCCAGCAGCAGGCAGGCAGTGTCCCTCCCCAGAAGAGATTCCCAGACCCCTCCCAGCAGCCCCCATCATCAGTCCTTCCTCAGACAACCGATCTGAGCTCCCCGGGAACCCCTGAAAGGCTCCCAAGGCTAAGAACATCAACTTCTCTCCTCCTTGCCCAGTCTACAGGGCGCAGCTGCGGTTCCTCCATCTGGGTTACTTAGGAGTTGTTTCCACCAGTTCCTGGCATTCGACTCTCGGTTACCATCACTGGAGTGGTTTCTGTTTTCCTGAACTGGACTCTGATCGATGTACCTGGTCATGCCAATGTGCCATGAGACTATCATGTTCTACGTGTGCCATGACAGGGAGGCGGTCTGGGACAACCACCCACAGGAACATGGGCCTAGGAGAGTGACCAGAGGATAGTGGAGTCAGAGTTCATTCATGCACATACACACACCCAAGAAAATAATCCCAAAATGAGAGTCGAAAGGGGTGCTAGGCAGCATCTAATTCTGGACACATGCCAGAGCCCTCCCAGAAGCAGACATGCAAACCAGCCGTGGTTGTCATTAATTCGGAATCCACCAACTAGCTCTGGGTGACAGAGAGTCCTTCCGCTCCCTGCTCCAAAGTTAAGCTATTATGACAGTAGAAGACTCAAGTTCAGACTTCCTTAAATATTAAAGCAGAAGTCAGAGGTTGCAGCCCCATATTCAGCTTATCTCTTTCTTCTGTTACTCAATCACCCAGTATTTATGGAGCATCAGTAGATGCCTGTCCCACATGGCAGACCAGGGTTCGAATCCCAGCCCTGGTAGTTTGCTTTCTCACTTTCTCTCTTTCTCTCTCTGTCCCTTGAAGAGGTGCACTTGCAAAGGACTGCAGTAGGCTGTAGAGATGCATTTATCTGCCTTCCCAACCCTACTGGGCTTGCAGTGGGTGCTCAGTGGGTCCTCTATATTTCTGCATTGTCGTGGCCTGTTTTTAACCTTCCTGTAGGAACCTGCATGTGACGGACTAGCCCACTGTTAAAATCTTTATTCCAGCAAGGTCACTGCTATTTATTTATTGGATATCTGTTTTTAAAATGTCTGACTTGTTTTCCACCTCAAAATATTTAAGTTTAAAAGATCTCATCATTAAATACCTTATGCTGGGGCCCAGCAGGTGGCGTGGTGGTTAAGGGTGTTGGACTCCCACATGGCCAACCAGGGTTTGAATCCCAGACCTGGTGGCTTGCTTTCTCACTTTCTCTCTCTCCTTCTGTCCCCCTCTGGTCAAATTAAATTAAATAAATAACATTAAATAAAATAATTCTTTAAAAAAAAAATACCTTATGCTGGATGGACAGATGTTGACATCCATACACGGAGAATTTACAGCACCAGCAACTTGGGAGGCCAGGACAGCCCCAGTCCCATGACCAGACATCCTGTTGTCTTTCGAGGGAAGTAACTGAGTCAGTCTCATTACTGGGTGTTGACCAGAATCGAGTTCCGTGCAGGAAACCCAGGGCTCAGCATTCCAGGTGACTTGGCATGAAATTAGTTAGGGCAAAGCACATCCCAAATAATAGCAACCTGATAATAATACTTGGTCATTTTTCAGGATAGCTCCAAATTCCCTGCTCATATTAACCCACTGCTATGAATTGAATCGCGCCTCACCTACCACAATCCCTAACCCCTGGGATGACAGAATGTGACTATGTTCAGAGATAGGGTCTTTACAGAAGAAATCAACTTAAAATGGGGCCATCAGAGTATGTCCTAACCCAATGTGATGGCTGATCATCTAAGAAGAGACAAGAGGCCAGCAGGTGGCATGGTGGTTAAGGTGCGGGACTCCCACATAATCTACCACCACGATTCGAACCCCAGACCTGCCGTTGGAAAATAATGCTGAGCACATGAGCGTGTGTGCCCAAAATCTCTAGAGGAGAATGAAGAAGGAATTGCAGCATGGCCGTCCCCCGAGGGGCAGATGTCTCACTTTTCCTCTATCACTCTCTGGCAAGCACACATGCCTTATGGCAAAACCTTTAAAAAAATTTTTTAAAAAAATAAAAGAAAATAAAAAGAAAAAAGAAAAGGAAAGAAAAAAGAAAAGAAAAAGAGTGAAAAGAAAAGAAGAAAAGAGAAAAGAAAAGAAAGAAGAAAAGAAGAGAAAAGAAAAGAAAAAAGAAAAGAAAAGAAAGAAAAGAAAAGAAAAGAAAAGAAAAGAAAAGAAAAGAAAAGAAAAGAAAAGAAAAGAAAAGAAAAGAAAAGAAAAAAGAAAAGAGAAAAGAAAAAAGCCAAGTAGGGCCAGCAGGTGGAGTGGTGGTTGAGTGATGGTGGAGGCGCTGACTCTCATGTGGCTAACCACAATTTGAGTCGTGGACCTGGAGACTTGAAAATCATGGCAAGTACATGTGTGTGCCTGCCCAAAAGCCCAGGAGGAGAATGGAGAAGAGATTGCTGTGTGGCCATTCCCACCAGAAGGAGTGGCAATTTCTCACTCTCTCTGTTTCTCTCTGTCTGTCTGTCTCCAGTGAGTGCACAGACCCTATGGCAAAAACTTTAGAAAAAGAAGAGGTCATTGATGGGTGGAGACGAGACCAGACACGTACACATGTGGATGCACCGTGTGAAGGTGTCAGAAGTGCACAGCCACCTGCAAGCCACAGACTGAGGGCTTAAGAGAAAAGCAACCATGTCTGTGCCCCTGTCTTGGCCCTCTTGTCTTAAAATGGTGAGAAAATGACTTTTTGTTATTTAAGTCACACCATCTGCAGTGCGGTGCTGTGGCTACCCTGCAAACTAAGATACACATAAACTTTCCACATAGTTGGGACCAGTGGATGGCATAATGGCTATGTCGCTGGACTCCCATGTAGTCGACCACGGTTCGAGTCCCGGACCAAATGGCTTAAACTCATGCCGGGCACATGTGAGTGCCCAAGATCCCGAGAGGAGAATGGAGCAGAAGGAATTGTGGCATGGCCGTTCCCCCTAGAGAGTGATTTCTTGCTTTCTGTCTCTCTGTCTCTCTCTTTCTGGCAAGCACACACCTCCTATAGCAAAAACCTCTCAAAATAAATAAATAAATAAAAATCTTTCCGCATATTCTCTAAGATGGAGGGTGCTCTCGGCTAGAAGTCTTTTCTTCACTTTGGTTCAGGGTAAGTGAAAAGAAGATCGTCAGACCTTGTGTGGTCTCTGAGCTCACTCCTGGAGGGGCGGGCTTTCGCTCCACTCCCTCCCTTGTCCGTCAACCACAGCTCTATTCTCCAGCCAGAGTCCGTGGGAAAATCAGTATTAAGCAGATATTTTTGACGCTTGGTTGTCCATTATTAATGTGGAACAGAGCCCACCCAGAAAATGAAAATTGACATATACTCCAAACCCCAGTATGGGCCATTAATGTTGACCTACTCAAATACTTCAGATTTCATCAAGCCCTGTGTCTTCCCTTTCAGGAGAAACCCTAGCCGTGGTATGAATTCATCCATTATCTTCAACTATTCTAAAACTATCTCGGGGTTGGGAAGAGCTCAAACTTCCCTTTGATAGAAACATTCTCAAGTTTATATGTGTTCTTGTGGGAGAGATGGAACTTCTACACCCTTGGCTATTTTTACATTGCAAATGTTAAATTAACATTTTGTGAGATGTCTCTGACATGCAAAGTGGTTGGCGTCGTCTTTCATAATCCTCTGCTTTAAAGAGAAGATGAATTTCCCTAGGTTAACTAACCAGAATCCACTCGAAAATCATCTGAATACCATCATGTTTCAAGAATTCATAGATCATAGGACCAGCAGTTAGCGTAATGGCTATGTCGCTGGACTCCCACATAGTCGACAGCAGTTCGAGTCCTGGACCCAATTGCTTAAACTCACACCAGGCTCATGTGCGTGCGTGCCCAAGATCCTGAGAGGAGAATGGAGAAGGGATTGTGGTGTGGCCGTCCCCCGTGGGGGCTCATTTCTTGCTTTCTGTCTCTCTGTCTCTCTCTGTCTTTCTGGCAAGCACATGCGCCCTATAGCAAAAATCTCTCCAAAAAAAGAAAAAAAAAGAATTAATAGATCACCTAATATGAGAGTTTTCTTCTTTACACTTTTTTTCTTTAGCAACAGCCTTCTCTTTTCAGTAAGAGCAGTTTGTGGAAATTTGATGTAGCAAAGAGATGAAAACCGGGCTTCTTGGTTGCCGTGGGCCTAGCCTATCTTGTGCTGCCCCCTCAGCCTCTTTTCTGTCCCTTGAGGCTCCTGGAGCTTTGGGGCTCTGAGGAAAACCAAAATGAAAGTCACAGATCTATACCAATCATTTATTTTTTAGATTTGGAAATTGAGCCCCAGATAGAAAACATTGCCAGGGCCAAAACCAAACACTTGATCATGTAACAAGGCCCAGGCCCCGTGTCTCCTGATCATGGCCCGTAAACATCACCCGCCTCTCACCGCGTTGGTCATGCTGACGAACCACACTGTTAGCTGTTGACATGTTAGGTCTTAGCTTCAATCTTGACCAGGTCTGCAGGTTCCACGGCGAAGAATACACCTATGAAAATGGAGACACACATGTTAGCATCAGTTACATCAAGTAAACCTCTTAACTGCCTGGACGTCTTAGACAGATTTCCAGACAGTAGGCTCCAAACTCTGGAGTTAAGGTAATTTGCCTTGAAGAAATATCTGCATACCCTAATCTAGCGGTTCTTCCATTTCAGTGAGCATTTAGGATTCCTTGGGGATTGGTTGAGAAGAAAGGTGCCAGACGTTCTGGTTCGAAGACTAGGGTGTGAGCAAGGAATCTGTCTTTCAGCAACAATCCCAGGGGCGCTGATGAAGGGGGCACGAAGGCACGGACCTAATTGTTGTCTGTAAAGCTTCCCCTAGAGGAACTGAAACTGGTTCAAACTTCAGGGACCACAGACTTCAGCTGAGCTCTCCATCTGGCCAGAGCTGACCCACCCCCTCGGCCTTTGCCTGCTTTATGGTGCTATAACAGAATATCTGTGACTGGGTAATTTATAAACATTACAAGTTTATTTGACTCCCGGTGAGGGCAGGGTATGAGGATATTTTTGATGACTTATGCCAGAAAGGAAGGCAGAAGATGGGGAGCCAGCGAGTGTGCTAGACAGAGAGAAAAAGTGGAGTGGGGTGAGATCCCTAACCAACTTCCCTGATAATCACATTACCCCACTTATCAGGACCAAATTGCCATGACTTAAGCACCTTTTAGAGGTCCCACCTCTTATTACCATCACAATGACAATTAAGTTATAACACGAGTTTTGAGAGGGATAGTCACCATGCCCAGATTCAGAACATGACGCCTCACAGTCTGGCTTTCACAGAGGCACCCTGGTCAATTCCGCAGTGACTAAATAATCGTCTCAGGTGATCACCCTGGGAGAAGCATCGGGAACAGGTGTAAGGAACTAGACTTTGCTGCGTACAAATGGCTCCCCTAGAAAATTAAACAAGCAATAAAGGCCTACAAAAAAGTACTGCGTGTAACAGCATCAGGAAAAATTCTCCTAAGGGATGGCTCAGCAAAATTTGAAAGTAATGCCAGCTTTCGAAGGTCATGTGCTCAAATAATATAGAGGTCCGTCTCTAAGGAGCTGAGACGTCAGGCAAAGGTTAAGAATTCAGGGTAAAAAAAAAACAAATCACGCACTGAGAAGTCCCTGTGTCGAGCTATGCCAAAACCAGATGTTTTTACTGGTAATTATTACGATGATAATTCGTTTAACTAGGAATAAAATAGGGCATGATTGTTCACTACTGCCGGCTTCCCCAGACATGCAGAGAAATGAGAGGAAAAATCTCAGAGGTTTTACTCTTGGCTAAATGGAACAATTTTCTCAATTAACCAGGAATAAACAGCAATGAAAATAATTCGCCTGTACATTATACAAGAGCTGTAAATAGCCTCCTTCCACCTCTACGCATGGTCAAGGCGAGGTGGAGACAGGCCTGCCAAGGAATTGAAAGCATCATGAGTTTGGTTTCCATCTGAAAAGACTCAACCCTTGGAAACCTGCTCACGTCGTCAGCCGTGCCTGGAGACTTCCAAATGCTATTCTTGCTTTCTCCCCTCCGTGCCGAACCCTTTCCAAGGCCAGAAGATTGTGGGCCGAATTGCGGTGAGATGAAAGATGCTTCTGAGAGCTTAAGGGGAAGCTTACAGGGACGCAGGGGAGCACGGAGTGCGTATTTGAGAGGAGGCAGACAGGGCAGCCGGGGTAGTAGGGGAATCCTTAATATAAACTAGGAATCAATGGTGGTCGATGGACATTCTTATCATCATGGCAAGACACGTCTCAGTAAAGGGCTGTTCGACAGTCGCTGTGTCCAGCTGAGGGATGCCTGAGGTAAGGAGGGAGGGCCCCAGACCACGTGACACCCTCACATACATCCCAGAAGAAACACAATTTGTAACTGTCAAATTCACAAGAAACTGGCTAGCTAGTCTACCACCTCAACTACGTTGCGAAGCATAAGCCACAGCCGTGTTTCCTCAATAGCAGGGCAAAACTGCGTTTGGTTTTTCCCTTTGAAAAATAATCTTAGGACCAGCAGTTAGCATAATGGCTATGTCGCTGGACTCCCATGTAGTTGACTGCAGTTCACGTCCCGGATCCAGTGGCGTAAAACTCACACCGGGTGCGTGTGCGTGTGTGACCAAGATCCCAAGAGGAGAATGGAGGAGAAGAGATTGCGACGTGGCCATCCCCCCTGGGGGGTGATTTCTTGCTTTCTCTCTCTCTCTGTCTACTTGGCAAGCACAGGTGTCCTATAGCAAAAACAAAAACAAAAACAAACAAACAAACAAACAAAAAACAATCTTTAAGGGAGAGAGTAGGAGCATGTCCGTCCAAATTAAATCTCTTCTTAGCATTACCTACCAACTGATTTTTTTTTCCCACCTTGTGGCTATCCTCTCCCATTTTCTGTGACCCAGGGCTTCTCCTTCACCTCCTTCAGGATTTCTGGAAGGGGCTGAGAAAGAGACGTGAGTGTCTCTGGGTTTGGAGAGGTGACCATATCCTATCACGGGTGAGATCTGTGTTCAGGACCAAGGACAGTGGTCCCCATGCAGACCTTGCCACTGCTCAGCCCCTTCCCTTTTCCCACCATCACCCCAGAGGTTTCAGTCGCGTCATGTCTGAGTGGAGGAGTGTAGACCATGGGACTCATGTTAGAAACCAGAATAGGGTTGAACTGCCACGTTAGGAAATGAGCTTTTCCTACTGGCTTTCGATTTCTGCTGGTCAACAAACATGTGCGAGCTCAGAAGACCCGACCTACTCCCTGCTTCCCTGGGTGAGTCTCTCAGTGGATTCGCTCTGACGGTGGCAGCTGCAGATTTGGGGGAGCGGGTGGCTCAGTCTTCGTCAGAGACCCATAGCTGCCGTGGCAGCCACAGTCACCCCCTGGTTCTCGCCCCACTCTGGGCCAGGTCCCCTCACAGCAGTGCCTCTCTCAGATCATCATGGGCTTTGAGAGACGCTCAGGCTGAGGCCTGAGGACCCAACAAGCAATCCCTGTGACCGTGTCTGGCCCCGCCAGGGTCTTCCAGGTGGAAATTCAACAGTCAGGAAGACGCACGTGCTGAGAAAAGGGCTTCTTTTTGCATCTTCTGGAGTAGGGTCAGGGCGCATGCGTCTCCCAGGATAATGTGCTTCTGCAAGATAGAACAGAAGGTACGGAGATATAAATACCCCACAATTCTGTTAAATACCTTTATTTATAGAAATGAAAGTTAGGAACCAGGATTAATTGCTGCGATATGAAGAAAGTAGAAACTAATTAAAAATGAACATTTTAGCGCGCTATCAGAGGGCGGGGGCTCCCTCTGAAGGTGCCCTTCACAAACAGAACAGGGTTACAGCAAGAGGAGAGTTTCCCTTTCCTAATTTAGTCATGGTCTCTCTGTCTCTGTCTCTGCCTCTCTCTTACACATATTCACACACGGCCATATACCTCAGTGCACTGAGAAAACCGAGGTCAGGGGAGAAAGAGAAAGAAGGGGCAGAACCTCACTAACTCCAGCTGCCTAAATCCTGTTCCTCCTTCTCAAGGGGAAATGAAGGATGGAAGAAGTTCAAGTTGAGTCTGGAGCCTACATCAAACATATCGAGGTGCCTAGGTGCCCGAGGCCCATGTTCCAGGCCTGGATGGGGTAAGACAAGCCAGAGGGCAGCTAGCCACTGCCTGTAGCACTGGGGGAGGAGGGAGGGAAGGGAGAGGCAGTAGCTTAGCCTGTGAACCGTGGCCTGGCCCGGGGCTGCCCGCTGGCTGGCTTCACCCCCAGCCGGCACACCCTGCTTACCTACTGTGTGCTTCTCGGAGGGCCTTGTGGGGAGCTCTGTGTCCTGACACAGTGCTCGCTCAGCCAGCATTTGTAGGCCACTTGTGATCTACAAGGACACAGCACTCGAGTTATATCAGTAAATAAGAACACAGCTGCTAATACACAAGAAAGGAGTCGGACAGGAACAAGAGCATGCCGCCATTTTTTTTTTCTGGAGGGCTTATGCTCCTGCCAGAAAGAGATGGGGGCAGCAGGGGAGGAATCACCCCCACCCGGGGGTATGGTCACACCCCAATCCCTTCTCCTCCATCTCTCCCTCCTTTCAAATACTGTCCACATATGCTCATGTGCCTAAGCATGTTTTTCAAGCCACCTGGTGTAGGACTCGAACTGTGCACCCAGCCAAGTGAGATCCAACCACATTAACCACCAGGCCACCAGCTGGCTTGCCACCATCATTTTAATAAAAGAACATTAACCTGAGTAGCAAAACTAAAAACATGTGGGGGCCGGATAATGGTACAATGATAAGACATGAAGCTGTGGGTGGCAGTCCCACATTGGAAGGTTTCCAGTTCAAGTCCCAAGACTTCCCTGACCACTGATTCAGAGCTAGCTAAGGTTGGGAGTAGATCTCGGCATCCAGACACTGTTGAGGGTACTGTCTCTCTGTCTCTTTGTCTCCCTCTGTCTCTGGTATTCATAGAAGAAATACATAAGCTTTTTAATAAAAAAAAATAAAACAAAAACATTCAACAAAAAAAGACTGAGGGACCAGTAGGTGGCATAGTAGTTAAGGCTCTGGACTCCCACGTGGTCGATGGTGATTCGAGTCCCAGACTTGGCAGCTTGAAACTCACACCAGGCACATGTGAAAAATGTCCACAAATCCCAGGAGGAGGATGAGGGATTGCAGTGTGGCAATTCCCCCACTGGGTGATTTCTCACTTACTTTTCTTTTTTTTTTTTAGAGGTTTTTGCTATAGGGCGCGTGCCCTCGCCAGAAAGACAGAGAGAGACAGAGAGACAGAAAGCAAGAAATCACCCCCAAAGGTGGGATGGCCACGCTGCCATCCCTTCTCCTCCGTTTTCCTCTTGGGATCTCGGGCACACATGCACACGTGCCTGGCATGAGTTTAAGCCACGGAGTCCGGGACTCAAACTGCAGTCAACTACATGGGAGTCCAGCCACATAGCCATTACGCCAACTTCTGGTCCCTCTCACTTTCTGTCTCTATGTCTCTCTCTGTCTCTCGGGCAAGCACACATGCCCAATAGCAAAAGTCTCTCAAAACAAAAACAAAACCAAAAAAACCTTGAAAACATTTTTGCAAGCAAACCTCATATTAAAATCAGTGATTTTAATCACTGAAAATAAAAATGGACTCATTATTTCTCTCCACTGCAAGATGTTCCCCTGTGAGCCCGCACTGCTCCTAAGTGCCTTCTCTGGATTCTCAGGCAGCTTTGTTCCCTGCGCCCTTCGGTCTGTCCTGCGGGATAAAGTAACTTGCTCTGTTGGGCTGAGAAACTTGGGCTTGCACTAGCCTCTCAAATAGAAAGCATCTCTCACACGTTCCCACCGCCTTCTTCCTAACCATCGCAAATCCTAAGCCCCTCTCTCTGGTTCTCCTCTCCCGCAAGACACTGCACAGCCCACTGGGAAGACACTGTCAGTCCTTTGCGTTTTCTAAGACTCGTTCATTTGGGCGGGATCTTAGGACAAGGAAAAGGGAAGCCAAGAATTAATACACTCCAAGCTGCGCTGGGTCCAGAAGGGGACCTGGCACTTGGTTTGCTTAAACTCCTGCTATTTTCACCTCTCAGAGGGTCTGTCCACTCTTGCCAAGTCCACCCTGCTTAACAGAGCTGGATTTGGAGTAACGGAGTTTGCATGTAGGTACCTTCTGCACGATAAGCAATCTCGCCATTGATTTTCCCAGGCACTCGGTACATAACGCCAGTAGGATTTCAATATTGTCATGAATAGCGGTGGTCTCCTGCAAATGCCTGTGTGGTCTCCCTGCCTAATGCGTCTCGGTTTCCCCCGGAGGAGACCCGTTTCCTCTCCCCAGGATTTGCTGAGTGCTTTCTCTCAAGCTATGCGCCTAAGAGCCTGTCTCCCGGGGAAGGATGGAGTCAAAGCCCAATCATGCTGCTCTTTCGCTTCCAAAGGAAGATGTCCCCCTCGGGTCATGGAGGGATGATTGATGTCCATTTACAGAGGGAAGGCCCAGTTGTAGACCATTGGTCATTTTCCCTGGGAGACCCAGTGCTAATCTCAGCCACCAAGACATGTTATAAATATACATGTAATAGATAAAGTCTAAAAAGTAGGTCAGCAGGGTGCCTCCCCTCCTCCTTACATAACCCACTGAGGGGCAGGAGTCTTCCTTGCAAAGTCCGCTCTGCACACTTACAGCGTCCAGTTCTCCAGAGCCCCCAGATTCCCACGTGCACCTTCACCTTCGTTGTCTGACCTCCCAGGCCCTCTCCCTGCCACCAGCACACGCCCTTCCCACGGAGACACAGATTAACCTCCCTGTTGGGAGAAATCATTTCCAGCCATGCCAGCGAAGTCCTCGGAGACCCTCGATCGGGTGGATCTCAGAAGGAATGAAAACAGGGACCTGTAGAAACGATGAAAACCCTGGCTGGCAGCTGCGGGGACTGAAATGAAGCAGCCTATTACCCAGAACCTTTCTGACGGTGAGGGTTAATTTATCACACAGAATCCAATCACTCCTTATAAACCCAGTGCAGGCTTCATTTAGTGTGATGAGGTATATTGCAAGATTTCAAAAAAATCAATTTTACCGAGAGCCATATTAAGCCCCGGGGAATAGCACACGACGTGTACCTCACATAAGTTTTTGTTATTACTCAGAGGATCACTGGGGAAATTATATACTTAGCCCGATGAAGGGTAATGGTTCCCTTCATTGTCTTGGGCAACTCCCACCCTGCTTACCTTGGCGAAATAACAAATAAAAATGGTAGGGCTCCAAATGGAACGCTGCAGAGCCAGAGGCGTGATAGAAGTAAGCAAAACGAACTTGCTTTCTCAAAGATGCCAACCACATACAGGATGCAGCACTCCTAGCCCAGGTATAAACTAACAGGCCTCAGGGATACAGCATACTGTGACCAAAGCCCTCCAGTTTGAGTTCTCAGAGTCGTGCTGGCAAAAGAAGCTATGCGGGGCTCACAGCTGCGTTCATCCAGGCTGCTAGGTTAATATTTCCAGAGAGGTATGTTTCTTAGGAAGGAACTTTTCCACTGTGACTAAGGAACATTCCTACCTAAGTTCATCTGGTCTCTTGGAGACTTTTGTATGCAAAGCAATAAACCAAGCTAGCTTTTTATGGGGCCCCCAACTTGAAGCTAATGTCAGGGAGCGAATACCCGAGCCAACTTCTGCAGCAGCTTTTTTATTTTGGCCAGTTCAAGTTGGTAGGGGGAAGTATGGACTATGCATGATAGCCGGATATGGTGCGTCAACCCCGCTGGATCCAAATACCAAAGCTGCCCCTTCTATCCTGGACCCAGGACTGCACTGTCCAACATGGCATCGACCACCTACGTGTAGCCACTTACATTGGGATGACGTAAAATTAAGTAGAATTAGAAACCCAGTTCCTTGGGCAGACTGGTCACATGTCAAGTGCTTCCTGTTGAAAGGCTGCTGTAGGGGACCACACCGACTTACAATGGTCCTCCCACCACAGGAAGTCCTCTTGCACATTGCTGGGAGCTATGTATGTGGTCACTTGGTTCCGAGGACTTGATCGCTACAACACAGGCCCGAGAGTTCAGTTCAAGCTAAACTCATTTGCTGTCAACCTCAAGTGTCTTTATCATCCAGATCCCTTTTCATCAGCGTGACCTGGGACCAAATGAGATTTCTTTATGGTCTTTAGGAAGGGAATTCCTCTTCTGTCCTATCAGAAGCAGCCTCTGGGAAAACACGAAATAGGTTTCAGAAACTAAGAAATGAAAATTAAAAAGTTCAAACTGTTGGACAAAGCTATTGGGTTGTTGGAAAAGTCATGATGTATTTTTTTTTCTGTTTCTCTATGCAAAACTCTGTCCTGACTTTTCTGACAACCCTATAGTATATAGGAACCTGGAAAAGAAAGTTTCCATGTGCCAAATGAATTCTCTGTAGCAAATGCCTTGACTGCTATGGCCTAAACTGTGTCTCCCTAAACTTACACATTGGAGTCCTAAGCCCTAGTACTGCAGAACATGACCGTATTTGGAAATAGAGTCTTTAAAGAGGCAATTAAAGTAAGATGAGGTCATTAAGGGGGTGCTAACCCAGTATGACTGGTGTCTGTCAGGAAGAGAAGATTAGGACACAGATGCACACAGAGGAAGACAATGCGGGGACACACAGTCCATGGCAACCTACAAGCCAAGAAGAGAAGCCTTAGAAGGAACCAGCCCCACCCACTCTCTGGTCTTGTATTTCTACTCCCCAGAACCGTGAACACATACATCTCTGCTGTTGAAGTCTCCTAGCCTGTGGCGCGAGGCTATGACAGCCCCAGAAAACCAACGTACTCACCGCAGATTTTTCCTAGAGCAGACCAGAGCCTCTGGGACAGACTGTCAAGATTTCTTCACTTCAAGCTGGGGCTGTTTTGAGTTTACGTTGCCCATCATCACAGCTTTTTCGTCAAGCATAACAGAGCAGCTGTCTGCACAGAGGGTTATTGTTCTGTGCCTCTGTCCGTAGGGAAATCCTAGCTTTGAGCATCATGCAGAGCCAGTAGACAACTGGAACATCAGGAAGTGACGGACACATTACCCATGAGAATGGGCAGAACATTCCAGAAGAGTGTTTAAAAAAATCGTCTTGCCTCCACTGATAGCATGCTCTGACATCCATCACCGGTTTACATGTTGACACTAGATCGGATCTGCTCGATGTTTACACGTGTTGGCAGAGTTCGACACATACATGAAGCTGACTTAGCAGCTGTTCATGTAGCTGTTTCTCTTCAAGGTGTTGAACAAAAGTGAATGAAGGCTACTGGCAACCTGCCATTATGTTCGGTATAACATGAAACAACCCACAGACAGGGGCCAGTTGGTGGCGTAGCAGTAAAAATGCTCTGTGAGGCTGACCACCATGGGAAGGTTCTGGGTTCACATCCAGGGACCTCCCTGAAAGTGCTGGATACACACATGCCTGTGACCTGGGCAGGCTGAAGCTGGAGGTGGGTCACGCCATCAGGACCTCCCGGGGTGCTATCTGTCTCTCTGTTTTGTTTTGTTTTTCTCTCTCTTATGCATAGAAGAAATAAATAAACTTGAAAAAAAAAAAAGCCAGAGAGAATGCGATACAAACTTTAAGACAAAGTGGAGATCATTCTAGTACCTCTGGTAGAACTCCTGGGGGAGTACTCGGTAATCTGCTACCAAATGGAGATCTGAAAGCCTAGTTAAAAGAGACTAATAGTATCTGGTTATTTATCTTTCTATCTCAGCATTTATCTGTAATAGAAAATTTAACCTTAATCTTTTTTTTCCTGGTGTGCGTGTGTGTGTGTGTGTGTGTGTGTGTGTGTGTGTGTGTGGCAGCACTACAATTTTGCATTTTTAGAAAAACTTTCTCCCATATTGAGCAAAAGTCATGTCATTAAGATAACAATCTGAAACAGAATGCTGGCATGACATTTAGAATCTGATGTGTGACACATTTTTAAGGTTAAATGATTATTCCCATTGTATAGATGGGAAACTAAGCATCAGAAAGGCGAAGTGCCCTTCTAAGATTTTTATAGTTAAGAGGGAGCCAAGAGAAAACATTTTTTTCTTTTTCTTTCTTTCTTTTTTTTTATTTTAGATATTTTTGCTATATGACACATGCATTTGCCAGAGAGATAGAGACAGAGAGACAGAAAGTGAGAAATTAGCCCCTGGGGGAGATGGCCACACCACAATCCCTTCTCCTCTACCCTCCTCTCAGGATTTTGGGCACGCACACACATGTGCCTGGCATGAGTTTTAAGCTGCTAGGTCCAGGACTCAAACCATAGTCAGTCACGTGGGAGTCCAGCACCTTAACCACTACGCCACCTGCTGGTCCTCCCAAGTGAGAAGTTAAGCCTACAACATCCAATATTGGGAGTCCCTCCCGACATCTCCAAATGTCCTACTTCTTCCTCCAGGGCACATCACACTTATAGTCACCTTATCACAAAAGAATGTCACATGGTGCTTCTCTGGCAGCTGTTCCCCTCCTTCTCTGGTTCTGCTGTTCCTGGTGCTTCTCCTGCCTGGGCCAATGGCTGCAAGGATGATGGGGATACACAGGGCGAGACTTGATGGCAACTCTGCAGAGTCTGGAGCCCGCCCATTGTGAAAATGGCCCCCAAAGCTGCTCCTGCCCCATCCCAACCCCTTCTCCTTATGAATGAGATGAGGCCAGGAGTAAGGGGCCTGGAGTGAGGAGGGGCTTCAAGAGCACATATGCAGCATTCTTCATGATTGCTAAGACAAGGAACCAACCCAAATATCCATGAACAGATGAATGGATTGAAAAAATGAGGCACATATACACTATGAAATGCTACTCAGCCATAAACGACAAGACCCTGGCATTTGACAGAAAGTAGACAAATAATGGAAGATTTACTGCTGAGTGAAGTAAGCCAGGCTATGAGAGACATTGTATGTCTCCACTTAATATATACAAAATGTCAGCTCTCTATGTTGAAAACTGAAATATTAGAGGATACAGGAGCAGGGAAAACAGTTGCTAAAGACAGTATGGGAGAGGGCAGGGGGTTGGGAGGTGAAAGGAAAGGAATGGAGATGAAAATAGGCAAGATATTTAAGAAACACAGAAATGGAAGATCGTTTGTGATTATGTGTATGACATCTTAACTGGACTGATATGCAGTGTATTCCTGTTGGGAAAACTCATTTTTCCCCCAGAGTATCATTTTATTTAACTTTATTTATTTCTTTTAACTTGACCAGAAAGGGACAGAGTGAGAGAGAGAAAGTGAGAAAGCAAGCTGCCAGGTCCGGGACTCGAACCGCAGTTGGCCACGTGAGAGTCCAGCTACCATAACCACCATGCCACCCGCCAGCCCCGGGAAAATTTACTTTACAAGGTGTGGTGATGTATAGTGGTTGAATGTATAAAATAAATTTTAAATTAAAAAAAAAAAAAGACTGTAAAAAAAAAAAAAAACCATGTAGGTAGGACCAGAGACACAAAGTGGAAAAGCTGGGATTAACTTCTATGTCCCCTGCAGGCATCCTACCTCCAGCCCACCCACAGTTTGGAATAATGTTTTATACACAGTTGCCCACCCTGCACTCAGGGCGATCACAGGAATATTCTAGAACAGTGTCCATGATGCGGTAAGGGTTGGAGGAACACTTCCTTTTCATAGCCTTCCGTGTCTCCAGCTTTGCACTTGCCGTTACTGAACCATCACCGTGCCTGGGCCATGACAGACTCCACACCGGATCTGTGCCCCAGGTGAGTAGGGGTCGTCACAGATGTGCATAACACCTCCCAGGGGGCTGGTCCCCACTCGGTCCAACAGAGGGTTCTGCACGGTGCCGTGACAAACGAACCCAATCCGACGTCTTCCCTGGTGCACGCCAATGCGGTGGGTGGCCCCAGGCTGTATCCCATTGACTAAGGCTCTCCGTCTGCCAGTCCTGACTGCGCCAAGACCTGGAGTGTCTGTGACTAGTGAGGAAAGATGTCCTATCCCGCCCCTTCGCCTTGTGTCCATCCTCAGAGGAGGTCTGGGTAAGTCCCCTCTGGACAACCTTGAATAACACACCGGATAGAATTATTCCAGTCACTTAGAGAAACTCCCAGGAACCCACAGAGAAAAGTGAGATGTACAAAAATAACAGCACCCGTACAAGAGGGACGCTGGCCTCAGACACCCATCGTCCGGCTGGTCGTTCCACCTTTTATTTTCTGCTTCCGGCATCATTGGACTAAGAAAAAGGTACTGCATATTCTCCCCAAAACATTCCCGTCGAAAGTAGCCGAAAGCTGTCAGAACAGATAAAGCCGAGATTATTGCTTTCTTTAAGGTCTGTTGCCTGATTTCCCGCAGGGCCCCCGCTGCGGACAGTGGGGATCTTCCTGGAAGTCAGGCGTGTGTTAATTTGCATGATTGTGTTAACTAACCATCATCCACTCCACGCCAGCCCAGTATAACCTCAATTAATTCAACAGGAGCAGGTGGCTTAATTTGTACATTATTCACATTTGCTAATAAACAAGCAATTTGGGTGTTAGCTAGAATTTTCTCTCGGAGACAGAGCCAAGGTGTTCGCTCAGGATCTGGCTGAGGGAAGTTCATAGTGTATGTTCTCCTCACCACGGACAGCAGCGCTGAGCCCCTCTTCAGGCTTCTCCTACTGGGGAACCTGGCTGGGATTCCTCAAGCTCTCTACGTCCCTGTTCCCCAGCACCGACCCTGGCCCGGAGGCCCACAGCCTGTTCCACTCTGCAGGTTCACCGCAAAGGGGCTCTTTGCTCCCAGCTGGGCCTGGCTCTGCCTAGTAACTGGGCTTTGCAGTGCTGAAACTCCTCACCTAGAGTCCCAGTTTTCAGGAAATTCTGCCTCTGTCTAATGTCATTTTTCTGCCCGAAGTAGAGCCTCCTGCTCTGGGTCTTTCTTTTTTTTTTCTTTTTGGAGAGGTTTTTGCTATAGGGTGCGTGTGCTCGCCAGAGAGACAGAGAGACAGAAAGCGAGAAATCACCACCCAGGGGGGATGGTCACGCCGCAATCCCTTCTCCTCCATTCTCCTCTCGGGATCTTGGGTATGCATGCATGAGTTTAAGCCACCGGGTCCGGGACTCAAACCATGGTCGACTACATGGGAGTTCAGCGACATAGCCATTACGCCAACTGCTGGTCCTGTCTGGGCCTTTCTGAAACAGACATACCATTCAGAACTTTGTCCAGGCTGCCTGCTGTCCGGCTTCCCAGGACTGTCCACCTGCCATTGACGGAGCCCCCAAGGCATTTTGCTCACCTGTGGAGGACGAGAAGGGCAACAACAGTAATAATAGTGACATTTATTGCAGTGTGTCAGGGACTTTGCAGGAGTTGCCGTTAATCATCACACGATTGGGTAGATGAGCAAACTATCTTTAAAAAGTTAAGTGTTGGGCCAATCAGCGGCATGGCGGTTAAGGCACCTGGACCCCACATGGCCGACTGTATGATTCAGATCTTGAACCTGGTTGGCTTTAAAAGCATGCTGGGCACATGTGTGTGCATGCCCGAAACCACAAGAGGAGAATGGAGGAGAAGGGATGCAGTGTGGCCATCCCTGGGGCGGGAGAAGTGATTTCTTACTTTCCTTCTTTCTTTCTCTGTCTCTTTCCAACAAACATGTGTGCCCTACAGCAAAAACCAAAAGAATAAAATAAAATAAAATAAAATTTTAAAAGTTAAGGACATTGCCCAGGCCACTCAGCAAGTAGTCTAGAGCTGGCATTCAAGCCCAGGTGGAATCTACCTGGATTCGAGGCCCACATGCATCACGCTCATGTTATTTGCCCTCCATGCCTACGTCTAGTGCCACTGCTTGACCTCCCAGGAGGGCAGGGAGAACTCACAGAGTCTGGGGGAGCTCAGAGAGGATGGAGCAGCTGCTCCATCCTGGGAGTGAATGCTAAATCCAGCCAGAGGGAGCAGCCCGAGTGCCAAAGCCAGAGGAGCGCGTGATCGGCCAGGTGGTGAGAGTCCTTCTTGCCCTCATGTGGAAGGCTATAAAGGCCAGTGAGATCTGCAGCTATAGCGTGGCACCCACGGCATCGTCCCTAAAGGGCTGGTGACTGTCCTGAACTGGAGGGCCAGGTTGTCTGACGCCATCGAGAACAGCATCCTGCCCCTGGGTTACTGTCACACCCGCCTCGTGAACCAGGATCAACAGGAACTTAAGCACGTGGGGTCAGTCTCTGGGATGTCACGTAGCTTTGGAAGAAGTCGTATGACCTCGCCACTCACACTGGCGATGAGCCACCACGGAACCCCGGGGTTGTGCAAGAGTACATTGGTGTGTGCAAGCCAGAAAGAGGGAAGAAAACGCAAAGGGAACGAGTCTGTCTGGGCTGGGGATAAGATCGCTCCAGCTTCCTCTCATTCCAGCCTGGAACTGGGACTCGGCCTCCCTTGGTCAGGGCTGGGTCCTACAAGGGCACTTCAGAGCCGCCATTTCTACCTTGGCAAGAGAGGAGAGGGAAGTGGACACACAGAGGGGAGGAAACCAGAGCCCACATTCCTCGCAGAGCACAGCCCCCTCCTCTGGTGCCACCACACAGAGGACCACAGGAGAGAAGACGAGAGCTCACCTTCCTCTGTGGGCACCCTGCTTGGGGGGCCCAGGAGCCCACCTGTTCCCCCTGCCCTGGGATACCGCAGACTTACTCCTCTCTCCATGTAATCTCTCTCTTTTGAACTAGTTTGCTTGGATTTCTAGCAGCCAAAAACCCCTGACCAGGACCCCTCAAAGTCTTCTAGGCCTCGCCTGTTGGTAGGTCAGGAAGGTTAGCTGACACATAAAATAAGCCTAAGATACAGGTAGGGTAATTTATAAGAAAGTAAAGCAGGGCCAGCAGGTGGTATGGTGGTTAAGACGCTGGACTCCCACATGGCAGACCATAGTTCGAATCCCAGACCTAGCAGCTTACTTTCTCACTTTCTCTCTTCTCTCTCCCTTGTAAGCCCACGTACCCCATAGCAAATTTTTTAAATAATAAGTAAAAATAAATAATTCTTTTTAAAAATTTTTTTTGTTTGTTTTTGTTTTGTTTTGTTTTTGGAGAGGTTTTTGCTATAGGGCACATGTGTTTGCCAGAAAGACAGAGAGAGACAGAGAGACAGAAAGTGAGAAATCACCCCCCAGGGGGGATGGCCATGCCACAATCCCTTCTCCTCCATTCTCCTCTCGGGATCTTGGGCACACACGCAC
>NW_006160034.1:1733235-1734397 GCF_000334495.1 Tupaia belangeri chinensis
GGGCAGCTCAGAGAGGATGGAGCAGCTGCTCCATCCTGGGAGTGAATGCTAAATCCAGCCAGAGGGAGCAGCCCGAGTGCCAAAGCCAGAGGAGCGCGTGATCGGCCAGGTGGTGAGAGTCCTTCTTGCCCTCATGTGGAAGGCTATAAAGGCCAGTGAGATCTGCAGCTATAGCGTGGCACCCACGGCATCGTCCCTAAAGGGCTGGTGACTGTCCTGAACTGGAGGGCCAGGTTGTCTGACGCCATCGAGAACAGCATCCTGCCCCTGGGTTACTGTCACACCCGCCTCGTGAACCAGGATCAACAGGAACTTAAGCACGTGGGGTCAGTCTCTGGGATGTCACGTAGCTTTGGAAGAAGTCGTATGACCTCGCCACTCACACTGGCGATGAGCCACCACGGAACCCCGGGGTTGTGCAAGAGTACATTGGTGTGTGCAAGCCAGAAAGAGGGAAGAAAACGCAAAGGGAACGAGTCTGTCTGGGCTGGGGATAAGATCGCTCCAGCTTCCTCTCATTCCAGCCTGGAACTGGGACTCGGCCTCCCTTGGTCAGGGCTGGGTCCTACAAGGGCACTTCAGAGCCGCCATTTCTACCTTGGCAAGAGAGGAGAGGGAAGTGGACACACAGAGGGGAGGAAACCAGAGCCCACATTCCTCGCAGAGCACAGCCCCCTCCTCTGGTGCCACCACACAGAGGACCACAGGAGAGAAGACGAGAGCTCACCTTCCTCTGTGGGCACCCTGCTTGGGGGGCCCAGGAGCCCACCTGTTCCCCCTGCCCTGGGATACCGCAGACTTACTCCTCTCTCCATGTAATCTCTCTCTTTTGAACTAGTTTGCTTGGATTTCTAGCAGCCAAAAACCCCTGACCAGGACCCCTCAAAGTCTTCTAGGCCTCGCCTGTTGGTAGGTCAGGAAGGTTAGCTGACACATAAAATAAGCCTAAGATACAGGTAGGGTAATTTATAAGAAAGTAAAGCAGGGCCAGCAGGTGGTATGGTGGTTAAGACGCTGGACTCCCACATGGCAGACCATAGTTCGAATCCCAGACCTAGCAGCTTACTTTCTCACTTTCTCTCTTCTCTCTCCCTTGTCTTGTAAGCCACCCCATAGCAAATTTTTTAAATAATAAGTAAAAATAAATAATTCTTTTTAAAAA
>NW_006160035.1:0-846 GCF_000334495.1 Tupaia belangeri chinensis
GAGCAGGCATTACAGAAAATTTCCCCAGCTTTTACAGTGGTGCTTTTTCTTATACAGTGAAAATTCCTTTTTGTAAAGTTTGCAATGTGTTGCTTTCTTGTCTTTCAGCCAAACTAATCCCTGCAATGCTTTGTTAGCTTCTTTTATATCTTCTATCTTAAGTTTTGATTCACTAAGTTTATTGTCTAGTTTTTCAAGAACTTGCTCTTGTTCATGATATACATTTTTTTCAACTGCTGATTTTCATTCTGGAGGTTAAGAAACTCATTTTTTAAGACCAATGATTTGTTGGATTTCATTTCTAAGATGAGTGAAGACATGCTGATCTTTCTGAAGCTCCTTCCTGGCACAGTGTCTGCAACCAGGCCTGCCACTGATATCTAGGAATAAACCTTACCAAAGATGTCAAAGATCTCTACAAGGAAAACCATAAAACATAAAACATTGGAAAAAGAAATTAGAAATGATAAAAAAGTAGAAAAACACCACATGTTTCTGGATTGGAAGAATTTATGAAATCAAGATGTCAGTACTATCCAAATTAAACTACAAACCTAATGCAATTTTAGAAGGAGTTTCTTGTCTCTCCACTCTCCAATATCCATTTAATGTGTTTTTAGAAGGATCTAAGAGCATTGTAGCTAAACATCCAAATACTAATAGGGTTAAAATATTCCTCAATATCCACCGAATCTGCTGCACCAACGATCACAACAGAATGGCAAAGAGATTCTAGTTCACCTCTGTCTGCTTGCTCCTGAACATTCAGACTGAATTTCAAGAATTTGAAAGAAACACACCATCCATCAGATGACAAGAAATCACCGCCAGATCACAAGAAATATG
>NW_006160035.1:2002-2835 GCF_000334495.1 Tupaia belangeri chinensis
CAGAGACAGTGTGGGAGGAGAGTGAGAGATGGCAGAGGGTAAGAGATAGGGAATCAAGGATGGGGGAAAAAATAAGCAAAACATACAGAAAACAAGAAATGGAAAATTATTTGCTGACAATAACACGTTTGTTGATGTGCTTGATTGAGACAATATACAGTGTACTCTGGATGGAAAATCTCATTTTGTATGTTGTAATGATGTACAGTGAATGAATGCAAATAAATAAATTAATTAATAAAAAAATTTAATGCAATTTTAATCTTATTATTAGACAAACTCACAGAAATAGAAAAATATATAAAATTTGTCTGGAATCATAAAATGACCCATATCACCAAAGCAATACTGTGCAACGAGAATTAAGTTGGACGCATCTCATTTCCTGACCTCAAAATATATTACAAAAAACAAACAAACAAAAAATATATATATTACAAAGCTGTGATAATTAAAGCAACATGGTATTGGCAGAAAAACAGACAGGTAGACCAATGGAACAGAATTGAAAACTTCTAAATAACCCAAAACATATAGCCACCTGATCCTTGAGAAATGGAACAAGACAATCTAGTGGGAGAAATAAAATATCTCCAACAAATGGTGCTAAGAGAACTGGATATTCCCCTGAGGAAAAATGAAACTGGCCCCCTATCTCTCACTGCTAACAAAAATCAACTCCAAGTGCACTGAGAATCTAAACATAAGACCATAAACTATAAAAATACTGGTGGAAATTTCTTGGAGACCTTGAAGTAGGCAAAGATTTCTTAAAGAAGACTCACAAAGCACAGGCAATAGTTCTAAAAATAGACAAATGGGATTATACTAGC
>NW_006160035.1:2954-5152 GCF_000334495.1 Tupaia belangeri chinensis
GTCCCGGACCTGGTGGCTTAAAACTCATGCTGGACGCGTGTGCGTGCGTGCCCAAGATCCCAAGAGGAGAATGGAGGAGAAGGGATTGTGGCGTGACCATCCCCTCTGGGGGGTGATTTCTCGCTTTCTGTCTCTATGTCTCTCTCTGTCTGTCTGGCGAGCGCACACACCCTATAGCGAAAACCTCTCAAAAAAAAAATAGAAAAGACAACATTCAGAGGAGGGGAATATATTTGCAAACTATACCTCATATAAGGGACTGATAAAATATACAGGGGACTTAACTATCTTTTCCACACACAAAAAATAAAATCCAATTAAAACATGGGAAAATGGGGACCAGCAGTTAGTGTAATGACTATGTCACTGGACTCCTATGTAATCGACCGTGGTTCTAGTCCCAGACCCGGTGGCTTAAAACTCATGCCAGGTGCATGTGCATGCATGCTCGAGATCCTGAGAGGAGAATGGAGGAGAAGGGATTGTGGCATGGCCATCCCCACTGGGGGGTGATTTCTTGCTTTCTGTTTCTCTGTCTCTGTCTATCAGGTGAGCACACACACCCTATAGCAAAAACCTCTCCAAAAGAACATGGAAAAATGAGCTGAACAGAATTCTACAATGAAAATATACAAATGGTCAAAAAAACATATGAAAACATGATTGATATCTCTTATCTTAAAGGAAATGCAAATCAAAACCACAATAAGATACTCTTTAACCAGTCAGAATGACTAAAATGTAAAAAATAAATAATAATCAGTGCTAGCAAGGCTTGTTGAAAATGAGACTCTCCTACACTGTTGGTGGGAATGAAAATTAGCACGAGTAGTGTGGAAAACAATATGGAGATTCCTCAGTAACCTACACATAAAACTCCCATACCACCTAGTTATTCTAGTCTTAGGTATTAATCTAAAGGATAGAAAAACGCTGTCAGAAAAACACACATTTTTAATGCAGCATTATTTACAATTGCTAGGACAAAGAATCAACCCAAATGTGCAAAATAGAAGGAATGAATTGTAAAAATGTGGCATATGTACTCTATGGAATAAAATCAGCCATAAAAAACGAGACCCTGACATTTGATACAAAGTGGATGAATGTGGAAGACTTAATGCTATGCAAAGGAAGCCAGACCATGAAAGACAGACTTTGTATGGCCCCACTCAATAAATACTGAATGTCATACTCTATTGGAGAAACTGAAAGTTTTGAAAGTGTAGTAGTAGGGAGGGCAACCATAGATACTAAAAGTAATAAGGACATGGGTAATCTGGGGACAAGTAATAAGGGGAGGACAGAAGAAAAACAGGAGGAAAAATATGTTTAATTGACACAAAAATGAAAAGTTATTTTTGCTCATGATAATGGATATGGTAATATCTTTGTTTTGACTGATATTCACTACATTCATGCTGGGAAAAGCAATATTGCACACTGTAAAGATATACAGTGATTAAATGTAAATTAAAAATATTACATTATTAAAATAATACTGACATAGCTTTTTTTTTAATTATAAAACTCAATTATGTCATTATTTCCCTGTTGTGGTGGATAATTCAATTATTGTTTATATCTTGCTTTTAGCTCATCCTTTTCATACCCTTTTCTTTCTTTCTTTTTTTTTAAATGACTCTCAACTGATTTTTTTATTTTAAAAAATAAAACAATATTATACACACTGTAATAAAATCTGTCCGATATTTCACAGGCACTTACAAAACTCAATAACAAAAAGCTGGAATGCTGTATGCTCGAGTGATAAGCTGTACCATAGAGAGCAGATACACTTTGTAAGACAGACTATTGAAAAGATATAAATTAATAATAACAAAAAATATCTTGTACAAGTTTCTTAAACATTTTTTCCATATGAGCATTAATCAACACAAAAAATGTGATAGAATTTCTTCAAAGTTGCAAAACCAAAGCTTGATTTTTTTCATTAATTTTAATTTCTTCAAAGTTGCAAAACCAAAGCTTGATATTTTTTTCATTAATTTTAATTATTATTAAACATTAATCACTATACATCATTTAGATTGCTCAGAGACTTTACCCAGCATGATATACATCTCAGTCAAGCCCAGGTGAGAATACTATGCACATTCTCATCAACCAATAATAAAACATATCTGTTACCACAAATGTCTTACCTCTCTATTTTTCCCCAAAATTTCCTTACCTAT
>NW_006160035.1:5558-6594 GCF_000334495.1 Tupaia belangeri chinensis
CCAAGTGTCTGCACTCTATGACCAAAACTGATTGACTAAAAGATATACAAACACAAGAGATGGGTGTGAATGCCAGATGTGGTGTGTGTGGAGAAGTGGGACCTAGGGGAGAACATTTGGAGGAGGGATACAGAGGCAGAGCATTTATGGGATGGAGAGGTGTGGTGTAATCTGTTGAAGATATTTTGATCAACGGGACTGGGGAGAATTGTTCACATATTGAAATGTTCACTTCATAAGCTAAACAATGTCATTGAATGTATATAAAAGTAAATTAATTAACACTAAAAAAAAGACACTAGGACCCACAGCACACCTCATTGTGACCGCCACACACAACACTGTAACCCACAGCACAAAAGTGCGACCCTCAGCATACCGCACTGAAACCCAAATTGCAAAGAGATCCTGAGAAATATTCATTGAGACCCACAATTGGATGTACTTGACACCCAGAGCACACCCCACTTTAAGCCAGAAAAAATCTTCTAGGACTCACAGCACACCTCATTGTGACCACCACACACAACACTGTAACCCACAGCACACAACTGCGACTCTAAGCATAGTGCACTGAGACCAAAATTGCAAGGAGACCTTGAGAAATATTCATTGAGACCAACAATCGGATGTACTGATTCCCAGAGCACACCCCACTTTAAGCCATAAAAAAGCCACTAGGACCCACAGCACACCTCAATGTGACCACTGCAGACAACACTGTCACCCACGCACAACTGAGACCCTCAGCATACTGCACTGAGACCCAAATCTCAAAGAGATATATTTATTGAGAACCACAATTGGATGTACTGATACCCAGAGCACACCCCACTTTAAGTCTGACAAAAGACGCTAGGACCCACAGCACACCTCATTGTAACCACCACACAAAACACTGTAACCCACAGTACAAAACTGTGACCCTCAGCATACCACACTGAAACAAACAAACAAACAAAAAAGACTGTTCCCCTTTCACAGCATCCTCTCCAGCACTTACCATTTTTTTTTCTAAATCATTACATTTTGACTG
>NW_006160035.1:10657-13692 GCF_000334495.1 Tupaia belangeri chinensis
GTTTTTCAGCACTATTTGCTAAAGAAGTTTTATTTTTCCCACTGGATTTCCACGTACACTTTGTCAAAGATGAGTTGAGTGTATGTTTTGGGGTTTATTTCTGGAGTCTCTACCCTGTTCCATTGGTCTTCATGTCTGTTTTTTGTGCCAGTACCATGCTGTTTTAATTATCACTGCTTTGTAATGTATTTTTGGGTCAGCAAGTGAGATGCCCCCTACTCCACTCTTCTTGTGCAAAAATGCTTTGGTAATAGATGGTCTTTTATGATTCCTGACAAATTCTGTTTGTTTTTTCAAGAACTGTGAAGAATTTCTCTTGTATTTTTATAGGAATTGCATTAATTTGGGTAGGATTGCCATTTTGATTGTATTAATTCTGCAAATCCAGGAACATGGGACGTTCTTCAACTTTTTTTTGCCCTTTTGATTTCCTTTTTAAGGTTTTTATAGTTTTCCTTTTAGATGCCTTTAACTTACTTGGTTAGATTTATTCCTAAGTATCTTTTACTTCTTGTGGCTATGGTAAATTGGATTACTCTCTAAAGTTCTGTCCCTGTCTGCTTTTTGCTTTTATGTAGAAATTTTATAGATTTTTGTAAGTTAATTTTTTATCCTGCCACTTTACTGTGTGCATTTATTATTTAGAGTAGTTTTTTGTGGATACTATTGGATCTTCTATATATACAATCAGGTCATCTGCAAAAAGATCATTTCAGTTCTTCTTTCCCTTCTCTTGTCTGATCCCATTGGCTAGGACTTCCAGTACTATATCAAATAGATGTGGAGAAAGTGGGCAGCCTTGACTTGTACCAGTTTTTAGTGGAAAAAAGCTTTTAGATTTTCCCCATTCAGTATAATATTAGTTATAGGTTTTTCATAGATGACTTTTATTATGCTGAGAAACGATCCTTCTGTGCCATTTTTACTGAGAGTCTTAATCATGAAAGGATGTTGTATTTTCTTGAATGGTTTTTCCACCTCAATTGAAGTGATCATATGATTTTTATCTTCCTTTTGTTAATATGGTATATTACAATTATGGTTTTGCATATTTTGAACCACCCTTGCATTCCTGGAATAATGCCTACCTGGTTGTGATGAATAATCTTTTCTATATTGTGTTTAATATGGTTCGCAAGTATCATGTTGAGAATTTTTGTATCTATATTCATCAGAGATATAGGTCTGTAGTTGTCCCTTTTTCTCATATCCTTAACCGTTTTGGGAATGAAGGTAATGGAGGCTTCATAGAATGAGTTTCTAAGGGTTCCTTCCTTTTGGAGCTCTAAAATTAGTGTGAGTAGGATGAGATTACTTCTTCTTTGAAAAGCTTTTTAAAACTCAGCAGTGAAGCCATTGGGATCTGGACTTTTCTTTTTGGGGAGGTTATTTATTACTGATTCAACCTCATTGCTTGTTATAGGTCTTTTCAGGCTTTCTATGTCCTTCTGAGTCAATCTTGGTAGATTATATGTTTCTAGAAATTTTTCTATCTCATCCAGGTCTTCTTTGTTAGCATATAGTCACTTCTAGTATCCTCCAATGATGTTTTGTATTTCTGTTATATCTATTGTAATCTTGGCTGATTCATTGCAAATTTGATGTATTTGGTTTCTTTCTCTCTTCTTAATTAGTCTAGCTAATGATATGTCAATCTTGTCTCTTTTCAAAAAACCAGCGTTTGCTTTCATTTATTTTCTGTATAATTGCTTATTTTCTATTTCATTTCTTTCTTTTTTTATTTATTTCTATTTTTGTATATACATTCAATTGCATTGTTTAGTTTACAATGTGAGCATTTCAATATGTGAACATTTCTCCCCAGTCCCATTGATCAAGATATCTTCAACTGATAACACCACACTTCCCCATCCTGTCAATGTTCTACCTCTGTATCCCTTCTCCAAATGTCCTTCGTTAGGCCCCACTCCTCCACATACCCTCATCTGACAGTCACACCCATCTCTTGTGTTTGTAGAACCATTAGTCAATCATAGAGTGCAGACATCTTGTGTTTGTAGAACCATTAGTCAATCATAGAGTGCAGACATCTTGTGTTTGTAGAACCATTAGTCAATCATAGAGTGCAGACATCTTGTGTTTGTAGAACCATTAGTCAATCATAGAGTGCAGACATCTTGTGTTTGTAGAACCATTAGTCAATCATAGAGTGCAGACATTCGGTATATGTTAAGTGGGGACATACAATGTCTCTCCTTCATAGCCTGGCTTGCCTCACTCAGCAGTAAATCTTCCATATTTTTCCACTTTCTTTCAAAAGCCAGGGTTTTGTTGGTTTTTATGTCTGAGTAGTTTTCCATAGAATATATGTGCCACAGTTTTTCAATCCATTCCTCCATACGGGAGCATTTGGGTTGGTTCCATGACGTTGCAATAGTGAATAGTGCCGCAATAAACATCGATGAGCAAGCACTTTTCCAATGAAGAATTCTTCTGTCCTTTGGGTGGATACCAAGGAATGCGATTGCTGGATCATATGGTAGATCTATTTGTCGATTTTTGAGGAATCTCCAAATTATTCTTCACAGTGGTTGGACCAATTTACATTCCCACCAGCAGTGTAAAAGAGTTCCCCTTTCACCACACCCCCACCAACACTTATTATTATTATTTTTTTAATATTAGACATTTTGACTGGGGTTAGGTGGTACCTCATTGTTGTTTTTATCTGAATTTCCCTTATGAAGAGGGATGTTGAACATTTTTTCATATGCCTTTTAGCTATTCGTATGTCATCTTTAGAGAGTGTTTTATTCAACTCCTTCTCCCATCTTTTAATGGCATTGATCGTCTTTTTTCCAAACAGCTTCTTTAGTTCCTTGTGTATTCTGGTTATCAGTCCCTTATTGGATGCAAAATTTACAAAAATATTTTCCCATTCTGAGGGCTGTCAATTCACACTAATTACTGTGTCTTTTGCCATGCAGAAACTTTTTAGTCTGATGTAATCCCACTTGTCTATTTTGGGGATGATTGAATGTGCTTTGAAGGTCTTATTTAAGAAGTCTTTCCCT
>NW_006160035.1:16366-19010 GCF_000334495.1 Tupaia belangeri chinensis
TTTTTTTCCCAAATGAAGGATAATCTTGCAGGGTATAATAGTCTCAGCTGAAATTGTTTCTCTCTCAACACTTTCAGTATGTCTTCCCATTCTTTCCTTGCTTGCATTGTTTCTGATGAGAGGTCTGGTGTTAGCCTTATGGGATGGCCTTTGTAAGTTACTTCTCGTTTCTCTCTTGTCAATTTTAGTTTCATGTCTTTATCTGTGGTGTTAGACAGCCTGGCTAAGATGTGCCTTGGGGAAGATCTTCTGGGGTTTATTCTATTTGGGGTCCTTTGTATTTCTTGGGTCTGCATGGTTCGGTGCCTCTCTAGACTTGGGAAATTTTCTTCCAGGATTTCATGGAATAGATTTTCCATTCTGCTATTAGTTTCTTCACCTTCTGGGATGCCAATCATTCTGATGTTTGGGCATCTAATAGAGTCTAGTTTTTCTCATATATTATCCTAGTGTTTTTTAGTTATTTTCTTGATCTTTTTGATGATTTTTTCTAGATCAGAGGTTTTATCTTCTACATCGGAGATTCAATCTTCACCATGGTCTAATCGGCTCTTAATACTTTCCAGAGAGTTTTTGATTTCTCATATTATAGGCTTTATCTTTAACAGTTCCCCCTGATTCTTTCTCAGAGTATCCATTTCTTCTTTCATATCCTGGAAGGACTTCCTAATTTCCTGCAGTTGGTTGTCTCTTTTCTGTTCCAATTCACAGAATTTGGTCACCAAGAATGTTCGAAATTCTGTGTCCGTCATTTTGGTAATGTCCTCCATATTTATGAGACATGGAGGGGCGTTTTCCTTTGTTGGAGACATATATCCTTGTTTATTCAGACCTGAGGCTCTTTTTCTACTTCTAGCCATTGGAAGATTAATTCCCTTTTGAAAACCTCTTGGGGAAACGTTTCTCCCACTAGGAGTAAGAGTGTTTCCTTTTGGATGGGAATAGATGTTTGCTGAAGTCTCCTTTCTGTTGTTTTTACCAGTGTGCTCTCAAGAGGGGAACTCTACTGAGGTGTCTAAAAAGCAGTATCTCCATTTTTACAGGTGGATCAGTATGAGGGAGGATCCCAGAGACACTTACCTTACTAGGAAATTTCAGATATATGATTCTAGACCTGTCTAGTCCCTCTGGCAGGATAAAAAATGAGAAGAGGATAATATGAAACGAAATGAAAGACAACAGAGAAAAATAAAGAA
Source organism: Tupaia belangeri chinensis (assembly GCF_000334495.1). Taxonomy (NCBI): domain Eukaryota; kingdom Metazoa; phylum Chordata; class Mammalia; order Scandentia; family Tupaiidae; genus Tupaia; species Tupaia belangeri. Next base: position 17,563 of record NW_006160035.1, read on the forward strand.
AAAGTCATGCGCCATGCATTAGCGTGGCACGTGATTTCACCAGAGGTTTGTAGGTGGACCTTGCACCTGTTAGCAGGCAAGGAAAGTCTGTGGAGAGAGGCAGAGCTAGGTATTAACAAGATAATAGAGGGGTTTCAAGAAAAATTCCACTGCAGGGAGATACTATCTACCTACCTACGTGGTGGATTCTTGGGCTAGGGAGTCTGGAAGTGGGGTGGGGGTCAGAGTTGACCCTCCCTCAATATCCCTTGCTGGCCAGAGGCTTGTAGGTGGACCTTGTGCCTGCTGGCTGGCAAGGAAAGTGAGTGGAGAGAGGCAGAGCTAGGTATTAACAAGAGAATAGAGGGGGTTCAAGAAAAAAGGCACTGCAGGGAGATCCTATCTACCTACCTAGGAGGTAGAATCTTGGACTGGTGACTCTGGAAGTGGGGTGGGGGACAGAGGTGACCCTCCCTATATATCCCTTGCTGGTGAGAGGCTTGTAGGTGGAACTTGCACCTGCTGGCAGGCAAGGAAAGTCAGTGGTGAGGGGCAGAGCTAGGTATTAACAACAGAATACAGAGGTTTCAAGAAAAAAACCACTGAAGGGAGATCCTATCTACCTATCTAGAAGGTGGAGTCTAGGACTGGGGAGTCTGGAAGTGGTGTGGGGGTACTTTCCATCTTTTTTCTTGTACGCACTAATTGCTATGAATTTCCCTCTTACTACTGCTTTTGTTGTGTCCCATATATTATGGAAACTTGTGTAGTCATTAACATTTCTTTCCATGAATACTTTTATTTCAATCTTAATCTCCTCAATAGTCTTGAAGTCATTCAGAAGTAGGTTATTTAGTTTCCATATATTTGTGCATTTTTGAGGGTTTTCATGAGATTAATATCAACTTTAATTCCATTATGTTTGGAGATATGCTGGATTTAGTTTCTATGCCTTTGAATTTGTAAAGTCTGGTTTTATGCCCTATCATGTGGTCAGTCTTCAAGAAAGTACCATGTGGGGTTGATAAAAATTTATATTTTGTGGGGGTTTTTTTGGGTGGAAAGTTCAATAGGTATCTATCAAGTCCATCTGATTTATGATATCATTTAGGTCCTGGATCTCTTTGCCTATTTTTTGTCTCATTGACTTGTCTAAAGGAGATAGTGGGGTGTTGAGATCTCCAACAATTATTGTGTTACAGTCTATCTCTCCTTTTAGATCTAGTAGTTTTTTCTTCACATATTTGGGTGCTCCTGAGTTGAGTGCATAGCTATTTGCAAGTGTTATATCTTCTTGGTGAATTAGCCATTTTACTACTATATAATGCCCTTTTTTTGTCTCTTACAGTTTTTGTCTTAACATCTATTTGTCCCAAATCAGTATATAGTGACTCCCACTCTTTTCTGGTTTCCATTTTCCTATTTTCAGCCCTTCACTTTTAGTCTATGTATGTCTTTATCCATGAAAT
>NW_006160035.1:19164-23448 GCF_000334495.1 Tupaia belangeri chinensis
TCCTCCATTCTCCTCTCAGGATCTTGGGCACACACGCACATGCGCTGGCGTGAGTTTTATGCCACTGGGTCCGGGACGCGAACTACAGTCAACTACGTGGGAGTTCAGCGACATAGCCATTACACTAACTGCTGGTTCCCAAGTCTTTGTATCTTGATAGGATAATTTAATCTATTGACATTCAACGTTATTATCGATATTTGTAGATTCACTGTCACATTAAATTGCCCATATTATTGGTCGATTTTTGTTCTCTTGTTGTCTGTCTCTAGTTTTCTTGGTGTAGTATGCCTTTCAAAATTTCTTGAATAGGAGGTCTGGAGTTGGTAAATTCTCTCAGGTTTTGTTTATCTGAGAATGTTCTTGTCTTCTCTTCCCATATGAAGGATAATCTTGCCAGGTATAGTATTCTTGGTTGAAATTGTTTTTCATTTAATACCTTGAATATATTTCCCCCTTCTTTCCTTGCTTGCATTGTATCCAGTGAGAGATCCAGTGTTATTCTGATGAGATAGACTTTGTAGGTGATTTGACGTTTCTCTTTTGCCAATCTTAGTGTCTTGTCTTTGTCTGTCTTTTTGGTCAGTCTTGCTATAATGTGGCATGGAGAAGATCTTTTTGGATTGATTCTACTTGGGGTTCTTTGTATTTTTTTGTGTCTAGATGTTTGAATGTTTCCGTAGACTTGGAAAATTTTCTTCTGTGATTTCATGAAATAGATTATCCATGCCCTTTTTAGATTCTTCACCTTCTGGGATATTAATTATTCTGATATTTGGGTATTTCATGGTATCTAGTATTTCTCGTATATGACGTTCAGTTTTCTTGTGTGTTTTCTGTGTATTTTTGATAGCTTTTTCTAGGTTACAAGTTTTGTCTCCCAAAATTTGATCTTCTACATGGTCTAACCTGCTTTTAATACTTTTGAGGGAGATTTTAATTTCCTCTATTATAGCCTTCATATCTAACCATTATTTTTTTATTCTTTTTTATGGTGTCTAATTCTTCTTTCATATAATGGAAGGACTTTCTCATCTCTTAGAGCTCAATGTCACCTTTCTCTTACATCTCACAGAATTTTGATATCATAAATACTCTAAATTCTTTCTCTGACATTTTGGTAATATCCTCTAATATTTCCCTACGTGGAGACAAGTTACAGTGTTCCTTTACTGGAGATGTACTACTCTATTCTCTCATTCTTGATTCTCTTCTCTGATTTTTAGTTATTTGGTAATGTATTCATTTCTGCCTAACTAGTGAGAGAAGGTTTATAAAACTGTGAGCTCTTGTGTTTCCCTTACTGTAAATAATTCGGTGCTATTTTCTCCCTTCCACTGTGTTCTCCAGGACAGAAAAAAACAGGAGGATTTTTGCAATCAGATTTATGAAGGGAAATTTCACTGTTTTTGCAACCACCACAGTGAGGTTCAGAAACTAAATGAACTAAACTCATAATGTTGAGAATTTATCTACTATGTGCCTAATTGTCTCTAAGCAGTGGGTAAGGGCTGCTCAGTAAAACAAGAGAGTAATGTAAAAGAAAAAGAGTAGAAAATAAAAAAAGAAAAAGCAAAGATAAAAGGAGGGAAGAAAAATAAAAAGAGGGAAAATTTTAAAAATTTTGTCACTGAATATGAATTTGGGTTAAAAATGGAAATGCGCATGGCACATAAGTGCCACATGAAGGCCCAACCCAGACACAGGTGGAGGACCCTGGAGGCTTTCTGTCCTAAAGAAAGAAGAGATAAATTAATATGAGAAAGACAAATAGGGCAGAAAGCTGTTTTTTTGTTTTTTGTTTTTTGTTTTTTTGTTTTTTTTTTTTTTAAGAAAGAAAAAAAGAGAGAAAGAGAAAGAAAGAAAAGGGACAGAGCAGAACAAGAGGGAGACACTTGCATACATGACTAGCACTTGAGTATGTGGTGGAGTCCTGGCTGGGGGAGTACTTCATAGCCCTGAAACTGAACCCAGAGACCCAACCCAGACAGAGGTGGAGGAGCCTAGAAGTTTTCTGTCCTAGGCGAAGGAAAGTGAGATAAATTAACACAAGATAGGCACAAGACTGGGCCTTCAGAAAAAGGTTCCACATGGCTCCAGTGAACTAGATATTTCAGGGAATGAAGATTTTCTACTGATAATTCAGCCTCCAGCAAACGAGATGGTGGTAGGGAGCCCCCACCCCCACACCCCCAGCCTTGTATCTCTGTTTCTGTGTCTCAGTTTCTGTCTCTCCCTGCTTCTGTCTTCCCTTTTTTGTGTGTAATTTTTTCTTTTTACACTTTTTTTAAAAGGCAAAATTTTTCTCTGGCTCTCAGCTCCACATTTTATCTTGCTAATTATCACTCTGGTCCTCCCACCCAGGCAGAAGAGGCCGGGCCTTCAGAAGAAAGTTTCACATGGCTCCAGTGAACTAGATATTTCAGGGAATGAAGATTTTTTTACTGATAATTCAGCCTCCAAGAAACCAGTCAGCGGTAGATGAAGTTGGGCCATCAGGAGAAGGTTTCAGATGGCTCTCTTCTATCTCTGTTTCTGAGACTCAGTTTCTGTTTATCCCTGCTTCTGTTTTCCCTTTTTTTTTTTGTAATTTTTTCCTTTTTACACTTTTTTGAAAAAGCAAAGTTTTTCTCTGGCTCTCAGCTCCAACTTTAATCTTTTTAATTATCACTGTGGACTTCCAACCCAGGCTAAAGAGGCCGGGCCTTCAGAAGAAGGTTCCACATGGCTCCAGCGAACTAGATATTTCAGGGAGTGAAGATTTTCTACTGATAATTCAGCCTCCAGCAAAAGAGCTAGTGGTAGGGAGCCCCCCCTCCTGCCCCACACCCCAGCCTTCTATCTCTGTTTCTGTGTCTCGGTTTCTGTCTCTCCCTGCTTCTGTCTTTCCTTTTTTTTTGTAATTTTTTCTTTTTACACTTTGTTTAAAAGGCAACATTTTTCTCTGGCTCTCAGCTCCACCTTTTATCTTGTTAATTATCGCTCTGGTCCTCCCACCCAGGCAGAAGAGGCTGGGCCTTCAGAAGGTTTCACATGGCTCCAGCGAACTAGATATTTCAGGGAATGAAAATTTTCTACTGAGATACGTTCGTTAGATTACTCCTTTCTGCCTGTGGACGCCACCGGGGAAGCATCGTTGAACTCTCTCTTCTCACTGCCGTCATGTCTAAGTCCGAGGTGAGTTAGACGCACTTTCTTACTTAATTCTCTGCTTGTCTCCCTGAGTTTACAGTGTGGCCTAGTTTTGTTGTTTGCATCAGACCATTCGGCAGTTCCTTCGGTTGCTGCCAAGGCCTACCCCTCCCAAAGTTCAGGTCGCCATTTTGTCCTCGTCGTCGCCATGAGGCCGCGTTTCCCCAACTGTTAGTTGAAAGGGTCGGGTTCGTTAATCATGGTAAAACCGGTAGACATCTATAAAATCTATTTTTGATTTTTTTTCTTTTGGCGGGTGACCTGTTCACAGAGCAATTGGTCTTTATTGACGGTACACCCATCCGCCCAAGGCCTTTTGTTGCGCTTGCGTCGGAAGAGAGTGGGGACGCATGCGCTGGCGGTTTCCGAGCCTTCCCAACCCCCAACATACCGTCTCTCTTGATAAGCACGTGGCTTTTTGGGTTCTGAGCGAACAATGAGAGCTACGTATACTGCCGTCTAATCTTGCCTCTCGTAAATGGAAACTGTTATGTAATATAAACCCGTCTTAACGCTTTTCCCTCCCTCTAGTCTCCCAAAGAGCCGGAGCAGCTGCGGAAACTCTTTATTGGAGGGTTGAGCTTTGAAACAACCGATGAGAGCCTGAGGAGCCATTTTGAGCAATGGGGAACGCTCACAGACTGCGTGGTAAGATTTGGAAGGGACAAAAGGCCCTAGGACGGATGAATTTCCTTAGCTAATCTTGCTTTGGTCTTATATGAAAGTTTGTGAAGGTTAATATAACCGTATTGAGAAACAACTTGGGAAAGAAACTTTGTTACCTGTTTAGGAACTATGTCTTTAATTAAATAAATAAAGGATAGGGAAAAGCTGAAAGTCTTCCTGTAGATAGTTGCAATATAGTTTTTTAGTGCCTTGCTCAAAGTGAAAATAAGTAGCTTGGAAATCAGGCTGTGTATTAAACGAATTAACCTTGTTCTCAGGTAATGCGAGATCCAAACACCAAGCGCTCCAGGGGCTTTGGGTTTGTCACGTATGCCACTGTGGAGGAGGTAGATGCAGCCATGAATGCAAGGCCACACAAGGTGGATGGAAGAGTTGTGGAACCAAAGAGGGCTGTCTCAAGAGAAG
>NW_006160035.1:28246-29912 GCF_000334495.1 Tupaia belangeri chinensis
AAGGAATGTAAATTGAGTTACAAAAAAAAAGTTTCAGGAAAAAAATATATCTATTCAATGACTGCAATAGGATATGTAGCTCCAGCTAGGTACTACTTTATAGGATGCGTAAAGTTAGACTTGTGTTCATGGAAATGTGTGTGTCACCAGTGTTTGCTATGAGGGTATTTGGATTGATTAGGGTCTTTTGTGATTCAATAAAATGTGGGGGGGAAAACAGTATAGAAAGCAAACATAGATACCACAGACAGTGTGCGAGGAGAGTGGGAGATGGCAGAGGGTAAGAGATAGGGAATCAAGGATGGAGGGGAAAAAAGGAAAACATACAGAAAACAAGAAATGAAAAATTATTTGTTGACAATAACATGTTTGTTGATGTGCTTGAATTTGCTGACAATAAAATGTTTGTTGATGTGCTTGATTGAGACAATATACAGTGTACTCTGGATGGAAAATCTCATTTTGTATGCTGTAATGATGTACAGTGAATGAATGCAAATAAATAAATTGAAATAAAAAAAGGAGTGGAGCAAGAAGACATTCTTGTCTTCTTCCAGTTTTAGGCAGAAAAACTACTTTTCTCCACTAAGTATTATGTTAGCTGTGAGTTTGTCGTAGTATAGCCTTTGTTCTGTTAAGAGATATAACAATTGTGACTATTTTGTTGAGAATCTTAATCATTAAAGAATGTTGTACTGGGGGGGGGAAGATACGCACAAACAGGACAGAAAGCTGTTTTCTTTTAAAGAGAAAAAAATTTAGACAGGACAGAGCAGAACAAGAGGGAGACATTTGTGTACCTGACTAGCACAGGGATCTGCGGGGGAGCTCTTGCTGGAGTACTTCACAGCCCCGAATCTGAACCCAGAGGCCTAACCCAGACGAGGGGGAGGACCCTGGAGACTTTCTGTTTTGACTAGCACAGGGGTCTGTCAGGGAGCTCTGGCTGTGGGAGTATTTCACAGCCCTGAAGCTGAACCCAGAGGACCAACCCAGACAGAGGTGAAGGACCCTGGAAGCTTTCTGTCCTGACTAGCACTGGGGTCTGTTGGGGAGCCCAGGCTGTGGGAGTATTTCACAGCCCTGAAGCTGAACCCAGAGGACCAACCCAGACACAGGTGGAGGACCCTGGAGGCTTTCTGTCCTGACTAGCACTGGAGTCTGCAGGGGAGCCTTCCCCTTTTCTTTCTTTTTAGAAATGCATTTTCAAAATTTTTTGTAGTCAATTATTACATATCATTGCAGCATACAAAATGAGTTTTCCAGCATGGCTACACTACATATTAGTCCAGTCAAAAATATTATTATACACATTTTCATGAACAGGTAATTTTCCATTTTTTTGTCCCTTTAATGGATTGCTTCTTTCTTTCCCTCCTTCATTCACTCCCTTTCACACTCCATCATTTCCCACTCTTCTCCCATACTGCCTCTAGCATCTACACTTGTTCTCCTTCCTTTTTATATTTTCCAGTCTTTCAATTTCTTTCTTTCTTTTTTTTTTTGAGAGAGGTTTTCGCTATAGGGTGCATGCGCTCGCCAGACAGAGAGAGACATAAAGGCAGAAAGCAAGAAAGCATCCCCCAGCGGGAATGGTCACACCGCAATCCCTTCCCCTCCATTCTCCTCTCAGGATCTTGGGCATGCACGCACACGCGCCTGGCGT
>NW_006160035.1:30053-31491 GCF_000334495.1 Tupaia belangeri chinensis
GTTGATTCCATGTCCTAGCAATTGTAAATAATCCTGCAATAAACATGGTTGTGCAATGGGAAGTAGTCCTATTCTTTTGGTATACACCCAGGAGTGGAATTTATGGATTATATTGTAGTTATATTTATAAATCTTTGAGAACCTCCACGTTGTTCTCCACAGTGGTTGTACTCATTTATATTTCCACCAACAGTGTAGCACCAGCAGCACTTATTATTATAATTATTTTTTAAATCTTAGTCATTCTGACTGAGGTTAGATATATCTCATTGTGGTTTTGACTTGTATCTCCCTTATGATAAGGGATGTTGAACATTTTTTAATATTTTTTTTGGTTGTTCATATGTCTTTCTTAGAGAGTTGTCTATTCAGTTCATTTACCCACCTTTGAAGGAGGAGAATCTGAGGAAAGACATTAAGGAGAAAAATAGAGAGGCAGGCATTGATGGGACAAAGAAATATGTTATTATATGTTGATAATAATGTGTATAGTATCCTCAGCTGGACTGGTGAGAAATGTAGTCATATTGGAACATTCAGCTTACAAAATAAGTGACATATATGATTGCTTGTATAAAAGATTTTATAAAAATTTTAAAAAAGATTTTTTAAAAATTTTAAAAATTGGGTTTATTATTTTATTTTATTTTTTGCTTGGTTAAACTGCTTGAGCTCCCTGTATATTTTGGTTATCAGTCCCTTATCTGAGGTATACTTTGCGAATATATTTTCTCATTCTAAAGGCTGCTGATTCACTCTATTGTTTATCTGTATAGAAGCTTTTTAACTTAGTATAGTCCCTCTTGTCTACTTTTGAGATTAATGCCTGTGCTTTCCGGATCTTATTTGAGAAATATTTGCCTGCTCCATTGTTTCTGAGAGTTTCTGCTGTGTTACCACCAGTAGTTTCATTGGTTGAGGTCTTTAGTTTAGATCTTTGATCAATTTGAGTTGATTTTTGTTAATGGTGAGAAAGGGGCCCAGTTTCTTCTTTCTGCACATGGCTACAAGTTTTACCAGTAGCATTTTCTAAAGATGTGTTCTTTTCCCCAGTGGATTGACTGGTGCCCTTTGTCAACAATCTGTTGGCTATATCTATTGGGGTTTGTTTCTGAGACCTCTATTTTGTTCCACTGATCCTCATGCCTGTTTTTGTGCCAATACCATGCTGTTTTGATTATCACAGTTTTGTAATATATTTTAATATCAAGGAGAGATACCTTCTACTCCACTTTTCTTGCACAGTGTTTCTTGGGTCTTTTATGATTCCAGACAAATTCTATGATTTTTTTTTAAATTTGTGACAAATGTCTCTGGTAATTTGATCAAGATTATGTTAAATTTGTATATTAATTTGGGTAGTATTTGACAGTTTGATTACATTAATTCTTCCAATTCAGTAACATAGGATATCTTTCTACTTAAAAAAAATAATTTT
>NW_006160035.1:32178-36034 GCF_000334495.1 Tupaia belangeri chinensis
AATGTCCTTCCTCAGATCCCCCTCCTTCACACTCACTATATCTGGTATTTATAACTTTTACAACACTGTGAAATAGGCATGACCAATCTCCTTTTATAGGAAGGTAACCTGAGAGATGTATACATGTATAGAGGGCTAGCATGAAAGAAGGAATGGAGAGCCCCCTTTATTGTGAAGAAAGATGTGGACACAAATGACAGAAAACACAACTCAACTAGCTTAAACAGAGTAGAGAATCTATTGACTTGGGTACCTGAAAAAGTCTGGAAGTAAGGCTGGCCTCAGTCAGCAGGGTTTATGCTGTGGCTCAATTGACAACATCAGGATTCCTCATCTATCCTTTTTTTGGCTCTGTATTCTGTGCATTGTAAGACTATGTTTGGCAAACTCACAGCTACACCCTGTAAGGTACACATACAGGTGAAATGGGTTGCTTCTCTCCCTGTACCTTGTATAGTGCCATTAAACCTTGTCATCTCTAGTTGGGTCATATGTCCATTCCTTTTTTTTTTTTTTTTTGGTTCCACTAATTTTACTTTTACAAGTTTGACTATTTTTATACTTTAAAGTAACATTATTTTATAGATTCAATTGCTATACATTATTTAACTTATAAAGAGAATTTACTCAACATGAAATACACCTCAGACCAGTCCAGTTGAGAATACTATATACGTTGTCACCAACAGTTAATAAGCCATTTCTGTATTCCACAAATGTCTTAGCTCTGTAATTTTTCTCCCAAATTTTCTTCCGTACACGTTTATCCTCTCCCACTCTCCTTCCACATGGTCGACCACAGTTCAGGTCCCAGACCTGGCAGCTTGCATTCTCACTTCCTCTTTCTATCTCTCTCTCTACCCTCCCCCCCTTCCCTCTCTGGTAAAATTGATCATTGTCTCTCTTTCATACCCTGACTTGCTTCACTCAGCAATAAATCTTCCATATTTGTCCACTTTCTGTCAAATGCCAGGGTATTGTTGCTTTTTATGGCTAAATAGTGTTCTGTGGAGTATATGTGCCACACTTTTTCAATCCATTCATCCATTTGTGTACATGTGGTTTGGTTTTAGGTCTTAGCAATCATGAACATTACTCCAATAAACAGAGATATGCAAGCACTTTTCTGACTGAGCATTCTCTTATCCTTTGGGTAGATACCCAGGAGTGAAATTACTGGATCATATGATTTTAGCTATAGGGTTTTTTTTTATATATGACTTTTATTGTGTTGAGAAATATCCCTTCTATGCTGATATTGCTGTCTTAATCATGAACAATGTTGTATTTTATCAAATGTCTTTTCTGTGTTTATTCCTATGATCATAAGTTTTTTGGTTTAATTTATATTACCATGATTTTTAATCCTTATTTCTGTTAAGATCCTTATTTCAGTCAGTCATATACTGACTGTCCATACTTTATGATAGAAAACAAAAGATTAGAGGACATAAAAGCATTGAAAATAGTTATAGACACTAGCGACCATGTGGAAGGAGAGTGGGAGAGGGTAAATATGTAAGGATGGAAATTTGGTAGGAAAAAATAGATAAGACATTTGTGGCATACAGAAATACTTTATTACCTGTTGATGATGACATATATAGAATTCTCAACTGGATTGATATATTACATTTATGCTTTCGTGTATGTTGAACCACCCTGGCATTCTTGTAATAAAGCCAGCCTGGTATAATCTTTTTAATATGATGTTAAATACAATTTGTTAGTATTTGTTGAAGACTTTTGCATCTATGTTCATCAGAGATAGTGGTCTGTATTTTTCTTTTTATTCTAGCATTGCAATTTAGATATACCTGGTTCCTTTCTCTCTACTTCTTAATCTAACTAATTAATCTGTATAATTTTTGTTTAGCTTCTCATAAAACCAGCTTCTTGTTTTATTTTCAGTGTAGTTCACCTAGTCTCTATTTATTTTAGCTCAAACTCTTTTAAAAATATTTCATTTATTTTACCTTTTATTATCATTCTTCTTCTTCTTCTTCTTCTTCTTCTTCTTCTTCTTCTTCTTCTTCTTCTTCTTCTTCTTCTTCTTCTTCTTCTTCTTCTTCTTCTTCTTCTTCTTCTTCTTCTTCTTCTTCTTCTTCTTCTTCTTCTTCTTCTTCTTCTTCTTCTTCTTCTTCTTCTTCTTCTTCTTCTTCTTCTTCTTCTTCTTCTTCTTCTTCTTCTTCTTCTTCTTCTTCTTCTTCTGAGAGGTTTTCACTATAGGGCATGTGCACTCACCAGACAGACAGAGAGAGACATAGAGACAGAAAGCGAGAAATCACCCCCCGGCCCTGGAGGGGGTATGGTCACGCCACAATCCCTTCTCCTCCATTCTCCTCTCAGGATCTTGGGCACACACGCACATGCGCCCGGCGTGAGTTTTAAGCCACCGGGTCCAGGACGCGAACCGTGGTCAACTACATGGGAGTCCAGCAACATAGCCATTACGCTAAATGCTGGTTCCCAATCATTATTATTCTTTAATTTGACCAAGGAGAGAGGGAGAGACAGAGAGAGAAGGAAAGTGAGAAAGCAAACTACCAGGTCCAGAACTCAAACCATGGTTGGCCATGTGGGAGTCCAGCACCTTAACCACCACACCACCTGCTGGCCCCCTGTTTGAATCTTTATATTTTTCCTCTTGGTATTTTTCCAGTTCCCCAGGGTGTTATTAGGCTATTTGCCACCTTTCCATCTTTTTCATAGTACACTAATTGCTATGAATTTCCCTCTTAATTCTGCTTTTTCTTTGTCTCATAAATTATGGAAACTAGTACAATTGTTATTGTTAATTTCAATAAATCTCTCGATTTCAGCCTTAATTTGTTCAGTAGTTCTGAAGTCATTTAGGAGGAGGTTGTTTAGTTTCCATATATTTGTGTATTTTAGAGAGATTTTTCTAAAATTAACTTCTAGTTTAACTCCATCATAGCCAAAAAAGATGCTGGATATTGTTTCCATGCCTTTGAATTTGTAAAGGCTGGTTTAGTGCCTGATGCTGTGGTCAGTCTTCAAAAATATTTCATGCAGAGGTAAGAATAATGTATAGTTTCTGGTCATTGTGTGAGGGAGATGTCTTTGTGAGGCTCTACCTAGACTCTAGGAGGTTACTAGTGTCCACTCACTGTTGATCAATCCTGGGCCTCCAAATGTCTATCATAGCCAATTGCCACTTAATAACTGACTTTCTTTTTCATAAAATTCATACTTAATTGGTCTTTTTCTTGTAGACAAAATTTGGGGTTCATTGTAGACTCTTACCCTGTCTAAAGGGTACCACTACAGGTTATGTGATATTAGCCTGTAATGTCTTATAAGCTAGAGCCTTTTATCTTATCATCTTATATCTTATCTTATATCTTATTTTATTGTTTTAGTTTTCTATAAGGTGCATGTGCTCAATGGAGGCAGACAGAGGGAGAAAAACAGAGGGAAAGTGAGAAAATCATACTCCAGGGGGTCTGGGCATACTACAGTCCCTTCTTCTCCATTCTTCTCTTGGAATTTGGGGCATGCATACACACGTACTTGGCGTGATTTTCAAGTCATCTGTTCTGGAACACAAACCCCTTTTTTAATCTAACTAATTAATCTGTATAATTTTTGTTTAGCTTTTCAAAGAACCAGCTTCTTGTTTTATTTATTTTCCTGTCATGAAAATAAATGTCAGATGCAGTTACCATAATCTCCACACCATCTGCAGGCCCAAGGCCCTTTATAGTTCTTTAATTCACTGAGAAACATGAACAAATTCTTCTCCAAAAGAACATAAGTAATATATAGTGATTGCATGTTTTTTTTTTAATTTTTTAAATTTCATTTTCTTTTATGCATTCAATCACATTATTTA
>NW_006160035.1:36097-39388 GCF_000334495.1 Tupaia belangeri chinensis
TGATAAAACTATAAAATTATCTTCAACACATAGTACCAAATTTCTTTGTTCCATTAATGCCTTGCCTCTCTATTTTTCTTCTAAATGTCCTTCCTCAGACTCTACTCTTTCACACACACTATATCTGGTATTCACTTCCATTTATTGTGTTTCTATATCTTTTAGTCAATCAGTTTCAGTCACAGAGTGCAGATACTCAGTATATATTGAGAAGGGACATACAATGTCTCTCCTTCATAGCATGGCTTGCTTCGCTCAGCAGTAAATCTTCCATATTCTTCCACTTACTTATTGCATGTTTAAAAAAATAATGAGAATAAATAATCCTAATCTTAAAAAATGATGAAAAGTTATTGGATGATGATGTTATGGATAGTAATGTCTTTGTCTTGATTAATATGCATGGTAATCATGCTGGAAAAAGAAATGTAATACACATTAAAGATATATGTGATTCAATGTAATATTAAAAAAGATTATGATAAATAAAATTAAATAAAAAATAAATATTATTTTAACAAAAATGCACATAAGTAATTTCTCCTCTCATACTGTAAGAAAATGTCTTTCCTTCCATTTATATATTCATTTCCTTTCTCCCAGTCAAAACATTGGTTTCTGTTCTTGGTTTCTTTTAGATATCAGTTATAATATCCACTGATTTTGTCATTAGTTAAATAATTTTTTAAAATTTTGCTATATATGTGTGCTCACTGAAGAGAGACAAAGGGAGAGAAGAAAAGTGAGGAAGCATCCCTTGAGGGAGGATAGCCATGCCACAGTCCCTTCTCCTCCATTCTTCTTGGGATTTGGGGCATGCACATACATGTGCCTGACATGTTTTCCAAGTCACTGGGTCTAGAACTGAAGTAGTACATTTGGCCATATTGGAATCCAGCCAGCTTTACTACCACATCACTCGCTGCTAGCCCTAAAGAAGTATTTTAACATGCATTTTTTTCTTTTCTTTTCTTTTCTTTTCTTTTCTTTTTTTCTTTTCTTCTCTTTTCTTTTCCTTTCCTTTCCTTTCTTTTCTTTTCTTTTTTTTTCTCTTTTTAAATTTTTTTAGGTTTTTTCCCAAAGGGTGTTTGTGCTTACCATAGAGACAGAGATAGGGAAAGTGAAAAATCACCTCCCATGGGAATGGTCATGTCTCAATTTCTTTTCCTCCATTCTCCTCTTAGGATTTTGGGCACATCCTCACATACTCCTGGCATGTTTTACAAGCTGCCAGATCTGTGACTTAAACTGTTTAGGAGGCCATGTGGAATTCAGTGTCTTAACCACCACACCACTTGCTGGGCCCTTAACATGCATTTATATCTCTGTGAACATCATTCTGTCATAGGTAGACACCCAGATATGAATGGGCAGCCCTGAAAGAAGGGCAAAAGGACATCTGCCTCATTAATCACAGTTTATCAGAGTATATGACCAGACTTTCTCCAAGGACTCTTTCCTCCCTCCTGGTTTCTGAGGCTGGGAAGGATAAACTGGTCTTATTTTAAATGCATCACCCAAGCTTTCTTTAAAGAGCTTATGAAAGGTTGTTATCTTTCTCCCTGCATTTGTAAGTATTTACTGGGGCAGTAAAATGATATGGGCCAAATCATCCTTATGTGAATGCTCATACCTTCAAATTCCACTCTGGGCATGTATGATAAAGCAATTAGATTTCGGGAGCAGCAGTTAGCGTAATGGCTATGTCGTTGGACTCCCATGTAGTCGACCGCAGTTCATATTCCGGACCCCGTGGCTTCAAACTCACCCTGGGCGCATGTGCGTGCATGCCCAAGATCCCGAGAGGAAAATGGAGAAGAAGGGATTGCAGCATGGCCATTCCCCCGTGGGATGATTTCTCGCTTTCTATCTCTCTGTCTCTCTCTGTCTGTCTGGTGAGCGCACGTGCCCTATAGCAAAAACCTCTCCAAAAAAAAAAGCAATTAGATTTCATACCTGAGGAAAAGTATGCAAGTACAGATAAAAGCATGCAAATTCTAAGGAAACAGCTACAATGACAGACCTCCCCTCCTAAATATTCGTGATAAGACCCCAAGATAAAAATAATACCTAACCCCATTCCCAGCAGTTTTTCCTTAGGCAGTTGCCCACCCACATGCCTTTCTGGCATGGTGTATTTTTTTTTCTGTTAAAAATCCTCAATTCCCTGACACTAGTAGATGGCATACTAGTTATGTCACTAGACTTCCACATGGCTGGCCATAGTTCGAGTCCCAGGCCTGGCGGCTTGAAACTCACACTGACCGTGAGTGCATGTGTATCCAAAATCCTGCGAGGAGAGTGGAGGAAAAAGGACTGTGGTTTGGTCATCCCCCTGGAGGGTGATTTCTTCCTTTCTGTCTCTTGATCTCTCTGGCAGGTGCATATGCCATATAGCAAAAATCTCTCTAAAAATAAATCCTCAATTCCCTGTTAAAAAACTCTTTTCCTGCTTTACTCTTATTTGTTTTTCATTCTGCATCTCATGGCAAGTTTCTTATCTTAGAGGCCTAGATCCAAAGAACTGAGTATTTCATACAACACAGCTCAGCTCTTCTGTCTGATAACAATGCCTCTCTCTCTCTCTCTCTACACACACACACACACACGTATATACCTTATATACCTTTTTTCCCCTGTTTGTCATTCTTTTAGCACATACCAATATGTCCAATTGATTCTTCTACCAGGCTGTGGTAAATACCTATGACAGAGAAGTGTACCACAGGCAAGGTTGAAACCTAACTGTGTTTTCTTAGCTCTCCCAGGATAACCCAAAGCACCAATAGAACTCTCTTGACTTTGTTTCTCATTTCAATTTTCTCTTTGGCTAATTATTGTATTTTGTTATACTTACAGCTGATAAGCCAGTCCCCATTATTGACAAGAATTACTTAAAGCTTGTTGTTTGTTTTTACATTTACTGTTAATGATAGGATAAAATTTAGATAATATAAAATTTGACATATTAACCATTTTTAAAAGTTTGCCAGAGAGCATGTGTGTTCACTGGAGACAGACAGAGGAAAAGAGGGAAAATGAGAGAGCACATTCCTTGGAGGATGGTAACATTACCATCTTTTCTAATTCAAGACTTTGGCCATACATACACATGTACCTGTAAAGTTTCTCAAGCACCCAGATCTGGGACTAGAATCACACTATCAGCCATGTGGCAGCCAGCTGTCTTAACCAGCACACCATCGGTTGTCCACATATTAACCTTTTTATAGTGAGTGATACTTTTCATAGAAATCTCACACCTAATAATTGTTCAATTTTTATTCTTTT
>NW_006160035.1:39679-40184 GCF_000334495.1 Tupaia belangeri chinensis
GCCATGTAGGAGTCCAGTGATGTAACCATTATGCCATCTGTTGGTCCCAATATTTTAAAATATGATTCTTCTGCTTACTTCTCTCCTCCTAGACCATTCTGTCCATTTTTACATAAAAGTACTTAGACAATATCTTGGCTTGTGGAATGTCACCCAACATCTTGAGACATAGACCACACTTGGAGCTCCATGCAGTCCCTGTGGCTTTCTGTATGGTTAATGGGGTTGCTTTGAACTCCTTCCTGCATTCTTCCCTTCTGGCATATCTCTCAGGCCTGGGCTGGTTTCTGTCTCAACCTTTCCCCCTTTTTGTTTATGATGAATCTTATATAGCATTACTGAGCAGAGGGCATCTCATTGGGCTGCACAAGCAGTGGCTTGTCCATGTTACCAGACTATATACATAAAAGAATAAAAGAACAAAGTACCAAGATTAATAAAATTAAAGAGAACCAGCAGTTAGCGTAATGGCTATGTCGCTGGACTCCCACGTAGTTGACCGTGG
>NW_006160035.1:40271-46702 GCF_000334495.1 Tupaia belangeri chinensis
AAGGGATTGTGGCATGACCACCCCCCTGGGGGGTGATTTCTCACTTTCTGTCTCTATGTCTCTGTCTGTCTGGAGAGCGCATGTGCCCTGTATCAAAAAACCTCTCCAAAAAATAAATAAATAAATAAATAAATAAAATAAAATTTTAAAAAATAAGAAAATAAATGAAAAAAAAGAAACCCATTGTACAATATACATGACATTCTTTGTAGGCTATTCCCGGTACAAAATTGATATCTATCATTAACTTAGTACTTACATAGTATCTTGGCTTGCAGAATGTCCCCCATCTTAAGACACCTTCCATGTCTGGAACTTCATACAGTTGACCATGCAATCCTTCTGGCTTTCCATCTGGGAATGAGGTTGGTTTCAACTCTGTTCTGCATTCTTCCCTTCTGGTTCTCTCTCAGGCCTGAGCTGGTTTCTGTCTCTAACAGAGACACAGCAGCTTGGCTGCTTACTTGAGATAGATGGCTTATACCAGTATCTCAGTGATTAACCTAGGCAATATGACTTAAAACAAAGGCTTTTATTTCCAATCCCCCCACCCCAATTTTGGGAAGATACAATAATGTTCTTTTTATGGCCCAAAGCTTTTAGACAACAACAACAAAAATCTGACTTTTGTACCCACTCCAAAATTAAGAGAAATAACGAGACCCATATAGTTTGTGACTTTGTCAATAGTGCAGGGAATTAGTTCATGATTATAGTTGTGTCTTTCCACAATGTCAAGGCTTTCTTCATATCAATTGTTCTAACGCATATGCAAGCATAGTAAGATAAAGGACAGGGACATGTAAGCCTGCTCAAAGTCAGTATCTACACCAACAGCAGGAGGGAAGGAAATTCTACTCCAATAGTCCGAGGGTGTCACCAGGTTGGAGCCATCATTGAACACTATTCTCCACTGAACACACCATCAATAGGTAATCACTACAGGTTCTGGGCCAGACATACCTCAAGCTACTGTGGTGGAAAGGGCTGATTCACTTTTGTCAGGATCCCCGTGCCTCCAGATTCTAGCAAGGGGAGCTGAAAACTGAGTGCTTAAGCAACTGCTCCAGTTCAAGGGGAGCCACACAGTGAGTGCTTGAGTACAACATCTGCTCCAATTCACTCACGGAAAATAGCCAAAACCTGAATGGCATAGAGTTGTCTGAGTGCCCAGCTTATTTGTTCCTTTATCATGGCAAAGCTCTGTGCCATATATTCTTATCTTTGTGACTAGTTTGGTTATTGGGCCTGTCGTGGCTTGTGGTAAGGGCAGTTTATTTGAGTAGTTCAGTCATGCCTTTCACACAGGTCTGCCAAAGAAGTCAAATGCTTTATGAATGTCAGCAGTCATGAAAACATGTTGGTCAAAGATGTTGTTTTGATGACTGTGGTGTTGGGTGTTTAGCATATGTAAGGCCAGTTTTGAACAGTGCTTTATGCAAACAAGCCTCTCAAAATGTAGATCTGATTGGCTTAGGGAACTTTGTATTCCTCCTCTAGCAGGCATAATTGATCCTGGATATTCTGGGGTCACGGCTCATGAAAATAAAGGGACTGACTGTGGGAAAACAAGAAGTGATTAGTGCCGAAGTGTTCACCAGCCACCAACTGGGCTTATGAAAAAAAGAGCTATATAATGAAAGGATTGAGGAGAGGGTGAAAAATGACACAAAGCTGCTGACTAGGACAAGGATACTCTGGGTGATCCTGGACTCAGGGGATGATCTGGGGGAGAGGTTGGTCCCATGAATGTGTTGCACTTGCTGCTTGTGCCTGTACAGGGTGAAAGCCATGGAACCACTGGCCCAGATCATGAGTCCCACACACAAAATATCATAGAATAACAACAGTGAGTTATATAGGGATAGTGCAGTCCTGTTATTAACAGTCCCAGAACAGTATCCATAATCAACTTTTGCAGTGTTGTTTTTGCTGTTCTGCTTGCCAATCATGTGCATAGAAACACAGATATTGACCAGCATGTTCAGGACCCAACACAGGATGCTGAAAAGTCCAATGTATTTGGGAGTTTGCAGTTTCAGCTCTGTCCACCTGGAGTCTCTGGAGCTTATGGTGATGGCCTGGAAAACACTCAAGAGGCAGGTATTTCCCATAGACACACCCCTGCCCACTCTGTGAACATAGAATACAAGTTTGCACTCAATATCACTCAGGGAATGCTTCAACAGGAAAGCAGCCATTGTCTGTGGAACTCCTTTAAAGAGTATGACCAAGGAGTTGGCTACAGCAAGGTGCTTTATAATCAGATCTGTAGACCTCAGTGTGCATCTGGTGAAATAGAGGAAACTATAATGGTAAAGAAGAAGGAAATTCCCTAGGAATCCAACTACGGTCTGAGATAAGAAGATCACTCCTATTGCCAAGTCACTGGACGCCATATGTCATTTTTCAGTGACTGATAACTGCATTCAGAGGGTAGGAGCCTGCATGGAAACATGAGATCTTTGTTATCATGGTAATGGAACTCTGTCATCATTCATTCACTATTGTTTTCAATGATAAATTTCTTAGTAAAAAACTTTTCCTTTCTCTGAGACTGTCTTTAGAAAAATTTACACACACACACACATATATATATGCCAGTATGATAGTAATATATTAGTAAGGTTATTAAAATTAATTTTTTCCATGAGAGAAAGACTTTAAAAAAAAATACACACACACAGAGGCATTCTCAACAACAGTGTCTCACACTATGACCCTCCCACCAGGCAGGTACAGATTGACTCATGAACTGAATTCTGATCGTATGGATCAAGTGTTATAGAGCTGCTCACTGCCACTGTCATCATGACTTTGTTTTTTTTCTCTTTTCGAGAGGTTTTTGCTATACTTTTTTTTCTCTTTTCGAAAGGTTTTTGCTATAGGTCACATGCGCACTCAACAGAAAGACAGAGACAGAGAGACAGAAAGCAAGAAACCACAGCCCCAAGGGGAAAAGCCACGTCGCAATCTCTTCTCCTCCATCTCCTCTCGGCATCTTGGGCACACACACACATGCACCAGCGTGAGTTTAAGCCACCAGGTCTGGGACTCGAACTTTGGTTGACTACGTGGTAGTCGAGTGACATAGCCATTACACCAACTGCTGGTTTCCATCATGACTTCCTTACATTAGTATTTTACACTTAACTCTACAGCAATTCTAAGAAGTAAGTACTTTGTTACTTTCATTTTACAGGTGAGGCTTTAGGCACAGGAAAGATGAAGGATATTATTTTTAAAAATTATTTATTCAATTTCATTTATTATTATTATTATTATTATTTAATTTGACCAGATAGAGATGGAGGGAGAGCGAGAGAGGGAAAGTGAGAAAGCAAGCTTCCAGGTCTGGATTCGAACTGCAGTTGGCCATGTAGGAGTCTAACACCTTAACCACTTGCCAGCCCTGATATTCCTTTTTTTGAGAGATTTTTGCTATTGGGTATGTGTGCTCACTGGAGAGACAGAGACAGAGAGAGAGAAAGTCTTCCCAGGGAGGTTGGCCACACCACAATCCCTTCTCCTCCATTCTTCTCTTGGGATTTTGGACACACACACACACACACACGGTATGAGTTTCCAGCCTCCAGGTTCAGGATCAATGGTCAGCCCAGTGGGAGTCCAGTACCTTAACTACTATAGCACCTGCTGGCCCCAAAATATTTCCCTGAGAGAGATTTTTCCTATATGGTGTGTGTTCTCGCTGGATAAACAGGGAGAGACAGAAAGACAGAAAGTGAGAGAAATCATCCCCCAGGGTGGCTGACCACACCACAATCCCCTCTCCTCCAGTCTTCTCTTGGGATATAAATGATTTTTTACCTGTTGATGATAACATGTATAATATCCTCTACTGGACTAGTCTGACGTATATTTAATGTTAGATAAATTCTCTTTACAAGCCAAATGATGTATAGTGATTGAATGTTTTTTAAAAATAATAATAACCAAAATAAATAAATAAATAAAGAGGGGAAAAAAACCCGGAGTCAGGAATTAACAGTGTGCTTAACTACTCTGCGTCTTAAGCACACAGAAATAAATATATTTCTCTAATACTTAGTATATTTTCATATTTTAGTGTATCTTGTCAGGTTTTTAAAGAATGTTTGTACCTTTAAAAATAAATTGTGATTGTGGCAGTTTTTAAATATAATTGCTTATTACATAGGCAAATATCATCTGTTACAATTCAGAAATCACAGCAGAGCATAGCTAGTATGATTTGATTATTCTAAAAGAATATAAGAAACCAAATGTAATTTATTGAACACATAAACAATTCCATGTTAAAATTAAAAATACCATGAATTATAGAAAATATTACTATATGTACATACAAAAAATTAGATGAAATAGTTTTAGTGTCAGAACTGTAAAATCTATTAAAACACATATCTATTATGCAAAAATAATAAAATAATACTGGAGGTATGGAACATTTTTCTCTGAATAAGTTCAAATAGTACTAACATAAGCATTGAAACTAGGAATTAGGTTGGAACTTTTTTAAAAAAACTTTTTTCCTTTCCTTTTTTCCTTTCTTTGTCTCTTTCTCCCTTCTTCTCTGTCTTCCTTTCTCCTTCCCTTCTTTCCTCCTTCTTTCTTTCATTCCCTTTTTTCTTTTTTTCATGAGAGACAGGCAGACCCAAAATAGTCCACACAATGTGATCCATATTCAGCCCTGGTTAGGCTGGATATAAACATGACTCGTATGTACTCAAAGAAGATTTAGGCTCTCAAATTAGGACCTTTCTCATGTGTGTCCACTTGTGTAATGGCCATGTAACCTCTTGGTCCAACTTTCTGTCTATTTTTTCTTATAGCAAAGAAAATGTCACAAAATAATTTAATTCTAAAATCAGTTGAAGCTCATGACTGTTTTCTAATATGAAAACCTAAATGTATGAAGTTACCTTTACCTTATTCTCTTTTATAACTTCAAGAAAGCTTTTAACACAATGAATAGATACCAGATGTCTTCTGTCACCACGTAATTCCTGTCTCTATTAGGTATATAATATGCCAAGAGAAGGTAAAAAAGCTACATTAATTATTTATGAACAGTATATTAAATTAGTTACATCATACACACTACCACAGGAACCAAAATATCATAGGAATATCTCTCCTTATGCTAGAAATGTTGTCCTGACTCTTGTAGAAAATAGAAAATAGCCACCAGATTAATCTCCATATTATCTAAGAGAATTTAAAGAAAGACAGATTCCATGGCTTTGCACATCAAAATCCAACAATGAGGAACAATAAGGATTGTGTTAAATAAAGTTAGCATTGAGGGACTGGCCTATGTATGTACTTGGACCCACATACCTTCTTCTCAAGTTCGGCCCATGACTCAGTTATTCCTTCTGGCTTTGATACTAGCTCTGTGTATAGCTCCAAAGAATCCATTTTCCATGCAAAAACACTCTACCTTTGGGTAGACTTCCCATTTATACTCTGCCTGGTATAACAAAATATTTGATACTCCTCTGACTTCTTACTACTGTTAGAATAAAGGGCTCAGAGTGAGGGTCAGGACAGACATTGAATATAAAGAGGCACCCAGGCCTGGGATTTGGGGCTGTGATCCTGTGATCTCATCTCCCAACAGGTCTGCAATTATTGTTTCACCTTTAGCAATGATAACAGTGCCCACTTGGGAGAGTGAAGATATTTTGGAAAACTTGGCCCAAGTTATCAATTTCCCAAAGCAATGACAATGTTTTGGTGAGCATCTCCAGAGAAATGAGTGTTTTGGAGAAGCTTTTCTATTCCCTGCTCTCTGGAAATAGGCTCACATGGAGGGAGCAGGAAATGCATAGATGTCTGACACATGAGGGACTGGGAGCAAGCCTTTTTTTTCTACTCGATTCCCTGCTTCCCAGAGATATGTTCCTAATGAGATTCTAATTTTCTGTTAGTCCCCAAATTGCTGATGTAAACTTTTATTTAGTTATAAATACAGAAACAGGATCACAAGAGTGTGAGAAGAATATGTCAGTTAGTCATGCTACAAATAGCTAAACCAGGTCTTCGGTTTTGGTCACCGCTCCTAAGAGGAGCTACTGAAAAGGTGGTTACATTGCAGTTCTGAAGAATGGAACAGAACTAAAATGTCTCCTCTTTAAACAGATACGATGGTGGAAACCAAAGATACAGAAAGAGTTGACTATCATATGGTACAGAAGCTTAAACACCTGTGCTCAATGATAAAGAAGGTAATGTCAGAGCGCTTGGACCAAATCAGGGAATTGAGAGA
Organism: Tupaia belangeri chinensis; assembly: GCF_000334495.1. Taxonomy (NCBI): domain Eukaryota; kingdom Metazoa; phylum Chordata; class Mammalia; order Scandentia; family Tupaiidae; genus Tupaia; species Tupaia belangeri. The sequence goes on from NW_006160035.1 coordinate 46,543, forward strand.
ATTAACAAAAATGTGCAAGGAGGACTGGCCACAAAACCAAATTACTGAAGTAAATGCAAAACAAGAGAAATTTTCACAGAATGCAGAGAAAGGGGGAAACTAAACCATGATAAAAGAAGACAAGAAGAGACCAAGAGATACAATCCACACATAATTAGAC
>NW_006160035.1:49187-50573 GCF_000334495.1 Tupaia belangeri chinensis
CCCAAAAAATGAGAATAATATATGAGAAGTACTAGATACCATCAAACATTCAAACATCTGGATAATTGGCATCCTAGAAGGCAAAGAGACTCATAAGGGCGTTGATAATCTATTCCATAAAATCCTGCAAGAAAACTTTCCAAACCTAGAGAGGCACTTGAAAATCTAGTCCCAAGTAATACAAAGGACCCCAAATAGAATCAACCCAAGAAGATCTTCTCCAAGACACATTAGAACCAGACTGACCAAAACCACAGACAAAGACAAGATACTAAGATTGGCAAGAGAGAAACAGTTACCTACAAAGGATATCCCATCAAGCTAACAGCAGACCTCTCATTGGAAACAATGCGAGTGAGGAAAGAATGGGAAAATATATTCAAAGTGTTAAGGGAAAAGCAATTTCAACCAAGAATACTGTACCCAGCAAAATTATCCTTCATATGGGAAGAAAAGACTAAAACATTCTCAGATAAACAAAATATGAAAGAGTTTACCAACACCAGACCAGATCTCCAAAAGTTCTAAAGGGAGTGCTATATCAGGAAAATTAAATACAGACACATAGAAATAAGAGTTCAAAAACTAAGAAAATGGCCAACTTGATTGTGGGGACAAGTCTGGAGTTGAATATTATATCTTAGAATTCAACTGGGAAGATCCAACCACAACAGAAGATACATTAATTAGATGAGACTGAACTGGTGAAATAGCATTCTGTGACTTTCGACTAAAATATTACTGCTTTTTTTTCTAGGCTTTCTTTTCCAGCTTTAAGAGTTTTGTCCTGTCTTGAGCTGTTGATAGGTTCATGTACCTATTATTTGAACAGAATAATAGCATGTTTACTGGCTTTAAGTTTTAATCAAAGTTCCTTACCATTTGAAAACTGCTTTTCTTGAAATTACCAGCTGAATTTGTTATCGGAAGTTGTTAAATTATTAAAGATATTGTGTGATCAATAAAATATTGGGAGAAAAGGAATGGAAGAGAGCTGTATACACCAGAGATTGTGTGAGAAGAGGGTGGGAAAGGGCAAAGGGTCAGACGTAGGGGTATAGTGTGTGTGTGTGTGTGTGTGTGTGAAACTAGAAATGGAAGATTATTGATAATAACATGCATAATTAAGCCACCATGCAGTATATTCTGGATGGGAAACCACATTTTGTATGTTGTGACGTTTCTTAGGGGATGAATGTAAGTTAATTATTTTGAAAAAAAGTTTCACGAGAAAAAAGAAAAACACAAAAACTGTTTTACTTAAAATTTTTTAATGCATTAAAAATACCTATTTGATGACTGCAGTAAGCTATATAGCCCTAGCTAGGCGCTACTTTATAGTATGTTCACTCTACTCACTGAGGTTTATGCCTAAACTCAGACTTG
>NW_006160035.1:50638-59367 GCF_000334495.1 Tupaia belangeri chinensis
AGTTCTTTTTTTTTTTTTTGAGAGGTTTTTGCTATAGGGTGCATGCACTCGCCAGAAAGACAGAGACAGAGAGATAGAAAGCAAGAAATCACCCCCCAGCGGTGATGGCCATATCACAATCCCTTCTCTTCCATTCTCCTCTCGGGATCTTGGGCACACACACTCATGTGCCTGATGTGAGTTGAAGCCACCAGGTCCAGGACTCAAACCATGGTCAAGTAGGTGGGAGTCCAGCAATGTAGTCATTACGCTAACTGCTGGTCCCAGATTAATTAAGTTTTTTAGCGAATCAATAAAATGGGGTGGAAGGGAATAGAAAGCAACTATGGATACCAGAGACAATGTCAGAGGAGTGTGGGACATGGCAGAGGGTGAGAGATAGGGAATCAAGGATGGGGGGGAAAAGAGCAAAATATACAGGAAACAAGAAATAGAAAATTATTTGTTGACAATAACACATATGTTGATGTGCTGATTGAGAATATACAGTGTACTCTGGATGGAAAATCTCATTGTGTATGCTGTAATGATCTATAGTGAATGAATGTAAGTAAATAAATTTAAATAAAAAAAGAAACTATTATGTCAACATATTGAAATATTGTTATCATGAGCACTTACCCTCTATGCCAGGAATGCGAGTGGGATTCAGAATTTAGCAAGTCATTGACATAATTAATTACATTTACAGAATAATGAGAATGTCATAAATTCATGCTCATTGATACCAAAAAAAAAGACATTACTAGGATTTTACATAAAGTTACTTTTTTTTGAAGTTTTGCTATATACTGCATGTGCTGGTTGGAGAGAGACAGAGAGAAAAATCAAGTGAAAAAATAACTACCTCCCAAAGGGGAATAGGCACACCTCAATTCTTTCTCCTCCATTCTCTCCTCAGGACTTTGGGCAAGCACCAAAATGCACTCAGTGTATTTTTTAAGCAAACAGGTCTGGGACTCAAACCATGAAGTTGGTTATGTGGGATCCAGCCACCTTAACCACCACAGCATGTAACTGATCCAGAAACTACATTTTAATAAATGCAATAAATGCCAAATTTCTGTAAAATATTCAGGAAAGTAGATTTATACAATTGAAAAGTAATGACACAATAAGTTTGGTATAGATAATTCTGAAATATCAAGAAGCCAATGATACTTTGGGATGAGCAGTTAGTGTAATGGCTGTGTCGCTGGACTCCCATGTAGTCGATGGTTGGTTAGAGTCCCAGACCTGGTGGCTTAAACTCACACCGGGCACGTCTGCATGCATGCCCAAGATCCCAAGAGGAGAATGGTGGAGAAGGGATTGTGGTGTGGCCATCACCCCAGGGGGTGATTTCTCGCTTTCTATCTCTCTGTCTCTCACTGTCTTTCTGGTGAGTGTACACGCCCTATAGCAAAAACCTCATAAAAAAAATTCAATGATACTTTAATCATTTTAAAATTGAGATAGATTCTACTTTTGCTACCATATAATTGCATTTTATAGATAAAAATTTCATTGTATAGAATAATAAACAGATAAAAATATTTATAAAAAGTCTGAAAAGAAAGTAACTGTCGCTATTAATACTAAGTGCATTATTGATACTAAGATATTAAAATTGTGTCAATTCATGACTATACTTAAAGACCAATCGAATACAAAATTCAAAATAATAGAATAAGAATATATGAAGATGTACTGTACATTAAAAGTAGTAGTGGTGAAAGAGGAGATATGGGCTGTTTGTATTACTGGAGACTAAAGCCCACAATTATGCAGCACACTTTTTCTGCAAACATGTTTACTTCCTGTTGTCTAGTCTCTGTACTTGCTGGGAGAACATTTAATATTTGAAGAAGAACATCTATAATTATTATTTTTTTTTTGGAGAGGTTTTTTCGCTATAGGGCACATGCGCTCTCCAGGCAGACAGAGAGAGACATAGAGACAGAAAGCAAGAAATCACCCCCCGGGGGAATGGTCATGCTGCAATCCCTTCTCCTCCATTCTCCTCTCGGGATCTTGGGCACATGTGCCTGGCGTGAGTTCTAAGCCACCAGGTCCAGGACGCGAACTGTGATCGACTACGTGGGAGTCCAGCAACATAGCCATTACACTGTTAGTTCCCTGTAATTATTATTTGATGAATAAGATTTCTGCTGTCTCATGTATATGTATTCTAAAACAGTCATAGGGTCTACAGTATATTTTCAGGTTACCTGAGATATTACTGCCATTTGAAAAGATTTTTGCCTAGAAGTAACCATATTTCTGTATTTGGACACAAGCTGATTCAGTAGTTATTTTAGGTGGTGACTGTCTGGGTATAAACTACCTAGGGAGATGCCTCCTTCACATAGTTGACAGGTGATAAAAGTCTGAAAACACTTCAGGAGTTAAAAAACAAGATGAGGACACTGAGATGGGCCACTCCAAGGAGGGATACACCTTCCATAAATCATAAACTTGCACAGGCAGAAAACCACAGACCCCTTTAGGAATATGGATATATAAATTTGAAAAGAATAAACAGCCCTGGTAATAAGAAATATTTTCCTTAGAAGGTTGCTAGAATAAAACCCAACAAATTTTTCTATGCCTGGACTGAAACCTTTTATTTGTAAAGCTTTCCTCCAAGAAAAGGATGAAAGAAGACTGATAAAGACCACAGATAAAGACATGATACTAAAAGTGGCAAGAGAGAAACAAGTGACTTACAAAGGTTATCCCATCATGCTAACATTGGACTTCTCAAAGGAAAAAATTCAAGCAAGGACAGAATGGGAAGATGTATTGAAAGTGTTAAGAGAGGAAGAGGCCGGCCTTCGAGCAACAGCGACACAAGATGGCAGCCACCACGAGCTCAGGAGTAAAAGTCCCTCGCAATTTCCGACTGTTGGAAGAACTCGAAGAAGGCCAGAAAGGAGTAGAAGATGGCACAGTTAGCTGGGGTCTAGAAGATGACCAAGACATGACGCTTACATGGTGGATAGGGATGGTAATTGGGCCTCCAAGAACAATTTTATGAAAACCGAATAGACAGCCTTAAAATAGAATGTGGACCTAAATACCCAGAAGCAACACCCTTTGTAAGATATGTAACAAAATTTAATATGAATGGAATTAATAGTTCTAATGGAGTGGTGGACCCCAGAGCCATCTCAGTGCTAGCCAAGTGGCAGAACTTGAATAGCATCAAAGTCATCCTGCAGGAGCTTCGGTGCCTAATGATGTCTAAAGAGAACATGAAGCTCCTGCAGCTGCCAGAAGGACAGTGCTACAGCAATTAATCAGAAAGAACACAGGCCCTCCCCCATCTGACTTAAGCAGTCTTCATTTTCCATAGAAGTCAATTTTCGAGATACAGTCTTGTAGACCTCAAAGTACTGGAAAGGAAGCTCCCATTCAAAGGCAATTTATTTTAAGGTACTGTAAAGGATACTAATTTCTTGTCCACTTGAGATACATGAATTGCGTTATAACAGATCACCTTGTCGAGTGTAACCACTGTCCATGTAGTTGAACTTCTGGGATCAAGAGAGTGTATTTAAATTGATCCCCATCATACCTGGTGGGGCATGTCTAACTCAACTGTGAAAAGACACATCACACAATCACGTTGCTGCTGATCACATGGCCTGGCGTCTCTGCCTTTTCCCCCTGCCTCTTCCCTCACCCTCCCTGCAACAGCCCTCCAGTGTGGGGCCCTCCTTAGAGTAGATGTGAAGGCTTCCAGTCGCAGCCTGTGGGACTGCTGGGTGTCTGGGGTGTTCTACTTGCACCCCTGGTTTTTTTTCAGTCTTAACTGATCCCCCACCTCCAAGCCATCCCACCTGTCCCCTGTGCTCCACTCCTGCCCTCGGCCTAAGCATAGGTTGTAATCCCCTTCCCCTCTGAAATTGGCCTTCAGTGAGGAATTCAGGGCTCTCCCCCCATATCTTCTCTCCCCCACCTTTATCGAGGGTTGCTGCTTTTCCTTTCTCCTCAAGTCCCCTTCGTCGGGAAGAGGCGCTGACCTCCACTCTCAGTGCGCTCCCCGCCAGCCTGGGGAGTAAGTGCCGCCCTCGCCATGGTCCTCTCCTAAGAGGTTTTTAGGTGTTCAGCTCAGGTTCCATGACATGAGAAGAGCTGTCACCAGGGTTACTCAGACATGCTAGCTCTCAGAGCCCCCAAACTCAGAGAGAGGCCACAGGAAGACACCCTACACCTGTAGGCACACAACCCTTCCAATGATCGTTTTCTTGTCCAGTAATTGCTTTTGCTTTTAAAATGGAAGACGTTTTCAGCAGGGCTCCTGTCTGGTCATCCTTGCAACCCGTTTGGGTCTGGTTTGGAACCTGACAACTGGAGCAAAAAGAACCTTGACCTCGGTGCGTACTCCTGCTCTGGTGCTGCCACCGCCTTCAGGATCCTCAGCAGGGACTAAGCAAGGACTGAGTCTGCAGAGCCTGAGTCAGGTGCGGGACTTCCCGGCACACAGCTGCGTGAGTCCACCATCTGTTCAGGACCACTGCATGCTGACATGTGGGTACCGACTGAATAGAAGCAATTCATTGTGTTCCTACCTTTTTTTAAAAATTTTGTATAAAACCACCTTTTGAAGCAGCAACTATCAAGTTCGAAAAGTAATTGATATTTCCATTCATCTTTTTTTTTCTGGGGAAAATCTTAGTTCTAAGGATTTAACACCCTGTAAGTAAAGTTTAACATAACAGTATTCCATAAGCAGCCTTTTTTATTATCAGATCATTGCCTGATTTTAATATAATAAAAGAAAGTGTGTGTTACTATTTAAAAAGAAAAGAAAGTGTTAAGAGAGAAACAATTTCAATCGAAATTATTATATCCTGCAAGATTATCCTTCATGTGGGAAAAAAAGATTAAAATCTTCTCAAACAAAACTTGAAAGAATTTGCCAACAGCAGACCAGGTCTTCAAGAAACCCTGAAGAAAGTACTGTTGCAGGAAAACTAAAGAACAAACAGCCAGAAATAAAGGAATAAAAGGCAATGAAGACAATGGCCAACTTAAACATCAGGGCAGATTTAGTAACATTGATAACTTCATATGGGAAGAAAAAACAAGAACATTCTCAGATAAACAAAACCTAAAAGAATTTACCAGCACCAAACCAGATCTCCAAGAAGTTCTCAAGAGAGTGCTATATCCGAAAAATTAAATACAGACACACAGAAATAAGAGTTCGAAAAACTACAAAAATGGCCAACGTTATCGTAGGGACAAGTCTAGAATTGAATATTATACCCCAGAATTTAATCAGGAAGATTGAACCCCAACAAAAGATAGATTAAGTACATGAGATTGAACTGGTCAAATAGCATTTTATGACTTTCAACTAAAATATTGCTGCTTTTCTTCTAGGCTTTGTTGTCCAGCTTTAAGAGTTTGTGTTCTGTCTTGAGCTGTTGATAGGTTCATGTACCTATTATTTGAACAGAATACTAACATGTTTACTGGCTTTACGTTTTAATCAAAATTCCTTACCATTTGAAAACTGCTTTTCTTAAAATTACCAGCTGAACTTGTTATTGAAAGTAGTTACATTATTTAAGAAATTGTGTGATCAATAAAAATATGGAGAGAAAAGGAATGGAAGAGAGCTTTATACACCAGAGATAGTGTGAGAAGAGGGTGGGAAAAGGCACAGGGTCAGACATAGGGGTAAATATATATGTATATATGAAACTAGAAATGGAAAATAATAGATGATAGCATGTATGATTAAGCCACCATGCAGTATATTCTGGATGGGAAACAACATCTTGTATGATGTGATGATGCTTAGGGGATGAATGTAAGTTAATTAATTTGAAAAAAAATAAAGTTTCAGAAAAAAAAGAACCCATGAAAACTGTTTATTTTTTAATTAAAGAAAATGCATTAAAAATACCTATTTGATGACTGCAGTAAGCTATATAGCCCCAGCTAGGTGCTACTTTATATTATGTTCATTCTACTCACTAAGTTTATGCCTAAACTCAGACTTGTGTTGATGGATATGTATATATCAGCTGTGCTTGCTATTGAAAATATTTAAATTAATTAAGTTCTTTATTAAATCAATAAAATGGGGGGGGAAAGGCATAGAAAGTAACCATAGATACCAGAGACAGTGTGGGAGGCGGGTGGGACACGGCAGAGGGTAAGAGATAGGGAATAAAGGATGGAGAGATAAAGCAAAATAGGTCCTTTTTGCTGCAAAAACCTCGAGTTCCATTTCCAGCCCTCTGGGCAGTAAGGGACATTGAAGTAGGGGCACCATTGCCCACACTGCCTCACCTCCAGGATCCCCAGCCCAAGACCCACCCAGACCCCTAGACTGTCCTTTTCACTGCAGCAGCCTCCAGTTCCATCTCCAGGCCTCTGGCATTAGTGTGGCACTTGACTTTTGCTTTACTCCCCTCTGTACTCTCCTCCTTTCTCTTATATTATCTTGTCTTCCTCACCTTCCACCTTGCCAGAGTGACTAGCTAGGTCTAGAATCAGATATCTTAAATTTCCTAGTAATATAAGGTTCTTCTGGATCCTCCCTCATACTGAACCAGCTGTAAAAAAAGGAGACACTGCTCTTCAGACACCTGAATAGAGTATCGTTCTTGAGACCACATTACTAATAACAACAGAACAAAGACTTTGGCACAGATCAATTCGCAGCAAAACAGAAACACATTTCTAGTCAGTGAAATATTCTCCTGAGAGGTATTCAAAAGTGAGTACATCTTCCAATATAGAAGAAGAGGCTCAGGTCTGAATAAACAAGAAATATGTCTCTGTCAAAGGAACAGAGTAACTCCCCTCCATCTTTTGTGAAAATGGAGGATGTTACCAAAATGTCAGAGAAAGAATTTTGAACATTCATGGTGATGAAATTCTATGAATTGGAACAGAAAAGAGACAACGAACATGACGAGATTAGGAAATCTTTCCACGATATGAAAGAAGAAATGGACACTCTGAGAAAGAACCAGATGGAATTATTAGAGGTGAAGTCGATAATAGACTGGAGGAGTCCGACCCGGTGGGGCTCCAGGACCTGTCTGAGCCCTTTGACCTTTGAGCATCGCTTCTGGTCGGTTCAGTAAGTTGGCAAAGCCACTACTATATGCCCCCTGACCTTGGAACAAGCTTGGGTCACTTAGCATGTCTGCAAGATCGCTTGCTATTCGCTCCGGGACTGTGATAGCCTTGCTGGGAAGTGACCCCCCTCTGACTTCCTGATATACTACTATAAAAGAATTACATAGCTCCCTCATACATCTTGAGTGTGTGTTAAGATTTCCTGAAAAGTCCCCCGATCGCTCCCCTTTACCCTGACCACTTACTGTTAATTACAACGCTTCATTGGGCACAATAAAGGGTGTGCTAAAGTTCTTCTTGATCTTTGGAAGGCCCTTCAAGACACATTTAATATAAATAATCTTTTCGCATACAATAGGACTAGGCCGAAACTGGCCCAGGACGCTCTCGTCCCATGGTAATTAATGTTCTAACAAAATACATAACAGTGGTGCCATAGGCTACACAAGTGTATCCACAACACCATAAACCCCTTTTAAAGTTTTTCATTAACTTATTAGTCACTTTAAGTTTTAGATCCCTATAGAATTATATAAGTATCATTCTTTATGAAAATCCATAAGAACTAATATCTATGCTTGAGATTTTCTTTTAGTAATCATAAGATGGCTGCTGCTGAACATGGGTTGATAGTTAACTCTGCTTGCTGGAATTGTTTCCTAAAACTGCACTGCTTGAAGTTACCAGGAACCTGCTTTCATCAATCAAACAATTGTTGAACTGTATCAATGATTAATAGACCTGCCCTTAATCAAACCCTGAATGGTTTCTATTGATAAAACTTTATGAATTGATAATTAGTACAGGTAGCCTCTCTCCCATTTACTTGCATGTATTGCATATTCAATAAAAGGGCACAATGATTCCTAACAGTTGTCACTCCTCAGAGAGCAATCTCTGGGAGTGTCCAGCTGAGGACATGCATGAAAAGGCATGAGGCCTTAGTCTTCCTATCTTTCCAGCGTCGCCTCCATCGAGTCAACCCACCCCCGCCGAGGCTGGTCCCCGGCAATAGAGGAAATCAAAAACTATCTTGAAAGTATTAAAAGTCTGGGACCAGCAGTTAGCGTAATAGCTATATCGCTGGACTCCCACGTAGTTGACCGGGGGCCTCCTGGACCTGGTAGCTTAAACTCACGCCAGGCATGTGTGCGTGCATGCCCAAGATCCCAAGAGGAGAACAGAGGAGAAGGGATTGCTGTGTGGCCATTCCCCCCGGGGGGGTGATTTCTCACTTTCTGTGTCTCTGTCTCTCTCTGTCTGGTGAGTGCATGCGCCCTATAGTGAAAACCTCTCAAAAAAAAAAAAAAGTCAATTAGACCATGCTGAAGATCGAATCTCCAATGGAGAAGATAAAATCTCTGAAATAGAAGAAAACACCAAAAAGGTGGGGAAAATAACAACAACAACAACAACAAAAACACAAGGATAATAAACAAGAAATACTAGACTCCACAAGATGCCCAAATATCAGGCATCAATTATCTGGGATAATTAGCATCTCAGAAGGTAAAGAAACTAATAACAGCATGTAAAATCTATTCCATGAAATCCTGGAAGAAAATTTTCCCAGTCTAGAGAGGCACTCAAGCATCCATACCCAAGAAATACAAAGGACCCCAAATAGAATCAACCCCAGA
>NW_006160035.1:63330-64818 GCF_000334495.1 Tupaia belangeri chinensis
GGAAAGAAGAATAGAAAATATTTTTATTTGCAGACATGATAGTATTCATAGAAGACACAAAGGTGTCTATGAAAAAACTGCTCTAAGTGGGACCAAAATATAGCATAATGGTTACATCACTGGACTCCCATGTAGTTGACCACAGTTCAAGTCCCAGAACTGGTGGCTTAAACTCACATCAAAGTGCATGTATGTGTGGATCCAAAATCCTGAGAGGAGACTAGAGAAGAATGGGTTGTGACATGATCATCCCCCCGGGGGGTAACTTCTTGCTTTCTGTCTCTCTCTGTATCTCTGTTGAATGGATTTGCCCTATAGCAAAAAACTCTCAAAAAAAGATAAAAAAATAAACCTGCTCTAAGTAATAAATAAATACAGAAAAGTGGCAGGATATAGAATCAATATCCAAAAATTGATAGCATTTTTATATATGAACAACAAGCTGATTGAGGTAAAAATGTAGGAAATAATCCCTTTTACCATAGCCACAAAGGTATAAGATACCTAGGGATAAACTTAATCATGGAATTCAAAGACCTTTATGAGGAAAACTATGAAAATGACTCAAAAAAGTGGGAGGACATCCCATGTTCCTAGATTGGAAGAATTTTTATAGTCAGAATGGCAATTCTACCGAAATTAATCTACATATTTAACATAATTCCAATCAAATTACCAGAGACATTTTTCACAGGTCTAGGAAAGACAGTCATAGAATTTTTCTGGAGTCATAAAAGACTCCATATTGCCAAAACAGTTCTATACAAAAAGGGTGGAGTGGGTGGCATCTCACTCCCTGACCCCAAAATATATTATAAAACTCTGCTAAATCAAAACAGCATGTTATTGGCACAGAGACAGATAAGCCAATGGAACAGAAGACAGAACCCAGAAATAAACCCCAAGACATATAACGAACTGATTTTTGACAAAGGGTACCAGACAATCAGTGGGAAAAGGAAAACCTTTTTAACAAACGATACTGGAAAAACTGGGTACCCACTTGCAGAAAGATGAAACTGGATCCTCATCTTTCACCGTTAAAATAAATCAACTCAAAATGGATCAAAGATCTAAACCTAAGACTGCAAATTATAAAACTACTGCTGGAAAGCATTGGGGATGCTCTGGGAGACATTGGTGTAGGCAAAGACTTCTTAAATAAAATCCTCAGAGCGCAGTCAAAAATCCCAAAAATAGACAAGTGGGATTACAATAGATTAAGAAGTTTCTGCACAGCAAAAGACACAGTACTTAATGTGAATTGACAGCCCTCAGAATGGAAAAATACTTTTGCAAACTACATGTCAGATAAGGGACTGATAACTAGAATACACAAGGAACTCAAGCAGATGTTTCAAAAAAAGATGATCAAACCTATTAAAAATGGGAGAATAGGGACCAGCAGTTAGCGTAATGACTATGTTGCTGGACTCCCACGTAGTCGACCGTGGTTTGTGTCCCGGACCCGGTGGCTTAAAACTCACG
>NW_006160035.1:65020-74745 GCF_000334495.1 Tupaia belangeri chinensis
TAAAGATGACATACGAATAGCCAAAAGGCATATGAAAAAATGCTCAACATCTCTCTTCGTGGGACCAGCAGTTAGTGTAATGGCTATTTCGCTGGACTCCCACGAAGTCAACTGCAGTTCAAGTCCTGGTATCAGTGGCTTAAACTCACGCTGGGTGAGTGTGTGTGCATTCTTAAGGTCCAGAGAGAAGAATGGAGGAGAAGGGATTGTGGCATGGCCATACCCCCCTGGGGGTGATTTCTCACTTTCTGTCTCTCTGTCTTTCTCTGACTTTCTGCCAAGTGCACACACCCTATTGCAAGAACCTCTCCAAAAAAGAAAAAGATAACAAACAAAAAAAATCCCTCATCATAAGGGAAATTCAGAGCAAAGCAACAATGAGATTCCACCTAGCCTCAGTCAGAATGTCTAAGATTAAAAAAAATATAAAAATGATAAGTGCTGGCAGGGGTGTGCTGAAATGGGAACTCTCTTACAATACTGTTGGGAATGTAAATTGGTCCAGCCACTGTGGAGAACAATTTGGAGATTCCTCAAAAATCTACAAATAGAACTACCATATGATCCAGCAACCCCAGTCTTTGGTATCTACCCAAAGGACAGAAGAATTCTTCATTGGAAAAGTGCTTGCACATCGATATTTTTGTGGCACTATTCACAATTGCTAAGACATGGAATCAACCAAAATGCCCCCAAACATATGAATAGATAGAAAAACTGTGGCACATATACTCTGTGGAATACTATTCAGCCATAAAAAACCCTGACTTTTGACAGAAAGTGGAAGAATAAGGAAGATCTACTACTGAGTGAAACAAGCTAGGCTATGAAGGAGAGACACTGTATGTTCCTACTTAATATATACAGAGTGTCCACACTCTATGACTGAAACTGATTTGCTAAAGGATATACAAACTCAGTAAATGGATGTAAATACCAGATATAATGTGTGTGGAAGAGCAGGGCCTGAGGAAAGACACTTAGAAGAAATATACGGAGGCAAAGCATTAATGAGACAAAGAAATGTAATATTATCTGTTGAAGCTGTTCTACAGTTTAATCAACTGGACTAGGGAGAAATATTCCCATGTTGAAATATTCACTTTGTAAGCTAAATAATGTGATTGAATTTATAAAAGAAAATTAAATAAATAAATAAATAAATAGCAAAATATACAGGAGATAAGAAATGGAAAATTATTTCTTGATGATAATACATATGTTGATGTGCTTGACCGAGCCAATATACAGTGTATTCTGGATGGAAAATCTCATTTTGTATGCTGTAATGATGAATAGTGAATGAATGTAAATAAATAAATAAGAAACTATTGGGACCAGCAGTTAGTGTGATGGCTATGTTGCTGAACTCCCATGTAGTTGACCGTGGTTTGAGTTTTGGACCCAGTGGCTTAAACTCACGCTGGGTGTGTGTACGTGCATGCCCAAGATCCTGAGAGGACAATGGAAGAGAATGGAGGAGAAAGGATTGCAGCATGACCATCCACCCCAGTGGATGATTTCTTGCTTTCTCTCTCTCTCTCTCTTTCTCTGTTTTTCTGGTGAGCACATGTGCCCTATAGCAAAAAAAAAAAAAATCTCTCTAGCAAAAAATATTTAAAAATTAAAAAAGTAAACTATTGTGTCAACATATTGAAATATTTTTATCGTGGGCACTCACCCTCTATGCCAGGAATGCAAATGAGATTCAGAATTTAGCGAGTAATTGACATAATTAATCACATTTACAGATTAATGAGAATGTCATACATTCATGCTCACAGATTAAAAAAAAAGAAATTACTAGGATTTTACAGAACGTTATTTCTTTTTCTTAAAGTTGTGCTATAGGGTGCATATGCTGGTTGGAGAGAACCAAAGAGAGAGAAATGTCAAGTGAAAAAATCACCACATCCCAAGGGGGAATAGCCATACCTCAATTCTTTCTCCTCCATTTTCTCCTCAGGACTTTGGTCAAGAACCAAAATGCACCCAGTGTATTTTTTAAGCCAGCAGACTCAAACCATGCAGTTGATTACGTGGGATCCAGCCACCTTAACCACCACACCACAGAATTGGTCCAGGAAACTACATTTTAATACATGCAATAAATACTAAATTGCTGTAAAATATTCAGGAAAATAGATTTATACCATTGAAAAGTAATAGCACTGTAAGTTTGGTATAGATAATTATGAAGTATCAAGAAGTCAATGATACTTTAATCATTTTAAAATTGAGATAGATTCTACTTTTGCTACCATATAATACATTTTATAGAGAAAATCTCTTTGTATAGAAGAATAAACAGATAAAAAATATTCATAAAAAGTCTGAAAAGAAAGAGTAACTGTCACTATAGTGCATTATTAATACTAGGATATTAAAATTGTGTCAATTCATGACTATACTGAAAGACCAATGGGATATGAAGTTCAAAATAATAGAATAAAAATATATGAAGATGTATTGTGCACTAAAAGTAGTAGTGATAAAAGAGGAGATATAGGCTGTGTGTATCACTGGAGACTAAAGCCCATGATTATGCAGCACAGACTTTTCTCCAATCATGTTTACTTCTTGTTGTCGTCTCTCCACTTGCCAGGAGAACATTTAATACTTGAAGAAGAACATCTATGATTATTATTCGATGAATGAGATATTTACTGGCTCATATGTATGTATTATAAAACAGTCACAGGGCCTACAGTATGTTTTCAGGTTACCTGAGATATTACTTCCATCGGAAAAAAGTTTTGCCTACAACTAACCACATTTATATATTTGGAACCAACAATCACAAGCTGTTTCAATAGTTATTTTAGGTGGTGACTGGCTGGTTATAAACTACCTGGGGAGACACATCCTTTACATAGTTGACAGGTGATAAGAGTCTGGAAACAGTATGGGAATTAAAAAAAACAAGATGGGGACACTAAGATGGGCCACTTCAAGGAGGGATACTCTTACCATATATAAACTTGCACAGGCAGAAAACTACAAACCCCTTTAGGAATATGTATATATTAATTTGGAAATAATAACCATCCCTGGTAATAAACATTTTCCTTAGAAGGTTGCTAGAATAAAATCCAACAAATTTGCTATGCCTGGATTGAAACTTTTTATTTGTGAAGCTTCCTTCCAAGAAAGGTATGAAAAATGACTGACAAAGACCACAAATAATGACATGATACTAAAAGTGGAAAGAGAAATGACAAGTGACTTACAAAGGTCATCCCGTCAGGCTAACACTGTACTTCTCAACAGAAAAAATGCAAGCAAGGAAAGAATGAGAAGGTGTATTGAAAGTGTTAAGAGAGAAACGATTTCAGCCATAATTATTATATCCAGCAAGATTATCCTTCATATGGGAAAAAAAGATTAAAATCTTCTCAGACAAACAAAACCTGAAAGAATTTGCCAACACCAGACCAGCTCTTCAAGAAACCCTGAAGAAAGTAATGTTCCAGAAAACTAAAGAATTAACAGACAGAAACAAAGGAATAAAAGGCAACCAAGACAATGACCAACCTAAACATTGGGACAGGTCCAGTAACATCGATAATAACATTGAATGTTAATAAATTAAATTTTCCAATCAAGAGACACAGACTGTCTGAATGGATAAGGAAAACCAGAAACCCTCTACCTGTTGTCGACAGGAAACACACCTCATGGAGAAAGACATACATAGAGTGAAAGTGAAGGATTAGAAAAAGGTTTTCCATGCAGATGGGAACCAAAAAAGAGCTGGAGTCGCAATACTAATTTTTGACAAAATAGGCTTTAAAACAAAATCTGTTCAAAGAGACAAAAAACGGGAGCTATCTTGTAGTAAAAAGGTCCATCTATTAAGAAGATGTAACGCTTGGGACCAGCAGTTAGTGTAATGGCTATGTCGCTGGACTCCCACGTAGTCGACTGCGGTTCGTGTCCCGGATCTGGTGACTTAAAACTCATGCCGGGCGCGTGTGTGTGCGTGCCCAAGATCCCAAGAGGAGAATGGAAGTGAAGGGATTGCAGCGTGACCATCCCCCCTAGGGGGTGATTTCTCGCTTTCTGTCTCTCTGTCTCTCTCTCTCTGTTTGTCTGGCAAGCACACATGCCCTATAGCAAAAACAAAAAACAAACAAAACAAACAAACAAACAAACAAACAAAAACCCTCTCCAAATGAAAAGAAAAAAACAAAGAAGATATAACGCTTAAATACCTATGCACCTAACACAGGAGCACCCAAATATGTGAAGGAAAGACTGTTAGATCTAAAAGGGGAGATAGATGGCAACACACTAATTGTTGTATATCTCAGCATCTCACTATCCACTCTGGACAGATCACAGATCACCTAGACAAAAAATTTGTAAGGAGATAAAGGATCCAAATGATACCATAAATTAAGTGGACTTAAAAGAATTTCCACCCCAAATCCACAAAATACACTTTTTTCTCACCCTCACGTGGAAACTTCTCTAAAATAGACTGCATCATAGGACACAGGCAAGCCTCTACAGATTCAAAGGCATAGAAAATATATCCAGCATCTTTTCTGACCATAATGGAATTAAACTCGAGTTTAATTTCAAGAGAAATCCTCAGAAATACTTAAATAAATGGAAATACTTAAATACATGGAAACTAAACAATCTATGCTTTAATGACTCCATAACTACCGAAGAAATAAAGACTGAAATCAAAAGATTCATGGATGCCAATGACAATGAGGACACATTTTTCCATAATCTTTGGGACACTGGTAAAACAGTCATAAAAGGGAACTTTATAGCAATTAGTGCACATAAGAAGAAGACAGAAAGAAGGCAAATGGATCACCTAACATTATGCCTCAGAGAATTGGAAAAGCAACAGCAAAAGAATCCAAAAAACTCCAGGAGAAAGGAAATAATAAAGATATGAGCATAAATAAATGAAATAGAAAATAAACTATAGGGAAAATAAGTGAAAGTAAAAGCTAATTATTTGAAAAGATAAACGAAATCGATAAACCACTACCAAGACTTATTAAGAAGAGAGAATCAAAACAAGTAAATCATATCTGCAGTGAAGCGGGCAGTATAACAACAGACAGAAATGCAAAATATCATTGGAGGACACTATTAAACTTTATGTCAATAAACAAGAAAATCTGGATGAGATGGACAAATTCCTAGACACATATAATGTACCAAGATTGAGGCAAGAGGATTTAGATAGTCTGAATAGGCCCATAAGAAGCCTGGAGATTGAATCAGAAATGAATAACCTCCCAACAAAGAAAACCCCTGGCCCCGATAGATTCACCTCTGAATTCTTTAAAACTTTCAAAGAAGAGTTAACCCCCATTCTGCTCAAGTTATTTCTAAAGATCCAAAAGGGTGAATCTCTCCCTAATACATTCTATGAAGCCTCTATCACCCTTATCCTTAAAAGAGATAAGTACAAGACAAGGATAAAAAATTATAGACCAATATCTCTGATGAATATAGATGCAATGATTCTCAACAAGATACTAACAAATTATATCCAATAACTTATAGAAAAGATTATGCATCATGTTCAGGTAGGCGGTATTCCACGAATGCATGCTTGGTTCAACATATGCAAAACCATAAATGTAATACAGCATATTAAAGAAGAAAAGATAAAAGTGATATGATCATATCAATTGATGAAGAAAAAGCATTTGATAAGATACAGCTCCCTTTATGATTAAGACTCACACCAATGTCGGCACAGAAGGGTCATTTCTCATCACAATAAAAGCTATCTATAAAAAATTCATAGTAAACATCATTCTGAATGGAGAAAAGCTGAACGTTTTTCCACAAAAAAATGGGTACAAGACGAGGAAGCCCACTGTCTTCACTCCTTTTCAATATAGTACTGATAGTCCTCGTCAACACAATCAGAAAAGTAAAAGTCATTTGAATAAGGAAAGAAGGGTGAAACTCTCTCTGTTTGCAGATTTCATGATTGTATACATAAAAGACACAATGGTTTCTATTTAAAAAAGTTCCTGGAATTAATACATGCATACAGTAAAGTTGCAGGATATAAAATGAATATACAGAAATCTGTAGCATTTTTATATACAAACATCTATTCTGAGATAGAACTGAAAAACGTAACTCCATTTACCATAGCCACAAAAAGAATAAGATACTTAGGAATAAGTCTAACCAAAGAAGTTAAAGATGTGCACAAGGAAAACTATGAGAAGCTGAAAAATAAAAAATTGAAAATGACACAAAATTGGAAGGACATCCCATGTTCCTGGATTGGAAAAATTAATATAATCAAAATGACAATTCTACCCAAATTAATCTACTTATTTAATGTAATCCCAATAAAAGTACCAGACACACTCTTCACAGATCTAGGAAAGACAATCATAAAGTTTGTCTGAAATCATAAAAGACCCTGTATTGCCAAAGCAATTCTACACAAGAAGAGTGGAGTGGGCGGCATCACACTCCCTGACCCAAAAATATACTACAAAGCTGTGGTAATCAAAACAGTATGGTACTGGCACAGAAACAGACAGGTGGACCAATGGAACAGAATCGAGTTCCCAAAAATAAATGCCCAAACATACAGTCAACTGATCTTTGACAAGGGGTACCAGTCAGTCAAACCACTGGGAAAAGGAAAACCTCTTCAGCAAATGGTGCTGGAAAAACTGTATTTCCACCTGCAGAAAGATGAATCTGAATCCCTACCTCTCACCTTTGACAAAATCAAGTCAAGACGGATCAAAGATCTAAACCTAAGACCTTATACTATAAAACTTCTGAAAAACACTGGGAAAACCCTGGGAGATATGGGGGTAGGAAAAGACCTTTTAAATAAGACACCCCAAAGCACAGTGAATAATCCCCAAAATAGACAAATGGGATTACATCATGCTAAGAAGTTTCTGAATGGCAAAAGACACAGTAATTAGTGTGAATCGATAGCCTAAGAAAGGGAAAGTATTTTTGCTAACTATGCGTCAAATAAGGGACTCATAACCAGAATACACAAGGAACTCAAGCAGCTGTTCCAAGAAAAGATGCTCAACCATATTAAAAGATGGGAGAATCAGTTGAAAAAGCCGCCGTCTAAGGACAACATGTGAATAGCCAAAATGCATATGAAAAAATCTCAGCATCCCTCATTGTAAGGGAAATGCAGATCAAAACAACAACGTGATACCACCTAACCCCAGAATGATTAAGATTTGAAAAACAAAAAAATTATAAATGTTGGTGGGGGTGTGGTGAAAGGGGAACCCTCTTTCACTGCTGGTGGGAATGAAAATTGCTTAAATTCATCCATCCACTGTGGAGAACAATTTGGAGATTTCTCAAAAATCTACAAATAGAACTACCAGATGATCCAGTAGTCCCTCTTCTTAGTATCTACTTAAAGGACAGAGGAATTCTTCATCGGAAAAGTGCTTGCACATCGGTATTTATTGCTGCACTATTCACAGTTGCTGACATGGAACCAACCAAAATGCCCCCGAACAGATGAATGGATTGAAAAATTGTGGCACGTATGGAATACTATTTAGCCTTAGAAAAAAACCTGGCTTTTGACAGAAAGTGGAATAATATGGAAGATTTACTGCTGAGTGAAGCAAGCCAGGCTATAAATGAGAGACTTTTGTTGTCCCCACTTAATATATACTGAGTGTCTGCACTCTATGACTGAAACTCATTGACTAAAGGATATAGAAGCACAGTAAATGGATGTGAATACCAGATATAGTGTGTGGGGAAGAGTACAGTCTGCGGAAAAAATTTTTAAGAAAAATAGAGGGCCAAGGCACTAATGGGACAAAGAAATGTTTTATTATCTGTTGAAGAGAATTTTATAGTTTTATCAACTGGACTAGGGAGAAACGTTCACATGTTGAAATACTTACTTTGTAAGCTAAATAACATGATTAAATGTATAAAAGAAAATGAAATAAAAAATATAAAAAGAAAAAAAATTTTTCTGGTTATGTTTAAGAGACACACATCTAAAGGTAGGACCAGTGTTAGAGCTGAAGAAAATCTGAAGCACTATCAACCTTGACATGAACTGTCAGTTTTGGCTGGACTTACAGGCACTCTGAAGACTTAGTAGAAGATTGTCTTAGATACAATTGTTTTTTATTGGATTTTACAATAATCCTGGTGTGTCTAGATCACCCCTGACCCTCCTATGAATAATCAGATAATAGCCTACACATTGCTTGCTGTGGAATGTGACATTCATCATTGTCCTTTGCTCAAAGTGGATAGGAGTCCTTTCATCCCAGAAACGTTTATATTTGATTAAATAAATAAAAGAAAACCCAAATAAATAAAAAGATATACTATGTCATGGATGAAATGCATAATGTCCAAATTTCATAGCTTTATCTAGAGACAAATGGATTATAAAGTTTATAGGAGAGGTAAAATATTTAGAATAGCTGATTGAATAGTGAAGAAGAACAAAGTTGGGGATTGATGATACTCAAAATAAAAAATTATTATAAACCTAAGGTAATCAAGACAGTGTGGTATTGGTAAAATAATAGATAGATTGATCGCTGGAGCCAAATAGATAGCCCAGAAATAGATCTACATAAATAGATTGACTAATCTTTTTTTAAAAAAATTTATTGGTATTTTAAATTAAATTTCAACATGTCTATCTTTACAGTGCATAACTTTGTTTTCAGTATGATTACCATGCATATCAGTCAAGACAAAGACATTACTATCCACATAATTATCATCAAATAGCTTTTCATTTTTTCCAATTATTACTATTTATTTTCTTTATTATTTTTTAAACATTCAATGACTATACATAATTTGGCTTGTAAAGAGAATTTAGTTAACATGAAATACTTCTCAGACTAGTCCAGTAGAGAATACTATACATGTTGTCATCAACAGGTAATAAACCATTTCTGTGTCTCTTCTACCATACACCTCTCTATTTGTTCTCATGTTATCTTTATCCACACTATTCCTTTCTACTCCCCCATTCAACACTGTCCAGCATCCATAACTATTATCACTGCTTTTATGCCCTCTAATATTTCAATTTCTACCATATAGTAAAGATAGTCAGTACAATATCTTTCTTTCATATCTTGACTTGCTTCACTCAGCAGTAAATCTTTCATATTCAACCACTTTCATTTTTTCAAATTTTTTCTATTATTATTATTATTTATACATTCAATCACTATACATCATTTAGATTGTAAACAGATTTTACCCAGCATGATAGACATATCCGTCTAGGTGAGAATACTATACACATCCTCATCAATAGATAATAAACCATATCTGTGCCCATTTTCCCCTCAAATTATCTTTCCTAAGCTCTTCCCCTCCCACACTCTCCTACTTTGTCTCTATTGTCCATAACAATTTATTTATTTATTTATTTATTTTTGGTGAACTGATCTTTATTTTATTACCTTACCTACAAATCATGCATGAATGCCCTGAAATAAGTTTTCATTGAATAAACCCATTTTTACTCAACAAAATTCAAAAGGGGAAACATCAGGCCTTTCTGGTGTAGGAAAAGTCTTTCAATAATCCCTAAGCAATTTTAACAAAATAATAAAATGGACGCTAGTCTTACAGAAGTTTTGGCTTAATTTTACCAAGCACCAAGATGTGCCACAATAGTTAAGGCAAGGCAGAGACAAGTTACCAAAAAAGTTACTAATACAACAATATATTGC
>NW_006160035.1:75361-75787 GCF_000334495.1 Tupaia belangeri chinensis
TTTCTTAAGTGTTTCTGGCACAGTAGGAACCTTTTTCTTGGTGGCTTCCGCGGCAGCAGGAGCTTTTTTCTTGGTTTCTGCCACAGCAGGAACCTTTTTCGTCTCTTGAATGCCCTCCATGGTTCCAGCCGGAAAAGAGCTCCATAACAATTTTTAATGAGTCTTATGTCCTCCAGTCTTTCAGTCTATACCATAGAGTGTGAACACTTGGTATATGGAGACATACAGTGTCTCTCTTTTATAGCTTGATTAGCTTCAAGTCCAGGGTGTTGTTTTGTATGGCTGAATAATACTCCATATAGTATATGTACCACATATTTTCAATCTATTCATCTGTTTGTGAACTGTTGGATTGGTTCCATGTCTTAACAATTGTGAATAACACTGGGAACCAGCAGTTAGCATAATGGCTATGTTGCTGGACTC
>NW_006160035.1:75813-97710 GCF_000334495.1 Tupaia belangeri chinensis
GGTGGCTTAAAACTCACGCCAGGCGCGTGTGCGTGCATGCCCAAGATCCCGAGAGGAGAATAGAGGAGAAGGGATTGTGGCGTGACCATCCCCCCTGGGGGGTGATTTCTTGCTTTCTGTCTCTAATGTCTCTCTCTGTCTGTCTGGCGAGTGCACGCGCCCTATAGCGAATATCTCTCAAAAAAAATTGTGAATAACGCTGCAATAAATTTCGATGTGCAAATGCTTTTCTGACTGACTGTTCTCCTGCCTTTGGGTAGATACTCAGAAGTGGGACTGATGTATGAAATGGCAGTTCTTTTTGTAGATCTTTGAAGAACCTCCATATTGTTTTCCACAGTGACTGAACCAATTTACATTCACACCAAAAGAGTAGGAGAGTTCCCCTTACACCACAACCCCACCAACACTTATCACTTTTTGTATTTTTAATCTTTGCCATTCTGACAGGGGTTAAGTGATATCTCATTGTGGTTTTAATCCATATCTCCCTTATGATGAGGGATATTGAACATTTCCTCATATGCTTTTTGACTGTTGGTATGTTGTTTTTAAAGAAGATTTTTGTTCAGCTCATTTTCCCATCTTTTAATTGGTTTAATCATTTTTTTTCTGAGTAAGTCCCTTGATTTCCCTGTGTATTCTGGTTATCAGCCCCTTGTCTGAGGCATATTTTACAAAAATATTCTCTGATTCTGAAGGTTCTCAAGTCACACTTGTTACTGCGTCCTTTGCTGTGCAGAATCTTCTTAATCAGATATAGTCCCATTTGTCTATTTTAGGGAGTATTGCCTGTGCTTTGGGAGTCTCATTTAAGAAGTCTTTGCCTACCCCAATGTTTCCCAGAGTTTCTCCAGTATTTTCCACCAGTAGGTTTATAGTTTTAGGTCTTAGGTTCAGATCTTTGATCCATTTTGAGTTGATTTTTGCAATAGTGAAAGATGGGGGGTTCAATTTCATCTTTCTGCAAGTGGATACCCAGTTTTTCAGCACCATTTTCTATAAAGGTTTTCCTTTCCCCAGTGGATTTACTTGTGTCCTTTGTCAAATATCAGTTGGTTGTAAGCTTTGAGGTTTATTTCTGGATCTATATTCTATTCTATCTGTCCACTTGTCTGTTCTTGTCCCAATACCATGCTGTTTTAATTATCACACCTGTATAGTATATTTGGGGTCAGGGGGTGATATGTCACCCCTTCCACTCTTCTTCCACAAGATTGCTTTGGCAATATGAGGTCTTTTATGTTTCCAGACAAATATTTTGATTGTCTTTTCTAGATCTATAAAGGATGTCTCTAGTATTTTTATTATAATTACATTAAATATGTAGATTAATTTGGATAGAATTGCCATTTTGACTATATTCTTTCTTCCAATCCAGGAACATGGGATGCCCTTTCACTTTTTTGTGTCCTTTTCAATTTCTTAAAAAAATATTTTCATAGTTTTCTATGTAAAAGTCTTTGCCTTCCTTAGTTAGATTCATTCCTAGGTATCTTATACATTTTGTGGCTAAAGTAAAAGGAATTTATTTTTTCAGATCTACTTACTTTACCTTGTTTGTATATAAAAATGCTATAGATATTTGGATGTTGATTTTGTATCCTGCCATTTGACTGTATTCATGTATTACTTCAAGAAGTTTTTTCATGAAAATCTTTGGGACTTCTAAGTATACCATCTTGTCATCCGAAAATAAAGATATTTTGAACTCTTTTTTTTTTTGCCTATTTGAAATGTCTTTTATATTATTCTCTTTATCTGATTGCATTGGCTAAGACTTCAAGCACTGTATTAAAAAGTAGTGTAAAAAGTGGGCTGCCTTTTCTAGTACTAGTTTTTAGTGGAAAAGCTAAGCTTTTCCTTATTCAGTATAATGTTAGCTATTGTATTTAGAAATGACCCTTCTATGGAGTTTTGATGAGAGTCTTAATCATGAAGGGATGTTTTATCTTATCAAATGCTTTCTCTGCATCGATTGAAATGATTATATAATTTTTATCTTTCTTTCTGTTAATATGATGTATTATATTTATGGTCTTGTGTATGTTGAACCACCCTTGCAACCCTGGAATAAATTTTACCTGGTCGTGATGAATAATCTTTGTTATATGTTGTTAGATATAATTTGCAAGTATCTCATTGAGAATTATTGCATCTATATTCATCAGAGATATAGACCTGTAGTTTTTCCTTTTTGTTGTATCCTAATCCATTTTGGGAATGAGGATAATGAGACTTCATAAAATGATTTTTGAATGTTTTCTTCCTTTTGGTGCTTTAGAAATAATTTGAGTAGAATGGGGGTTAACTCTTCCTTAAAAGTTTTGTAGAATTCTGAAGTGAAGCCATCAGGATCTGGGCTTTTTTGTGTTGGGAAGTTATTTATTACCGATTCAATCTCTTGCCTTGTAATTGGTCTATTCAGGTATTCTATGTCCTCCTGATTTAATCTTGGTAGATTGTATGTATCAAGAATTATTGGGAACCAGCAGTTAGCGTAATGGCTATGTCGCTGGACTCCCACGTAGTCGACCACGGTTCGCGTCCCAGACCTGGTGGCTTAAAACTCACGCCGGGTACATGAGCGTGCGTGCCCAAGATCCTGAGAGGAGAATGGAGAAGCAGGGATTGCAGCGTGACCATCCCCTCTGAGGGGTGATTTCTCGCTTTCTGTCTCTATGTCTCTCTCTGTCTGTCTGGCGAGCGCACACGCCCTATAGCGAAAACCTCTCAAAAAAATAGAATTATTCCATTTTTCATGTTCTCTTGTTTGTGGGTATATAATCTCTCATAGTATCCTCTAATGAAGTTTATATTTCTATTGTGTCTGTTGTAGTGTTGCCTGTTTCATCACATATTTGATTTATCTGATTACTTTCTTTCTTTTTCTTTTCAGTCTAACTAATTGTGTGAGGACTCTTTTAATCTTTTGAAAGAACTAGCTTTAGCTTTTGTTTATTTTCTGTATATTGTATTTTCTATTTCTTTTTAAAATTTTTTATTTAAATTTATTTATTTATGTTCATTCACTATACATCATTACAGCATACAAAATGAGATTTCCCATTCAGAATAAACTGTATATTAGCTCAATCAAGCACATCAACATACGTGTTATCATTGACAAATAATTTTCCTTTTCTTGTTTCCTGTATATTGTGCTTTTTTTTTTGCCATCCTTGATTCCCTCTCTCTCACCCTCTGCCGTGTCCCACCCTCCTCCCACACTGTCTCTGGTATCCATGATTGCTTTCTGTGCCTTTTCTCCCCATTTTATTGACTTGCTAATGAACTTAATTAATCTAAATATTTCCAATAACAAGCGCAGCTGATATATACATATCCATGAACACAAGTCTGACTTTAGGCATAAACCTCAGTGAGTAGAATGAACATACTATAACCCCCTAGCTGGGGTATATAGCTTACTGCAGTCATCCAGTATGCATTTTTTTCCTGAAACATTTTTTAAGTTAATTAATGTACATTCATCCCCTAATCATCATCACAGCACACAAAAAGTGATTTCCCATCCAGAAGAAACATTTTTTAAGTTAATTAATGTACATTCATCCCCTAATCATCATCACAGCACACAAAAAGTGATTTCCCATCCAGAATATACTGTATAGTGGCTTAATCATGTATGTTATCATCAATAATTTTCCATTTCTAGTTTCACATATATATTTAGCCTATGACTGACCCTCTGCCCTTTCCCATCCTCTTCTCACACTATCTCTGGTGTAT
Organism: Tupaia belangeri chinensis; assembly: GCF_000334495.1. Lineage (NCBI taxonomy): Eukaryota > Metazoa > Chordata > Mammalia > Scandentia > Tupaiidae > Tupaia > Tupaia belangeri. The sequence continues at coordinate 79,567 of NW_006160035.1, forward strand.
ACAATTCTCTTCTATTCCTCGTCCCCCACATTTTATTAATCACACAATTTTTTAAATATTCTAACTACTTTCAATAGCAAGTTCAGCTGGTAATTTCAAGAAAAGCAGTTTTGAATTGGTAAGGAAATTTGCTTAAAACTTAAAGCCAGTAAACATGTTAGTATTCTGTTCAAATAGTAGTACATGAACCTATCAACAGCTCAAGACAGAACACAAACTCTTAAAGCTGGACAACAAAGCCTAGAAGAAAAGCAGCAATATTTTAGTTGAAAGTCACAGAATGCTATTACACCAGTTCAGTCTAATGTGCTTAATCTATCTTCTCTTGTGGTTCAATCTTCCCCATTGAAGTCTGGGATATAATATTCAACTCCAGACATGTGCCTACAATTAAGTTGGCCATTTTCTTAGTTTGTGAACTCTTATTTTTGTGTTACTACATTTAATTTTCCTGACATAGCACTCCCTTTAGAACTTTTTGGAGATCTAGTCTGGTGTTGGTAAAATCTTTCAGGTTTTGTTTATCTGAGAATGCCCTTGTCTTTTCTTCCCATCTGAAGGATAATCTTGCCAGATACAGTATTCTTGGTTGAAGTTGCTTTTCCCTTAACATTTTGAATATATTTTCCCATTTGTTTGATGGTATCTAGTATTTCTCATATACTATTCTCAAATTTTTGGGCCATTTTCTAAGTCTTTTTTTTTTTTTTGAGAGGTTTTTGCTATATGGTGCATGTGCTCACCAGAAAGACAGAGAGAGACAGAGAGACAGAAAGTGAGAAATCATCCCCCGGGGGGCGGTGGCCATGCCACAATCCCTTCTCCTCCATTCTCCTCTCAGGATCTTGGGCATACATGCACATGCTCCAGGCATGAGTTTTTTAAGCCGCCAGGTTCAGGACTTGAACCGTGGTCGACTACATGGGAGTCCAGCGACACAGCCATTACACTAACTGCTGATCCCTTGATTCTTTTTATTGTGTTTATTTCCCCTTTCAGATCTCTCAAGAACTTCCTCACCTCCTGGAACTCATTGGCTTTTTTTCTTTTGGTGTTCATTGTCTCTCTTCTATCTCTGTTAGCTTTGTCATTATGAATACTCTAAATTCTTTATCAGGCATTTCCATGAGTTTCATGGAACTGTCTGTGGATGAAGAGGAGTTATTATTTTTCCTTAGGGAAAGGGTATTTTCTTGGTTTCACATATTTCTTGTGCCCCTGTGGTGATTTCTAGTCATCTCCTGTGTTATTGGTTTGCTCCTTATTTCTAGACACTTGATCTGAGTGGTCAGAAACTCACAGGAGGATGTAGTCTGCAACTCTTTGGCATTGCATTTTTCTCCCTTTGTGTTGCAGATTCAGTGGGAGTTGAAGAACATGAGGACCCAAATAGTACTCAGATTTTGGCAATTTTTCACTTAGACCTGTCTAGACACTCAGTGCATGGAGGCAGAGTGACTTCTCAGCAGTACATCATTGCTCTTATACCTGAAATCTCTAGATCTCAGCTCTCGTGGCAGACTCAGTCTTCATCTCAGGGCTTGTTGTTTTTTTATGGCTGAATAGTATTCCATGGAGTATATGTGCCAGACTTTTTCAAACCATTCATCTGTTTATGGACATTTGGGTTGATTCCATGTCCTAGCAGTCGTGATAATGTTGTAATGAATATAGTTGTACAAGTGCTTTTCAGACTGAGCATTCTCCTGTTTTTTGGGTAGATATCTGGGAGTGGGATTATTAGATCATATGGTAGTTTTATCTGAAGGTACTTGAGGAACCTCCGTATTATTCTCCACAGTGGCTGGGCCAATTTACATTCCCAACAACAGTGCAGGAGTGTTCCCCTTTCACCACACCCCCTCCAGCACCTACCGGTTTTTGGGTTTTTTTTTTTTTTTGAATCTTTGCCATTCTTACTGGGGTTAGGTGGTATTTATTGTGGTTTTGATCTGCATATCCCTTATGATGAGGGATGTTGAGCATTTTTCAATATGCTTTTTGGCTGTTTGTATGTATGTCTTCCTTAGAGAGTTGTTTATTCATCTCTTTTTCCCATCTTTAAATTGGGTTATTCATTTTCTTCTTGATAAGCCACTTGAGTTTCCTGAGTATTCTGGTCATCAGTCCCTTTTCTGAGGCACAGATAACATAAATTCTCTCTCATTCCGAGGGCTGTCAATTCACACTAATTACAGTGTCCTTTGCTGTGCTGAAACTTTTTAATCTGATATAATCCCACCTGTCTATTTGGAGGACTATTGCCTGTGCTTTATGGGTCTTGCTTAAGAAGTCTTTGCCTACCCCAAGGTCTCCCAGAGTTTCCCCAGTGTTTTCCAGTAGAGGTTTTCTAGTTTGAGGTCTTAGGTTTAGATCTTTGATCCATTTTGAGTTGATTTTTGTAAATGGTGAAGATAGGGGTTCTGATTCATCTTTCTGCAGTTGGATACCATTTTCCCAGCACCATTTTCTAAAGAGATTTACATTTTCCCAGTGGATTGGCTTGTACCCTTTGTCGAAGATGAGTTTGCTGTATGTTTTGGGGTTTATTTCTGGAGTCTCTATTCTGTTCTATTGATCCACATATCTATTTTTGTGCCAATACCATACTGTCTTGATTATCACAGCTTTGTAATATATTTTGAGGTCAGAGAGTGAGCTTCCACACACTCCAGTCTTCATGAAGAGGACTGCTTTGACAACATGTGGTGTTTTATGATTCCAGACAAATTCTATAATTGTCTTTTTTTGGTCTGTGAAGAATGTTTTTTTTTTTTTTTGTAATTTTATAGAGATTGCATTAAATGTATAGATTAATTTGGGTAGAATTGTCATTTTGAGTATATTCTCCCAATCCAGGAACATGGGATATCCTTCCACTTCTTTGTGTCATTTTCAACTTCTTCTTTAAGATTTTCATAGTTTTCCTTATAGAGGTCTTTGACTTCCTTGGTTAGTTTTCTTCCTAGGTATCTTATACTTTCATAGCTATTGTAAATGGAATTACTTTCTTCAGTATTGATTGTCTTTTTTTTTCATATAAATGCTACAGATTATTGTAAGTTAATTTTGTATCCTGCCCCTTTATTCTATGCATTTATCACTTCAATAAAATTTCTCATAGATTCTATTGTGTTTTCTATGTATAAAATCATGTCATCTGCAAACAGAGATAATTTGACATTCTCCTTTCCAGTTCAGATGCCCTTTATTTCTTTCTTTTTGCTGATTGCTCTGGCTAATATAATACTTTTGCACCTAGAGTGAGCAGCCTTGACTTATACTTGCTTTTAGTGGAAAAGCTCTTAGCTTTTCCTCATTCAGTATAATGTTAGCTATAGGTTATTCATAGATGTCTTTTATTATGATGAAAAATGGTTCTTCTAAACGGATTTTACTGAGAGTCTTAATTATGAAGGGATATTGTATTTTGTCAAATAAGTTTTCTACATCAATTGAAATAATCATATGGTTTTTTATCTTTCTGTCAACATGGTATATTACATTTATGGTTTTTCATATGTTGAACCACCCTTGCATACCTGGAATAAAGCCTCCCTGATCATGATGAATAATCTTTTTTATATGTTGTTAGATACACTTTGCAAGTATTTTGTTGAGAACTTTTGCATCTATATTCATAGATAGTTTTCATTTTTTGTCATATCCTTATCCGTTTTGGAAATGAGGTGATGGAAGCTTCATAAATCTGATTTTGAAACTCCTCCTATGATTACTCCATTGGAAAACACAGTAGAAGGGAGAAAATAGCACTGAACTACTTCACAGTAAAGGGAAACATATGAGCTCATAGTTACAAAACACTTCTCTGAGAAATTATCCAATAGTAAATACATTACCAAATGACTAATAATTGAAGAGCATCAAGGATGAGAAAACCAAGTAATACATCTCTCTAGCCAGGGAACACAGTAACTCTTCTCCAAGTAGGGAAACAGAGGTTATTTCTGAAAAGTCAGAAAAATATTTAGAACATTTATAGTGACAAAAGTTTTTGAAATTCAAGAGAAAAGAGACATTGAACTCCAAGACATGAGGAAGTCCAGGAATTGGACACCATAAAAAAAGAATAAAACAGAACTGTTCAATATGAAGCCTGTAATAGAGGAAGTCAAAATCTCCCTCAAAAATATTAAAATCAGGTTAGATCATGCAGAAGATGAAATCACAGAAGTAGAAGAAAAAATTTCTGAACTAGATAAAATTATCAAAAATACTGAGAAAGTTACCAATAAAAATTAAGATAATATGAGAAATACTAGATGCCATTAAACACCCAAATATCTGAATAGTTCATATCCCAGAAGCTGAAGAAATCAATATGACATTGGAAATCTATCCCATGAAATCCTGGAAGAAAATTTTCCAAGTCTATAGTTGCACTCAAACATGTAGACCCAATAAATACAAAAAAATAAAAAAAACATATAGAATCAATCCAAGAAAATCCTTTCCATGGCATATCATACCCAGATTGGCGAAAACCACAAAGACAAGATACTAAAAGTGGCAAGAGAGAAACATCAAGTCATTAAGTCATTTACACAAGTTATTCTATCAGGCTAACACTGGACCTCTTATCTGATACAATGCAAGCAAGGAAAGAATGGGGAAATATATTAAAAGTATTAAATAAAAAACAATTTTAACCAAGAATACTATACCCAGCAATATTATCCTTCATATAGGATAAAAAGATAAAAATGTTCTCAGATAAACAAAACCTGAAAGAATTTACTAACCCCAAATCAGCTCTTCAAGAAATTCTGAAAGAACATACAAATAACTAAAAGGTATATGAAAAAATGCTCAATATCCCTCATTGTAAGAGAAATGCAGATCAAAACAATAATGAGATACCACCTAACCCCAGTCAGAATGTCTAAGATTAAAAAAACAAAAAAATGGTAAGTGTTGGCAGGGGTGTGGTGAAAAGGGAACTCTCTTACACTGCTGGTGGGAATGTAAATTAGTCCAACCACTGTGGAGAACAATTTGGAGATTCCTCAAAAATCTACAAATAGAACTACCATATGATCCAGCAATCCCACTCCTTGGTATCTACCCAAAGGACAGAAGAATACTTAAACGGAAAAGTGCTTGCACTTCGATGTTTATCGCGGCACTTTTCACAATTGCTAAGTCATGAAAACAACCCAAATGCCCATGAACTGATGAATGGTTAGAAAAACTGTGGCACATATACTCAATGGAATACTATTCATCCATTAAAAAAAATAATAAATCCTGGCTTTGGAAAGGAAGTGGATGAATATGGAAGACTTACTGCTGAGTGAAGCAAGCCATGTTATAAAGGAGAGGCATTGTATGTCCTCACTTAATATATACCGAGTGTTTGCACTCTATGACTGAAATTAATTGTCTAAAGGATATAGAAATGCAGTATATAGACGTAAATACCAGATATAGTGTGTGTGAATGAGGAGGGCCTGAGGAAGGACATTTGGGGGAGGGACGGGGAGGCAAAGCATTAATGGCACAAAGAGGTGTGGTATTATCTGTTGAAGATACTTCGTAGCTTTATCAACAGTACTAGGGAGAAATGTCCACCTCTTTAAATATCCATTTTGTAAGACAAGTAATTATATGATTGAATGTGTGGAAGAAAATGAAATGAAAAAAATAATTTAAAAATTATTAAAAAAAAAAAAAGAAATTCTGAAAGGAGTACGCTACCAAAAAAAAACTAAAGACAGGCAGACAGAAATAAGAGAACAAAAAACAACCAAGAATATTGCCAACTCAATGGTAGGGACAAGTCTAGAAATATTGATAATAATGTTGAATGTCACTAGATTAAATTCTTCTATCAAGAGACACAGACTGCTGAATGGATAAAAATTCAAAAACTCTCCATCTGCTGCCTACAAGAAACCCATCTCATGCATAAAGACATTTACAGATTCAAAGTGAAGAACTTGAAAAAAGTATTTTATGCAAATAGAAACCGAAAATAGAGTGGGAGTGTCTATACTGAATTCAGACAAAATAAGCTTTAAAACAAACACTGGATGGGAACCAGCAGTTATTGTAATGGCTATGTTACTGGACTCCCATGTAGTCGACTGCAGTTCATGTCCCAGACCTGGTGGCTTGAAACTCACACCAGGCGCATGTGCATGCATGCCCAAGATCCCGAGAGGAGAATGGAGGAGAAGGGATTGCGGCATGGCCATCCCCTCTGGGGGGTGATTTCTTGCTTTCTGTCTCTATGTCTCTCTCTTTCTGGTGAACTCACGTGCCCTATAGCAAAAACCTCTAAAAAAAAAACTGGATGAAGAGACAAAGAAGGGCATTATATAGTAGTAAAATGGCTAATTAATCAAGAAGATATAACATTTATATGCACCCAATTCAGAAGCACCCAAAAATGTAAAGAAAAGACTGCTAGATTTAAAAGAAGAGCTAGACTGCAACACTCTAATTGTTGGAGATCTCAACACTACATTATTTCCTTTAGACTGATCAATGAGACAAAAAGAAAGCAAAGACATACAAGACCTAAATGATTACCATAAATCAGATGGATTTGACAGACATCTATAGAACTTTCCACCCCAAACATACAAATATACATTTTTCTCACACACACCCCCATGGTACTATCTTAAAGATTGACCATGTGAGAGGGCACGGAACCAGCCTTTTTATAGATTCAAAGGCATAGAAACTATATCCAGCATCTTCTCTGACAATGATGGAATTTAACTTGATATTAATTTCAGGAAAAACCCTCAAAAATACACAAACACATGAAAACTAAATTATCTACTTCTGAATGACTTTATGATTACTAATGAGATTAAGACTGAAATCAGAAGATTCATGGAAATAAATGATAATGAATGTATGAGTTTTATAATCTATGGAACATTGCAAAAGCAGTCATAAAAGGGAAGTTCACAGCAATTAATACGCATAAAAAAAAGATGGAAAGGTGGCAAAAGGACAACATCATGTCTCAGGGAATTAGAAAACAACAACACAATCTAAAAAAATGCCAGGAGAAATAAATAATAAAGATTTGAACAGAAATAAATAAAATAGAAAATAAACAAATTATACAGAAAATAAATGAAAGCAAATGCTGGTTCTTTAAAGATAAACAAGATTGATACACTATTAGCTAAAATAATTAAGAAGAAGAGAAAAATGAAACCAGATAAATCAAATTCGCAATGAAACAGGCTACATTACAACAGATATATGGAAATACAAAATATCATTAGAAGATACTATGAGCAACTATATGTCAATAAACAAGAAAACCTGCATGATCCAGACAAACTCCTGGACACATATAATCTGCTAAAATTGAGTCAAGGAGGACATAGAAAGCTCAAATAGACTCATAACAGGAAATGAGATTGAATTAGAAATAACCTCCCAACAAAGAAAAATCCAGGTCCCAATGGCTTCACATCTGAATTTTACAAAACTTTTAAAGAAGAGGTAACACCCATTCTACTCAAACTATTTCTAGAGATCCAAAATGAATGCACCCTTCCAAATAGTGCAAGGGTTTCTCTCAAACGTGAAAGACCTCATGCAAGGAGGGGAAAAAAAGACACATAATTTTACTCATAATGCCCAGTATTTGAGAGAAAAAAAAAAAGTGCACATCATTTGTTAGTTCACTGAAGGAAGTTATATATTTCAGAACCAGACTGCTACTATGGCAAATAGATTTTTTGTTTGCTTTTACTAAGAGAGAATGGAAAAGTCTTCCATGCTAGCAAGCAGTTTTAAGCGGTTACAGTATTTTACATACTTTCACTGAACATCACCATAGCATACAAAATGTGATTTTCCAGCCAGAATACACTGTAAAGTGGCTTAATCATACATATTATCATCAATAAATAATTTTCCATTTCTCGTTTCATATGTGTATTTATTTCTCACCCTCCGCCATTTCCCATCCTCCTCCCACCCTGTCTCTGGTATCTGCAGTTGATTTCCATTTCTTTATTCTTTCCCACATTTTATTGATTCATAAAATAACTCAATTAATTTAAATACTTTTTTTGAGAGGTTTTTCTATAGGTCACATGCACTTGCCAGAAAGACAGAGAGAGACAGAGAGGCAGAGAGTGAGAAATGACTCCCGCTATGCCACAAGCCTTTCTCTTCCATTCTCCTCTCAGGATCTTGGGCATACGCACACGTGCCTGGCATGAGTTTAAGCCACCTGGTCTGGTACTCAAACTGTGGTGGACTACATGGGAGTCCAGCGACATAGTCATTATGCCAACTGCTGGTCCCAATCTAAATACTTTCAATAGTAAGTTTAGCTTATATCTATATCTACCTATATCTATATCTATCTATATCATCCATATCATCTATATCTATCCATATTTATCTATAGATATAGAAATTTGGGAACAGAAGTTGACTTTAGGCATAAAACTCAGTAGGTAGAATGAGTATACTCTGAAATAGCATGTAGCTGAGGCTATATAGATTACTGTATTACTGCATTCAGTCTTTTATATTCATCCATTTTGTATCAAGTGTCAGGATCTCATTGTTTTTTATGGCTGAGTAGTATTTCACATAGTACATATGCCACATTTTTACAATCTCCTCCATTTTTGAACATTTATGTTGATTCCATGTTCTAGCAATTTTAAATAATGCTGCAATAAGCATGGATGTGCAACTGGTTTTATGACTGAGGATTTTCCAGATAAAAACCTGAGTGGAATTACTGAGTTGTATGTTAGTTATTTTTGTAGGTTTCTGATGCATCTCTATATTGTTTTTCACAGTGGTTATACTACTTCGAATTCTCACCAACAGGGTAGGAGAGCTTCCTTTTCACCACAGCCTTACTAGCATTTATTATCATTATTATTTTTAACTCTAGCCATTTTGACTGGGGTTAAGCAGTATTTCATTATGGTTTTCATTTGCATTTCCCTTATGATAAGAGATGCTGAGCATGTTTTTGTATGCTTTATGGCCAATCATATGTCTTCTTTGGAGAGTTGTCTGTTCAGCTCATTTTCCCATCTTTTAATTGGATTGATTTTTTCTTTTTTGGTGGGTAAGTTGCTTCAGTTCCCTGTACATTCTGGTTATCAGTACCTTATATGAGATATAGTTTGCAAATATATTTTCTTACTCCGAGGATTTTCTTCTCACTCTACTTACTGTTTCTTTTGCTGTGCAGAAACTTCTCAGACTAATATAGTCATATTTAACTATTTTTTGGGACTATTGCCTGTACTTTGGGTATCTTCTTTAAGAAGTCTTTTCCTGCCCCAAGGTTTCCAAGAGTTTTCCCATTAGTACTTTGATAACTTGAGGTTTTATGTTTAGATCTTTAATCCATTTTGAGTTAATTTTTCTTAGTGGTGAAAGATAAGGATCTAGTTTCATTCTTCTACAGACTGATATCAAGTTCTCCCAGCACCATTTGCTAAAGAGATATTCTTTTTCCCAGTAAATTGTTTTGTGCCTTTGTCATGAATTAGTTGGCTGTATATTTTTGAGATTAATTGGTAGCTCTTAATACTGTTCCATTGGTATATCTGTCCTTGTGCCAATACCATTCAGTTTTAATTATCACAGCTTTGTAGTATGTTTCATGTTGGGAAGTGAGATCCCTCCTATTTTATTCCCCTGCACAGTATTGCTTTGAGAATATGAGGCCTTTTATGATTATGGACAAGTTTTATAATTTTTTTTCTATTTCTGTGAGAAATATCTCTGGTAGTTTGTTTGGAATTGCATTGAAATTGTAGATTAATTTGGGTAAGATTTACTTCTTGATTATATCTTAATTCTTCCAATCCAGAAACATAGGAGGTGTTTTCACTATTTTGGTATCATTTTTAATGTCTTTCTAGTGTTTCATAGCTTTCCTTGTAGACATCTTTGACGTCTTTGGTAAGGTTTATTCCTAGATATCTTTTTTTTTCTTTTGGCTATTGTAAATGGGATTGTTTTCTTAAATTATGTCTCAGTTTACCCATTGTTGGTGTATAAAAATGTTCTGTTTTTGTATGTTGATTCTGTATCTTTACCATATTGATTTACTACTTCCAGGAATTTTTTTGTGGACTCTTTTGGATTTTCTATGTATAGAGTCATATATGCAAGTAGAGATCATTTCTCTTCTTCTTTTCTTATTTCGATGCTCTTCTTTGGCTCTTTTATCTAATTGCATTGGCTAGAACATTCAGTAAACATTTAAAAAGTGGATAAAGTGGTTAGCCTTGTCTTGTTCCAATGTTTAGTGAAAAAACTTTCAACTTTTCCCCATACAGTGTGTTAGCTATGGAGTTTCTTTTATAGATGGCTTTTATTGTGTTGAGTAATGTCTCTTTTTCTTTTTGCTGAGAGTCTTAATCATGAAGAGATGTTGTATTTTACCAAATGCTTTTTCTGCATTGATTAATCTGATCCAATGGTTTTAATCTTTCCTTTTGTTAATGTGATTTATTACATTTCTTGTTTTTGCATTTGTTGAACTAGCCTTGTATCCCTAGAATAGAGCCTACTTGGTCATGGTGCATGAGTATTTTAATGTCTGTTGAATACAATCTAGTAATATCTCTTTGAGAATTTTTGCATCTGTGTTTATCAGGAATATTGGCCTGAAGTTTTGTTCTTTTGTCATGTTCTTGTCTGGTTTTGGAATTAAAATGATGGACTCTTCATACAATGAATAGAAAAATTACCTTCCTTTTGAATATTCAGAAATATTTTGAGGAGAATTTGGGTTAGTTTTTCTTTAAATGTTTGGGAGAATTCAGAAGTAAGAACATCATTACCTGGGCTCTTTGTTGGGAGACTATTTATTACAGATTCAATCTCTATGCTTGTTGTGGGTCTATTGTCTTTCTATTTCTTCTTGGTTCAATCTTAGTAAGTTATATGTGTCCAGAAATTTGTCTATCTCATCAAGGTTTTCTTGTTCGTTGGAATACAATTACTCATAGTATTCTCTGATGATATTTTGTATTTCTGTTATGTCCGTTGTAAGAATGCTTGTTTCCTTGCTGTTTTGATTTATCTGGTTCCATTCTCTGTTCTTATTGATTAGTTTAGCTAATGGGGTGTCATTTTTTTTTATCTTAAACAACTTTTGGATTTATTCATTTTCTGTATAGTTCTTTTATTCTCTATTTCATTTATTTCTGCTCAGACAGTTATTATTTCTTCTCACTGAAAGTTTGGTCTGTTCTTGTGGCTGTCATTCCAATTCCTTGAATTGTGTCTAGGTTGATTATTTGCCACTTTTCTGTTTTTTTTTTCTTTTTTTAAATTTTTATTTTAAATTCTATTATACATTCAATCACCTATGTCACTTAGCTTGTAAATGAAATGTTCCAACATAAATATATTTCCCACCAGTCCAGTTGGGTATACTATCTATCCACATTATTTGCCCTATAAATGTCTTGCCTCTCTATTTTTCTCCTTAATGTATTTCCTCTACTCTCCTCCTTCTCCTACCCTCTACCCACACTGTATTTGGCATCTATAACCATTTTCAATGTTTCTATGTCCTCTAGTCATTCAGTTTTGGCCATAGAGTGTGGACAGTTGGTATATAAGTGGAGACATACAATGTCTTTTCTTCATAGCCTGTCTTCCTTCAGTCAGCAGTAAATCCTCCATATTCATCCACTTTCTGTCAAAATATAGGGTCTTGTTTATTATGGCTGAGTAGTATCCAATAGGGTATTTATACCACACTTTTTGAATCCAATCCTTTATTTGTGGACATTTTGGGTTGGTTCCATGTCTTAGCAATTGTGAATAATGCCACAATAAGTTTTGTTCTTTTGTCATGTTCTTGTCTGGTTTTGGAATTAAAATGATGGAGTCTTCATACAATGAATAGAAAAATTACCTTCCTTTTGAATATTCAGAAATATTTTGAGGAGAATTTGGGTTAGTTTTTCTTTAAATGTTTGGAAGTTCCAATACAGGAACATGGGATGTCCTTCCACTTTTTTGGTGTCATTTTCAATTTCTTTTTTTATCTTCTCATAATTTTTCTTTGGAGGTCTTTAACTTCTTTGGTTAGATTTAATCCCAGGTATCTTATACTTTTTGTGGCAATGGTAAATGGAATTACTTTCTTTAGTTCTATCTAAGTCTGCTTGCTGTTTGTCTATAGAAATGATATAGATTTCTGTATGTTGATTTTGTATCCTGTTTGGATATGCAAGCAATTTTCTGACTAAGGATTCTTCTGTCTTTTGGTTAACGACCATGGAGTAGGATTGCTGGATCATATGGTAGTTCTACTTGTAGATCTTTAAGAAATGTCCATATTGTTCTCCACTGTAGCTGGACCAATTTACATTTCCAGTAGCAGTGTAGGAGAGTTTTTTCACCACATTCCTGCCAGCACTTTTCTTTTAAAGAAAAAAACATTAGTCATTCTGACTGGAGTTAGGTGGTATCTCATTGTGGTTTTGATCTGCATCTCCCTTATGATGAGGGATGTTGATCATTTTTTCACTTCTGCCCATTCACGCCTTCCTTAGAGAGTTGTTTATTCAGCTCCTTTTCCATCTTTTAATTGGATTAGTCATTTTTTGGGGGGGTAAGACACTTGAATTCCCTTTGCATTTTGATTATCAGTCCCTTATCTGAAGTTAGTTTACAAAAATATTGTCCCATTCTGAGGGCTGTCAATCTACACTAATCATTGAGTCTTTTGTTGTGCAGAAATTTCTTAATCTGAGGTAATCCTCATTTGTCTATTTTGAGGATTATTACCTGTGTTTTGGTGGTGTTATTTAAGAACTTTTGCCTACTCCATGTCTTCCAGAGTTTCTCCAGTGTTTTCCCCTAGTAGTTTTATAGTTTGAGGTCTTAGGTTCAGATCTTTGATCCGCTATGTATTGATTTTTGTAAATGATGAGAGATAAGGGTGCCGATTCGCCTTTCTGCAGGTGGACACCCAGTTTTTCCATCACCATTTGCTAAAGAGGTGATTACCTCTTTACCATTACCCAGTGATTTGACTGAGGAAGTATATTTATGGGGTCTCTATTCTGTTCCATTGGTCCATATATTTGTTCTTATGTCAATACCATGATATTTTGATAGTATATTTTGGGATCAGAGAGTGAGATGCTGCCCACTCCACCCTTCTTGCTCAGGATTGCTTTGGAAATATGACATCTTTTATGATTCCAGACAAATTGTATGATTGTCTTTTCTAGATATGTGAAGAATGTCTCTTCTATTTTCATTGGGTTTGTGTTTAATATGTAGATTAATTTGCCTAGAATTGCCATTTCGGATATGTTAATTCTTACAATACAGGAACATGGGATGTCCTTCCACTTTTTTGGTGTCATTTTCAATTTCTTTTTTTATCTTCTCATAATTTTTCTTTGGAGGTCTTTAACTTCTTTGGTTAGATTTAATCCCAGGTATCTTATACTTTTTGTGGCAATGGTAAATGGAATTACTTTCTTTAGTTCTATCTAAGTCTGCTTGCTGTTTGTCTATAGAAATGATATAGATTTCTGTATGCTGATTTTGTATCCTGCAACTTTACTGTATTCATTTATTACTTCGCATCCTTGTGTTGTACCAGTTTTTAGCAGAAAAACTTTCAGCATTTCCCATTCAGGATGATATTAGCTATGGGTTTCTCATAGATAGCTTTTATTGTGTTGAGAAATGACCCTTCTTTTTGCTGAGAGTCTTGATCATGAAGGGATGTATCCTATAAAAATCTTTTTCTGCATCAATTGATATGATTATATAGTTTTTTTATCTTTCTTTCTGTTAATATAGTGTATTACACTTATAGTTTTGTATATATCGAACCACCCTTGCATCCCTGAGTAAAGCCTACCTGGTTGTGATGAATAATCTTTTTTATACATTGTTGGATATGATTTGCTAGAATCTTGTTGAGAAATTGTGCATCAATATTCATCATATATATTGGTCTATAGTTTTTTTTTTTCTTGTCATGTCCTTTTCTGTTTTAAGGATGATAGAGACATCATAGAATGAATTTGGGAGAGTTCCATCCTTTGGAATGCTTAGAAATACCTTGAGTATAATCGATCTTAACTCTTCTTTGAAAGTTTAGAAGCATTCAAGGTGAAATCATCAGGACCAGGGCTTTTCTTTGTTGGGAGGTTATTTATTACTGATTCAATCTCAAGTCCTGTTATGGGCCTGTTCAGACTTTCTATGTTTTCCTGACTCAATCTTGATAGATTGTATATGTCTTCCATCCAGAATTATTTTTACTGCATTTAAGCCCTCCATAATTTCTATCTCTACCATAAAGTATGGTAGAGGATACCATAGAGGATAGTCTGTATATATTAGGTGGATACATACAGTATCTTTCTTTCATATCTTGGCTTGCTTCACTCTGCAATAGATTTTCCATATTCAGCAACTTTTAAGCACTTTTCTGAATGAGCATTCTTTTGTCCTTTGTGTAAATACTCAGAACTGAGATTGCTGGATCAAATAGTTCTATTTGTATATCTTTGAGGAACCTCCATATTGCTTTCCATGGTGTCTGAACCAGTTTACATTCCAACAGTGCAGGAGAATTTCCCTTTCACAACATCCACACCAACATTTATCACTTTTTGTATTTTTAATCTTTGCCGTTTTGACAGCGGTTAGGTGATTTCTCATTGTGGAAAGTAGGGGTCAAAACCTGGGGAGGAGGGAAGAGTATAGAGAAGTATTGCAAGAGAACAAAGAGAGAGGCATGACGTTAGTGGGACACAGAAATTGTTTATAACCTGTTGATGACAACACGTATAGTATTCTCAACTGGACTGATTTGAAAAGTATTTCATATTGGGTAAATACTTTTTACAAGCCAAATTTTATGTAGTGATTGAATGTTTAAAAGTGAATGATGATAATAATAGTAATGATGATAATCTGGGAAAATATGATGAAAAGCTATTTGTTGATGGTGGTGTAGATAGTAATGTCTTTGTCTTGACTGATATGCAGGGTATTCCTGCTCTGGAAAAAGAAATGTAATACACTGTAAAGATATATTTGATTCAATGTAATATAAAAAAGATTATGATAGTAATAAGTAATAGTCAATAATAATATAAAATAAATAAATTAAAAACTTGAATAAACAAACAACTATTTTTAAAGAAAACTATATGTGTCCAGGAATTTGTCCATCTCATCCAGGTTTTCTTGTTTGTTGGAGTACAGCTGTTCATAGTTTCCTCTAATGAAGTTTTTTATTTCCATTATGTTTGTTGTTATATAGTCTGCTTCATTGTGAAATTGATTTACCTGGTTCTTTTCTCTCTTCTTCTTAATTTAGCTAATGGTGCATCAATTTTATTTTTTCAAAGAACCAGCTTTTCCTTGCATTTATTTTCTGTGTAGTTTATTTTCTATTTCATTTATTTCTGCTTGAATTTTTATTATTTTTCTTGCATTTTTTTTTGTATTTTTGTTGTTGTTTTCCAATTCTCTAAGGCATGATGTTAGGTGATCCATTTACCTTCTTTCCATCTTCTTATGTGCACTAATTGTTATGAACTTACCTCTTACGACTGCTTTTGCAGTGTCCCAAAGATTACAAAAGCTGGTGTACTCATTATCATTGACTTCCATGAATGTTTTGATTTCAATCTATTTCCTCAATAATTGTGCAGTCATTCAGGTGTAGGCTATTTATTTTCCATGTAATTATATTTTTTAGGATTTTCCTGAAAATTATATCAAGTTTAATTCCATCATGGCTGGAGAAGATGCTGGATATAGTTTCTATGCCTTTGACTCTGTAAAGTCTTGCTTTATGCCCTATCATGTGGTCAATCTTGAAAAGGTTCCATGTGGGATTGAAAAAACGTGTATCTCATGGTTATTGGGTGGGAGCTCTATAGATGTCTGTTAAGTCTCTTTGGTTTATGGTGTCATTCAGATCCTTTATCTGTTTGCTTACTTTTTGTCTAGATGATCTGTTCAAAGGAGGTGTTGTGTTTTCCAACAATTAGTGTGTTGTAGTCAATAACTCCTTTTAGATCTAACAGTTTTCTTCACATATTTGGGTGTTCCTGAGTTAGGTGCATGAATATTTATAAACATTATATATTTTTGATGGATTAGCCCTTTTACTACTATATAAAGCCCTTCTTTGTCTCTTCATATAGTTTTTGTTTTCAAGTCTATTTTATTGGATATTAGTATTGCAACTCCAGCACTATTTTGTTTCCTGTTTGCATAGTATACCTTTTTCTAGCACTTCACTTCTAGTCTAGGTATTTCTTTATCCATGACATGCATTTCTTATAGGCAACAGAGAGGGTTTCTGTATTTTTATCCAGTCAGTCAGTCTGTGTCTCTTGATTGGAAAATTTAATCCATTAACATTCAATGTTATTATTGATATTTCTTGACTTTCTGTACCTTTAAGTTGGCTTGGTTGTCTTTTATTCTCTCTTTTTTGTCTGCTCATTCTTTAGTTTTTCTGCAACCAAACTCTCTTCAGAGTTTACTAAAGAGCTGGTCTGGTGTTGGCAAATTCTTTCTGGTTATGTTTGTCTGAGAATATTTTAATCTTTTTCTTCCCATATGAAGGTTAATCTTGCTGGATATATTAATCTTGGTTGAAATTGTTTCTCTCTTGGGACCAGCAGTTAATGTAATGGCTATGTCGCTGGACTCCCACGTAGTTGACCGGGGTTCATGTCCTAGACCCAGTGGCTTAAAACTCACACCGGGCACATGTGCGCACGTGCCCAAGATCCCGAGAGGAGAATGGAGGAGAAGGGATTGCGGTGTGGCCATCCCCTCTGGGGGGTGATTTCTCGCTTTCTATCTCTCTGTCTCTCTCTCTCTGTCTGGCGAGCACATGTGCCCTATAGCAAAAACCTCTCCAAAAAAAAAAAGAAAAAATAGAAATTGTTTCTCTCGTATCACTTTCAATACGTCTTCCCATGCTTTCCTTGCTTGTATTGTTTCCATCGAGAGATCCGATGTTAACCTGATAGGATGACCTTTGTAAGTCTCTTGACATTTCCCTCTTGCCAGTTTTCAGGTCTTGTCTTTATCTGTAGTTTTGGCCAGTCTGGCTAAGATGTGCTGGGGAGAGGATCTTCTTGGGTTTATTCTACTTGGGGCCTTTCGTATTTCTTGAGTTTGGATGTTTGAGTGCTTCTGTAACTTGGAAAGTTTTCTTCCACAATTTTATGTAATAGATTTTCAATGCCTTTATGAATTTCTTCACTTTCTGGGATACCAATGATTCTGATGTTTGTACTTTTACAGAATCTAGTATTTCTTGCATATTATACTCATTTTTGTTGTTGTTGTTATTTTCTCTATCTTTTTTAATTTCCAGGTCAGAGGTTTTGTCTTCTCCTTTTTAGATATAAAATTGTCTTTTAATACTTTTGAGAGAGTTTTTGATTTCCTGTATTACAGACTTCATCTCTAATAGTTCCATTTGATTCTCTCTTCTGTTGTCCATTTCTTTTTTCAAATCATTAGTAAGAACTTCCTCATCTCCTGGAGTTTGTTGTTTCTTTTCTGTTCCAATGTGTAGAGTTTTGTCAGAATATTCTGAATTCTTTCTCTGACATTTTGGTAACTTCTGTTTTTTTAAGAGGTGGAGGAGCATTACTGTGTTCTTTGATGGAGACATATTTCATGGTTTTTTTGTTTGTCTGTTTTTTGTTTTTCAAATTTGAGACTTCTGTGACTTTTAGTCATTTTGTGGTATATTCACTTTCGTATAGCTTTTTGGAGAATGTTTCTGCCAATAGAAACTAGTTTGCTTCCCTTTTGCTGTGGATTGCTTCTGTGCCAAAGTCTCTCTTCTGCTTTGTTTAGCAATGCAGTCCCCAATGGGAGGACCTTCCGTCCCCAAAGGGAGGACCTTTCTATTCAAGTTTCTGAAAAGCAGTTTCTCCTTTTTTATTTTTATTTATTAAAAAAATTTTTTTGAGAGGCTTTTGCTATAGGGCGTGTGCGCTCACCAGAAAGACAGAGAATCACAGAAAGACAGAAAGTGAGAAATCACCCCCTAGGGGGGATGGCCACACTGCAATCCCTTCTCCTCCATTCTCCTCTCAGGATCTTGGGCACGCACACACACACACACAC
>NW_006160035.1:98018-100953 GCF_000334495.1 Tupaia belangeri chinensis
GGGTTCTACTTCAGAGCTGGGAACTTTCCTATGGGGCAAGGAAAAGTCAAAATTTGCAAAATAAAGAAGGAAATAAAAACAACCTATCTTGCTGGTGGTGAGGAGAGATGGTTTTGAATTTGGGAGTTGCAACTGGAGCTTGAGCTGGGACCAAAGGAAGGCCCTGCCTCAGTTTTCCTGACTGGGCAGTGGGCTGTAGATGGAAGTGGGCTCTGATTGAGATCTGAGAGCTGCCCTATAGGGAAAGGAGAAGTAAAGAATTAGCAAAAGAAAGAAGAAAAAGAAAACAGCCTACCTTGCTGGCAGGGAGGAAAGTGGGCTCTGAAGTTGGGAATTGGGCTGGAACTGGAGCTGGGACCAATGGATGGCCTTGCCTCAGTTTCCCTGACTGGACAGGGAAGTTGGCTCTGCTTGAGAGCTGAGAAGAACTGCCCTTGCTGGAGGTGAGGAGGAGGGAGTCTCTGAAATTAAGAGTTAGTGCTGGGGCTGGAGCTGGGGCCAGTGGATGACCTTGCTTCAGTTTCCCTGATTGGGCAGGGGACTGCAGTTGAAAGTGGGCTCTGCTTGAGAGCTTAGAGCTGCCCTTACTGGTGGGAAGGAGCCAGTTGGGAGTTGAGGCTGGAGCTGGAGTTGACTTTCTTTTTTTATTTTTTTCTTTTTGTTTTCCTTCCCTAGTGGGCACTAATTTGTTTTGAACTTCCTTCTTTTTTATTTTTTTCAGATTAGTCATGAAAGTTTTATTTTAATCATAGACTCACACATAAGAGAAATGTTCATTTTTGTCTCTTTTAATTTTTTATTTAAATGAGTAGTTATGAAAACAGAAAAGGCTCATGACTAGTGTTTTCAGCATTTGAGCAAACACCCTCCAGCAGTTTTCAGCCCACATACAGATATTCTTGTTGTTCTCAGTTGAGGAACTCTGTATTGCTGAGCATTGTAGATATCTTCTCATCTTCCTTTTCAAACACGATATGGGTTTTGTGACATGTCACAAAAACTTCTGCTGAGTCTCTATTCTTTGGACATCATGAAATGAGGTTGAGGACCATTTTTCCTCATTAGTTGAAAATTTTCACCAGTTTTTAAGATTGAGAAGGAGCTATATCTTTTTTTGTTTTAAATCTTCACCATTCTGAATGGGGTTAGATAGTATCTCATTGTGGTTTTCATCTGCATTTCCCTTATGATAAAGGACTTTGAGCATTTTTTCATATGCTTTTTGGCTGTTTGTATATCTTCTTTAGGGCATTGTTTATTCAGCTCACTTTCCCATTCTTTAACTGGGTTAATTATTTTCCCCCAAGTAAGTCACTTGAGTTCCCTGTGTATTCTGGTTATCAATCCCTTACCTGGGGTATAGTTTACAAAAAACTATTCTCTCATTCTGAGAGTTGTTGATTCACACTAATTACTGTGTCTTTTGCTGTGCAGAGACTTCCTAATCTAATATAATCCCACTTACCTATCTTTGGAATTATTGCCTGTTCTTTGGAGGGGTCTTATTTAAGAATTCTTTGCTACCCCTGTGTCTCCCAGAGTTTCCCCAGAATTATCTACCAATATTTTTATAGTTTGAGGTCTTAGGTTTAGATCATTGATCCACTTTGATTTTATTTTTGTTAATGTTGAGAGATAGGGGTTCAGATTAATCTTTCTGCAGGTGGATATCCAGTTTTTCAGCACCATATGTTAAAAGATGTTTTCCTTTTCCCAGTAGGTTGACTGGTACCCTTTGTCAAAGATCAGTTGGTTGTATATTTTTGGGTTTATGTGTGGTGTCTCTATTCTGTTCTGTTCGTCCACATACCTGTTTTCTTAAGAATGCTTTTGTTCCTAATAGGGAATATACCTAATATACCATAGGATATAAGCACTTGGTTCTTTCTTATCATTCATTTCTATGAACCTTTTGATTTAAGTCTTAATTTCTTCATAGATGTAAAGTCATTCAGAAGTAGATTGTTTAGCTTCCATGTGTTTGTGTATTTTCAAGGGCTTTATCTGTATTTGATTTCAAGTTTGATCCCTCATGGCCAGAAAAGATGCTGGATACATTTTCAATAAATTTGAATTTAAAGGCTTGTTTTGTGCCCTATCATGTGGTCGATTTTTGAAAATCTTCCCTATGAGGGCGAGAAAAATGTATATTTTGTGGTTGTTGGTGAAAGAGTCTGTAGATGTCTGTCAAGTATATTTTATGTATGGTGTCATTTAGATATTGTATCTCTTTGCTTATTTTTTGTCTAGATGATCTGTACAGATGAGACAGTGGGGTTCTGAGATCCCCAACGATTGTAGTGTTGCAATCTATCTTTTCCTTGAGATCTAACAGTCTCTCTTCTATGTATTTATGTGCTCCAGTGTTAAGTGCATAGATAATTAAATGTTTTATATCTTCTTGGTGAACACATTCTTTTAGAAGTATATAATGTCCTTCTTTGTTTCTTATTACATCTTTTTGTTTTCAATTTTTTTGATAAGTTTTGGCCATAGGGTGTATGCACTCACCAGAGAAACAGAAAGTAAAAAATAATCACCCATGTTGGATGGTCACACCATAATCCCTTCTCCTCCATTTTTCTCTTGGGATTTGGGCATATATGCACATGTGTCCTGTGTGAGTTTTAAGTTACTGGGTCCAGTATTTGAACTGTAGTTGACTATGTGGGAGTCTAGTAAAATAAACATTACTCCATCTGCTGGTCCCTCTTCTTACAGCTTATATCTTAAAATTTATCTGATATCAGTTTTGCAACTCCAGCCTAATTTTTTTTCTTTGGTTCCATTTGCATGGAATATCTTTTGCCAGCTCTTCACTTTCAGACTTTCTGTCTATGTATGTCCTTATCAGTGAGTTGTCATTCTTTCTTTTTTTCTCTTTTTTTTTTGGAGAGGTTTTTGCTATAGGGCATGTGCGTTCGCCAGAAAGACA
>NW_006160035.1:101088-105978 GCF_000334495.1 Tupaia belangeri chinensis
GGACTTGAACCATAGTTGGCTACATGGGAGTCCAGTGACATAGCCATTACGCCAACTGCTAGTTCTGAGTTGTCTTTCTTAAAGGTAGCATAAATATGGATTCTGTTTTTGTCCATTCAGCTAGTCTCTGTCTTTATTAGGAGAATTTAATCCATTAACCTTCAACATTATTATTGATATTTGCAAACGTATCCCCGTCATTTTGTTAGTCATTTTCTCAATTGTTCTTTGTTGTCTTATTTCTGTTCGTCTCTCTTTAGTTTTCTTGATACAATACTCCCCTCAGCTCTTTTTTATAAAACTGGTCTAATATTGGCAAATTCTTTCAGTTTTTATTTATCTGAAAATATTTTTATTTGTTCTTCCCATAATTTTACTTGATATAGTATTCTTGGTTGAAATCATTTTTCTTTTAATGTTTTGAATACATCTTCTCATCCATTCATTGCCTGAATTGTTTCAGTTGAGAGTGCTGATGTTAGCCTAATGGGATACCCTTTATAATTAACTTGCCACTTTTAGAATATTGTCTTTGTCTTTGGTTTTTACCAGCCTGACTATGATGTTGGGGAAGATCTTTTTGTGTTGATTCTATTTGGGGTCCTTTTTATTTCTTGGGTCTAAATTTCTTTATGTTTCTCTATATTTGGAAAATTTTGAGATAGTATTTATTGAAGGTTTTCCATGCCTTTAGTATATTCTTCACCTTCTGGAATACTCATTATTCACATATTTGGGCATTTCACAGTGTCTAGAATTTCCTGTATGCTGTCCTCATTTTTTGTCTTTTAATTATTTTAATAATTATATCTAAATTTTATTTATTATTATTTAATTTGCTATCTTTTAATTTTTTTAATAATTATTTTTTAATTTTATTTATTATTATTTAATTTGCTATAGTGCACTTGCACTCACCAGAGAGAGAGAGAGAGAGGGAGACAGAGAGAGAGAAAGAGAAAGTGAGAAAGCAAGCTGCCATGTCTAGAATGTGAACCATAAGTAACCATGTGGGAGGCCAGCACTTCAACCACCATGACATCTGCTTGTCCAAGTCTCAGAATTTTTTAAAAGTTTATTCATATATTGAGGAAGAGATAGGCACCCTGTTCAGGACCCTGCCATACCATAGTCATCCCCTAGCTTTTTAGCCAGGTAGGATTGCAGGTGATTGTGTTCAGGTTGATCCTGGATTCAAACCTGTACATCTTATGGGGCTGCAGTATTGTGTAGAAGCACCCTATTGCCCATGCCACCACAGTGAGACCCTTTTTCTATATGATTAATCCTGGTTTTACCATTACTTTTCTTTAAGAGTTTAACAACTTTGTATTCTTTTTTTTTAGATTAATTAATTTGCATTTATTCACTGAGCATTGTCACAGCATACAAAATGTAATTTCTGAACCAGTAGATATTGTATAGTAGCTAAATCATACATGTTATCATCAATAATTTTCCAATTCTAGTTTCATATATATATATATATTATATATATATTCCCCCTATTTCTCACCCTCTGCTATTTCCCACACTTCTCCCACTTGTTCTCCATTACTTTTCCCCGCACATTTTATTGATCAAATAATCTAGTTTTGATAGCAAGCTCTGCTGCTATATACATATCTATGAATACATGTGTGACTTAAGGCATAAAACTCTGAGTAGAATGAATACCCATGTGGAGGTGGGCCTGGGTTTGTGCCTTTCTAGAAATAAGTGAGGAAGAAGTCTTGGCAGAAAATCTTAATTTTAAATCTCTGAAAGCACTAGTTCACAGCTGTTATTCAGAATCCATGTTAAGGTGGGCCCAAGTTTGTGCCTTTCCTAAAAAAGAAGGGTGTCCTCAATTTTTTTGGTTGTCTTTTCATTCTCTTTAGTGATTGGTGTATTTTGGAAACTTTATCTTCAAGGTCAGAGATTCTTTCTTTTGCATGTCCACTCTTCTGTTAATACTCTCTAGGGAGATTTTAATTTTGTATTGTAGTCTTCATTTCCAGAACTTCTATGTGATTGTTTTTTAGATGTCTTTCTTTTAATGAAATTCTTCTTTCATGTCTTGAAATGACTTTCTCATTTTCTTGAACTGGTTGTCTATTTTCTCTTGCATCTTATTGAGTTTTGTCACTATAAATCTCCAGAATTCTTTTTCTAAAATTTCTGTGTATTCCTTTGTCCTATCTATTGTTGGCAAGGGATTACAACACTCATCTGGAGGAGAGTTACCCCAGTTTTTGGTCATGTTTCTTTGAGATCTGCACTGGTTTTTGGTTATACACTGGTCACAGCAAGTAGATAAAATACCCTCATAACTTTACAAACTATTTTCTACCAAAAAAGAAGATAAAAGGTTTCTTTCCTGGTTAGCGCCTGTTGCAGGTATCAATGTGAAAGAGTTCAGAGTAGCCATCAGTGTGCTTTGATGAGTACAAAGCAAGTTTCTGTTGTTCATATTTTTGGAGGGACCCAAGATAAAAGGCAGGAGTCTCCGACTGAACAAATTATACTATTTGTGTTTCCAACATTAAAAGGCAGAAATAGTAGCACTGAAGTAAAATGTGCAGCAGAGGATTAAAAAAGGGATCTGAATTCAGTGGGCACATACGTTTAAGTTCACTTTGTTGTAGATAGTTTAAGATATGGTCACTTCTTAGTCCTTAATTCTCCAAGTCTAGATGTATAAATTAAGAATATGAATCCTGCTGTAAAATTTTGGAGATAATGTCCACCTTAATCTAACTGATAACCAAAAGATACTTTCACATCAAAGAGATTATTTTAAAAGGCTGTGTCAAATTCAAAAGTCAAAATAAAATGAAGAATGCAAATACAACTATAATGTTCTACTGCCAAGATTTTGCCAACAGTGTAGCTTCAGTGATGCTGTCTCATGCAATGGCCTTTCATTTGCCAGGTTCCTCTTTCAGATCCAAGTTTCTGTGCCACCTCTTGCATGAGGTCCTCTCCCATCTAGGCTATGTAACATCCTGCCAACCACTATTCCACATGGATCACTGGGACCTCGATCACTGTGCCCAATATCCCTGTGATCATCACCACCATTTCTCATGTGTTGATCTCTTACAGTTCTTTTTTTTTTCTCTTTCACATTTAAGCATACTTCCCCACAAAACATAATTGGTTTTGCAGTTAACATTATCTTAATTGGTTCAGAGTCATCAAAACCACACAACCAAAAATTGGAAACTTCCCCCCAACACCCTTGGTATTGATGTGAATTTTAACAGTGTTTCCAGAACTTATGAAAAATTCTTTCAGTTCACTTGATGAATGTATATAGAAAAATTAAATAATAAACACACACACACACGCAAACCCCACTGAGAAAAACAAATCTTACAGTTCACTTTCATCAATATCATGTGGTAAGTCACCAACAAAAAGTTGATGACTATCTGGACAGAAAATTATTCAATGGTTATCAGAGTCATTCTTTTCCATATGTTCCTAGTCTTTGTCCTCTACGAGGAAAACTCGGTCATTTTCTAGGTCATTTTTTATGCACAAGAGATGACTGAGACTGAACTTATGGTTTAGCTTTAATTCTTGACTTTGGTGGTGTTTTGGGAAAACGCAGCACTCTCTAGAAAATAAGAGAACTCTTTATTATTATAATGCTAGTGGGTGTGAAGGAGTTAACACTCTGAGTCGTGTCCCCCCTCCCACCCAGTCCTCCCCCCTGTTCCCATAAGCACAGTCTTTTATCTGTATTTGGGAGTTTGGGGGGAAGGGGGAGCTTCAGCAGGTTAAGGGTATCCTATCAAAAAGAAGCTCAAAGTTTACTCTAAAGAAGAAAGTGCCAGATAAGCAGGGTGTCCCCTTCTCAAGGTCTCAGGTTGCCTTTATCCTTTATCACTTCAAAGGGGAAGAGGCAGAGATTTAGCAGAGGCCTGGGAAGTGTCAGTAATTGCAGCCCTTGGGTTATTGTGAGTTCCACACCATGAAGAGGTGTAGTCAGGAGAGGCCGGGTGCAGGTCTCAGTATAGCTGCCCACATCAGTGTGTCTTGTGGCAGAGAAACAGGTTCTGCAGGAGGAAGAGGAGTGTATTTCTAATGTCTTTTAAGTTCTTCTCCTCCACCTGTGATTTCAATTCTTCAGACTCTCTCAGATTTTTTTTCAGGTTCAGGTTCATGGGAGGATTTTTCCAAAGGCTATTACTCACAAGGTGAGCTTCATAACAACCACGGTTAACATTTTCTTGCAGAGGTTCAAGAGATGGTTGCCTTTTTTTTCTTGTTCCTCTTCTAATTCATCTTCAGATTCTTCAACAAATTCTGGTTCAGAACCACCAAATAATTCATCTTTATTACAAAGCATATTACTGTGAACATAAAACTTACTTGGAATAGATCTTTTGGGAGCCAGAACAAAGGTTTGCATGGATTTCCTGTCTGTCCACTGCTAGATAGCAAACCTGTGACCTGGACAACCATTCTATCACTCAAAGTTTCATGAGCATCTGCATGATGAATTTTAGTGTGAATTCACTGAAGTTCAGAGATGATACTTTGTGTTGTATATCATTTTGGTTATAAAACACTTCCTAGGGCTTTTCACTTGCATTTACTCCACCATGACTACAGGAAGAATTCCTGCCATAAAACTTGTGTAAATATTCTGGTGCTTTATTCAGCAAAGCAGAATACTGCCTCTCAATCTCCCACTCTATAAGCAGTGGACTGGACTTCTCCATAACTATTTCTTTGTTGCCCAGTATCAAATGCTCCAACCAACAACAGTGGCAGGCCTGTCACTTGGAGGTCAACAGGAGAGTCACTAAAGATGAGTTGCTGCAGATTTTTCTTGTTCACCACCCGCTCTCTCAGACAAAAATGAAAGCTCAGCAGCAGGAGCCTCAGGTTCGTTTC
>NW_006160035.1:106005-108304 GCF_000334495.1 Tupaia belangeri chinensis
TCCCTACAACCACCTTTTTCAGGGCAGCAAGAAACAAAGAACATGGATATCCTGCTAATGTCTTTTGTATTATCATGAGCACATGGCATTCTTATTACTTCTGTAATGTTAATTGTGTTGATGGATTTCCTAATGCTGAATCTCATTTGCATTCCTGGCTTAAAGGGTGATTGAGTGTGATAAAATGTGTTGATGTGTTGACACAAAGGTTTCTAATATTTAAAGTTTTTACTTTTATGTTCATCTAGCCTAGTTTTCTATCATGTTCTATATGGCTTGCTCTAGGAAGCATTCCACATAATTCATATATATCCTCCCTAAAATCTATTGGGAAGATTCTTAAATATTATAGTTTAAGTAGCATTGGTTTATTAATTAGTACATTAGTGGATTTTACCTCTATGCTATGTGAACCTGGTGCTATTTTTGTGTGGGAGGAGATTCTTTGATGAAAGTTTATGTGACATTTATGAATACACTATAGTTTATAACCTCTGTTTTTATGGATTATATCGATAAATATGTATTTTGAATACATATCCACATTTGTATTGTAATTTGCATGGAGATGTAAATTGTATCCCTATTTATTTGGTATGAATATGTGACTATGTTATTTGTACTGCAACATATTGATAAGTCCTTTCAAGATCTGATCCCATTTCTGTATTCGAAATTAAATGTAAGTTTAGATAATCAATTTGAGGATGACCAGGAAATTAGAATTTCATCAGGAGCACATCTTTAGGAAGGGGAATATTGGTAAGAAGCACAGACTTGCTCCCAGTCTCTCATGTGTAAGAAATCTGCATTTTACGCTCCCTCCATGTGAGCACATCTGCCTCCAGAGATCAGGGAATAAAAAAACTTCTCCCTTGCTCTCATTTCTCTGGAGAAGCTCACTGAAATTTGTCAGTGTTTTGAGTAATTGGTAACTGGGGCCAAAGTTTCCAAAATACTTTCTCCTTCCCAAGTGGGCCCTGTCATTGTTGCTGCAAGTGAAATCATAATTGCAGTCCTGTGGGGAGGTGAGATCACAGGATCAGAGCCCCATATCTCAGACCTGGCTGCCTCATCACACACACTGTCCTTCCTGAATCACTTTGGGCCCTTTGATTTGAGAGCAGAAAGAAGGCAGGTGAGTAATATATATTTTGGTATGCCAGGAAGAGTATGAATGGGAAGGAGGCGAATCAGGAGGCAAAGTAAGTGTTCCTTCCTGGAATATGGATGCTTTGGAGTTAAATACAGAGCTACTGTCAAAGTCAGAAGGGAATAATTACTGTCATGCCCTGAACTTGCAGAGAGGGCATGTGGGTCCAAGACTATAGGACAGTCCCTAACTTCTCCTAGTTTAATTGAACACAGTCCTTACTGTTCATCATTGTTAGTTTTTGATGTAAAAAAAAAACTATGAAATACGTATCTCTTTGATTTCCCTAGGATAATGTGGAAATTAATCTTGTAGCTAATTTTTATTTTCTACAGTGTCAGGGACATTTCCAGTATTAGTAGAGTATTCCTATGGTACTTTAGTTCCTGTGACAGTGTATGTTGTAGCTGATTGAATTACCTTACACTATTCAGAAATAATATAGCTTTATAATCTTCTCTTGGCATATTACATACTTAATAGAGACAGGAACTGTGTGGTGACAAAAAATTTTTATAAATTATTTTGTTAAAATTTATTTTGTACATTTAATCACTGTACATCAACACAGCTGAAAGCATTTGTCATCAATTTATTGTGATGAGACTCTTTCTCCTCTTGAAGTCCAGAAAGGAGACTAATGCGAAGGTAACTTGATAAACTCAGGTTTTTTATATTAGAAAAAAAACCCTGGTCTTCAGCACTTTTTAGAATTAAATTATGTTTTACTGTTTTCTTGCTGTAAAAAATTGTCCTAATGTCATTCCCAAGCTCAATGTTTATTTTAGTACTCTTCAAATTTATGTAGGAAACAATTTTCCCAATATCCACTTGTTTTAAAGCACAATGGATTTATATTTTATAAATTAAACAATTTTGATATTGAAGTAACATTCTTGATATTTTTACACTCACAAGTAAATACTAACAATCTCTTTAATTAATGATAATTTCTTCATTGGAATATTTTATGTTATTCATATTTCACATTATATTGCTTAGCACAAAGTCATTTCATGGTGTGCTCTTAATTAAAGCTGAAAAAAAACTTTCAATTGTAACATAACTGTGAATTAATTTAATAAATTTTAGGGACCAGCAGTTAGCGTAATGGCTATGTCACTGGACTCCCATGTAGTCGACCAC
>NW_006160035.1:108433-113412 GCF_000334495.1 Tupaia belangeri chinensis
GAGGAGAATGGAGGAGAAGGGATTGCGGTGTGGCCATCCCCCCTGGGGGGTGATTTCTCGCTTTCTCTTTCTCTGTCTCTCTCTGTCTGGCGAGCGCATGCACCCTACAGCAAAAAAATAAATAAATAAAAAACTCTCCAATTTAATAAATTCTAATTGTTTTTTATTATTTTTTTCTTTAAATTTATTTATTTACGTTCATTCACTATACATCATCACAGCAAACAAAATGAGACTTCCCATCCAGAATACACTGTTTATTGGCTCAATTAAGAACATCAACAAACATGTTGTCATCAACAAGCAATTTTCTATTTATTATTTCCTGCATATTTTATTTTTGCCATTCTTGATTCCCTATCTCTCACCATCTTCCGTGTCCCACCCTCCTCCCACACTGTCTCTGGTATCCATGGTTGCTGACTATGCCTTTCCCCCCATTTTATTTATTCGCGAAAGAACTTAATTAATCTAGATACTTCCAATAGCAAGCACAGCTGATATATACAAATCCATGAACACAAGTCTTACCCTAGGCATAAACCTCAGTGAGTAGAATGAACATACAACAAAGTAGCACCCAGCTGGGACTATATAGCTTACTGCAGTCCTTAAATATGCATTTTTTTTTAATTTCATGAAAAATAGTTTTCATGATTTTTTTTCTCCTGAAATTTTTTTTAATTATTTAACTTACATTTATCCCCTAATCATCACAGGTTGTCCATCCAGATTATATTGCATAGTGGCTTAATCTTGTATGTTATCAATAATTTTCCATTTCTAGTTTCATATATATATATATATATCCCATTTTTATTATTCTTTAAAATTACATGGAAATCATGGCATCTATGCTCTCCTTGAGTCTGTATATTATTATGTGGTATTTGTCAATTAAATCAACAATTATATTTATCAATATATTAAATACTTCCTCATCACAATTTTGTTTCAAAACTATAACTTTGCTTTAAAAATGACAATATATACAAAAAGCATAAAATATATAGCATATTAGAAGAAAATACCATAACAGAACTGTAGTTACATAGTGGTTTAGATCATAGTCATTTACTGACTCTGTATCTTGCAAAGAACTGTCTTTAAAAATGTCTTTCAGTAGATTAGATCTCTTAAACTGTGAAGCAGAAATAAAAAAGCTCCTTATATATAAGATTTAAGTAGTGTATTTTAAACACTAATGTAGTAACTTTTTTAGCTGATTACTTTTTAATTTGTAATGTGAGCATATTTATGAAGACATTCTACTTTGAAATAATTACAAACTTGACATTTTACAAAACTAGGATAAAAATTCCAATATGGCCTAGATTCCTCAAATGTTAACATTTTATTACCTCACTTTTGTTCTCTGACTCTGAATCATTCAATTTTTCTGAACCATTTGATAGTAAGATATAGGTAAAATATCCCTTTACCTCTAAATATGTTAGTATGTACTACTTAAAAACAAGGACATTCCCTTATATAACCATATAAAACTGGACAAAATTGAGATATGGATATTTTTACAATACATATACATAATCTACAAATTTTATTCAAATTTTGCCTAATGTTTCAATGATACCCTTTACATAGGTACCTCATTCTTATATTGTTTCTAACGAGAGAAATTACTATAACTTTTTTTCTTTTTCATTTTTATTTTTATATCACTAACACTATTTCAGTGGTAGAGTATTTTTTCTTTTTTTAATTTACATTTTTTAAATTTCATTTTCTTTCATACATTGAATCATATTATTTAGCTTACAAAGTGAATATTTCAAGATGTGAACATTTCTCCCTAGCCCAGTTGATAAAACTATAAAATATCTTCAACAGATAATACCACATTTCTTTGTCCCATTAATGCTTTGTCTCTCTATTTTTCTTCTAAATGTCCTTCCTCAGACCCTACTCTTTCACACACACTATATCTGGTATTTACATCCATTTACTATGGTTCTATATCCTTTAGTCAATCAGTTTCAGTCATAGCGTGTGGATACTCATAAAATCTTTTTTCTTTTATAATTATTTATACATGTAATCACTATACATAATTTAGATTGTAGAGACTTAACCCAGCATTTTATACACCTCAGTCCAATTGAGAATAATATACACATCCTCATCAACAGAAAATGAACTATACCTGTGTCCCACAAATATCTTACCTCTCTATTTATTTCCCCAAATTTCCTTTCCAGTGCTCTTCCCCTCCCTCACTCTCCTTGCACTTTGTCTCTAGTGTCCATAACAATTTTCAACACTTTTATATCCTCCAGTCTTTCGGTCTCTACCATAGAGTGCGGACAGTTGGTATGTATTAAGTGGAGACATACAATGTCTCTCTTTCATAGCCTGAATTGCTTCACTCAGCAACAAATCTTCCATAGTCATACACTTTCTAGCAAATTCCAGGGCTTTGTTGTTTTCTCTTTATAGGAAAATCTCTCCAAAAATGGAAAATGGCGTTTAGTAAGAATTTTATGGTTGGAAACAGTAAGTGGACAATAGTGTATTTCAATCACCACAGCAAAACTGCTCTCATGTTTCCATGCAGGATCCTCTCACTCCAAAGGGGGTTATCAGCCCCAGGAAAATGACACATGGTCTCCAGTGAATTGGCAATAGGAGTGATATTCTTATCCCAAACCATAGTTGGATTCCTGGGAAATTTCTTTCTTCTTTACCATTACAGTTTCTTCTGTATCACTGGATTCACTTTGAGGTCTACAGATCTGATTATGAAGCACCTGGCTGTTGCCAACTCCTTGGTCATACTCTTTAAAGGAATCCCACATGCACTGACCACTTTTGTGTTGAAGCAATACCTGAGTAATATTGAGTGTAAAGTTTTCTTCTATATTCACAGAGTGGGCAGGGGTGTGTCTTTGGGAAGCACTTGCCTCTTGAGTATCTTCCAGGCCATCATCATGAGCCCCAGGAACACCAGGTGGGCAGAGCTGAAGCTACAAGCTCCCAAATACATTAGAACTTTCAGCATCCTGTGCTGGATCTTGAACATGCTGGTCAATATCCCTGTTCATGTGTATATAACTGCCAAGTGGAACAGCAAAAATGGCACTAAGAAAATTGATTATGGATACTGTTCTTGGACTGTTAGCAATAGGGCTGCACGGCCACTACACACCTTACTGTTTTCATTCTATGATATTTTGTGTTTGGGACTCATGACCTGGGCCAGTGGCTCCATGGCTGTGATCCTGTACAGGCACAAGCAGCAAGTCCAACACATTCATGGGACCAACCTCTCCCCGAGACCATCCCCCGAGTCCAGGGCCACCCAGAGCATCCTTATCCTAGTGAGCACCTTTGCATCATTTTACACCCTCTCCACAATCTTTTCATTATATATGTCTTTTTACAACCCAGGTTCATGGGTAGGGGACACCTCTTCACTAATCACTGCTTGTTTTCCTACAGTAAGCCCCTTCGTTCTCATGAGTCGTGACCCCAGGATATCCAGGCTTGGCTCTGCCTGCTACAGGAGAAAGACACAGTTCTCTGAGTTGGTCAGATAGCTACACATTTTGTGTGATTTTATATTCTTTTTCTTTCCTTTTTCCTACAGCACAAAGTTATTTATTTTTCCCTTGCTGGGTTTTACCTCTGAAATATGTAGTTACATAGCTGACGGGATGTGAATTACCTACTGATAAAAGCTGAAATGGAGAGCTTTAGAGGGTAAGAATTCATAATAAATGTGCCCTATAATAATTTGGAAACAATGTAAAGCCAATATGATTATTTATCTTAATACTGATTAATTTTAAATGCCCTAGAATTGACTAGACATAAAAGTGAAAGAAGTACAAGTTTAATGGCAGGGCAAATCCTGACTAATTATTAATTAAGAAAATGAGAAAGAAAATTAGTGGTTCTACTGCATGTGCCCCAAAATGGAGCTAGAGGGAAAATGGTATATCAGACGCTGCAGGATAGCAAAGAAAAGGCTTGTAAATTTGACAAAGAATGTTAGCCAATAAAAATATGTACTTTTTGGTGAGAGGACAGCAGCATATTTCACATGTTTTTATGTAATAGTAGAATTCTCCTAGTAGGGCAAAGTGGTCACAAAAATCATATTAAAAGATTTGTATTAGGGCCAGCCAGGCAGCATAGTGATTTAGGTGACTATATCCCAACTGCACAGTTTGGGTGCCAGACCTGGAAACTTGGAGAACACACTGGGTGCATGGACCTTCATGTCCAGAAATATCTTGAAAGAAGAATGGGGAAGAGAAGGGATAGTGGTTTGGTCATTCCATTTGGAGGGTGATCTCTCACTTTCTCCCCTCTGTCTTTCTCTGGCACACACCATATTACAAACTAGAAACAAAATATGTGTTTTAACTAAAATTCAAGGCCCAGTTGATTAATATGAGACTAAATATTAAAATTAATTTCAAATATTAATACTAAGACTAAAAGAAAACTGGTTTTTGAAATCCTTAGTAAATTGCAACAGTCTGTGAAGCAGACACACATGGGAAGGTGGTCAGTTTGTGTTTGAACCCTCCCCTGGGTATGCCAGGCATATGTGTGTGCATGATCAGGGGTTGGTTGAGGCTGGGAATGGATCACTATATCAAGAGTCTGCCAGGGTGTTGTATCTCTTTTTCTCTTTCTCTCTCTCTTTCTCTCACTCATGATGTAAAGAAACAAACATTTTATAAACAGAGGTTTTTGATATAGGGAACGTGCACTTGCTGGAGAGACAGAGAGATAGAAAATGAGAGATCATCCCCTCAGGATTGATGGCCACACCACAATCCCCTCTCCTCCAATCTTCTCTCAAGATTTTGGGCACACAGGGAACCAGCAGTTAGCGTAATGGCTATGTCGCTGGACTCCCACGTAGTCGACTGTGGTTCGTGTCCCGGACCCGGTGGCTTAAAACTCATGCCGGGCACGTGTGCGTGCGTGCCCAAGATCCCGAGAGG
>NW_006160035.1:113864-124338 GCF_000334495.1 Tupaia belangeri chinensis
CCCTGGGGGGTGATTTCTCGCTTTCTGTCTCTATGTCTCTCTCTGTCTGTCTGGCGAGCGCATGCGCCCTACAGTGAAAATCTCCCAAAAAAAAAAAAACTAACTAAAATTCTGATTACTTTAAATAACTTTTTAAAAAATATTGTTAAGTTTTAGATTTTTCTCTTTGAAATTTATTTTCAAAGAGCAAACTTATAAAGCAGAGAAAAGAAGGAAAGACATAAAACTATATCATGTGACTACTATATATCATTATAACAAAATATTAAAACTAAGCCAATGCACATTATAGTTTTGAATATAAAATGAGTGTGTAAAAATGTAAAACGCCTGAGAATGCTTTATTTTAAAAATATAGGTTGTGTTAATTAGGCAATAGAGTCATGATTTCTAATATACACAATCAAATGACATGACCACATTGATTAAGTGAATCATTTTGTACTCTTGTAAATTTTTTAAATGATAAGTTAACTTAGAAAAGCATGCTCTATAACAGACAATTGCAATTATTGGTAAAAACAACACATCATATAAGTGGCCATTGAGCATCTGCAAGGTTGCTCAGCATCCTTACTCATTGGAGAAAAAAAAATCAAAACCATAATGAGGTATTACTTTCATCTACTAGAATGGATATATTTTTAAAAGATAGAGAAAATTAGGCGAAAATGTAGAGGAATTGAAGATTTCATACAGTAGTGGTGGGATTGTAAAATGATTTAGCAATTATAGGAAGCATTTTGGCAGTTCCTCCATAGGTTACCATATGGTCCAGTAATTCCATTTTCAAGTATATACCCAGAAGAAACAAAAGCATATGTTCTCACAGTAAGTTGTGCGTTTATGCTCATGGAAACATTATTTGAAATATCAAAAAAGAGGAAATAATTCAAATGTTCATCAGTGGGTGACTAGTTGAATCAATTGGCATGGTCATGTAATGGAATATTATTAAACTGTAAAAAGAAATAAAGTACTAATATGTACTAATATGTGAAACAACATGGAAGGATATCAAAAGAATCATGCTCGGTGAATAAAGTCAGACACAAGGACACATAGTGTATAATTCTACTTGTATGAAATATCCGGGATAGAGATTCATGTTTGCCAAAGACTTTGCCAAAGACTTTAAAGTGGAGAAAGATGAAGTTACTGCTTAATGGTTATGGCCTTCTTGGGGAGATGATGCAAGTGTTCTAAAACTGGATATTAATGATGGTTGCACAACATTGTAAATAAACAAAATACACTAAATTGTAAACTGTGAAATGGTTAATGTGTTGAATTTTATGACATGTGTATTCTATCTTATTGAAAAGAATATAGAAAACATACAAAGTTACCCATAGTTTTAAACTATTGATAGCTTATCAGTTCTAAATGTAACAAATAATATGGACATTATCAGAAACGGGTCAGCTGGTACAGCAGTAATGGAACATTTTATCATGCTGGACTCATAAAAGGTCTTTTTATTTGTTTGTTTGTTTATTTATTATCTCATTTTCTTTTATACATTCAATCACAGTTGGCTTACAAAATGGGTATTTCAATAGGTGAACATTTCTCCCTAGTACAGTTGATAAAACTACAAATTATCTTCAATAGATAATACCACATTTCTTTGTGCCATTAATGCTTTATCTCCCTGTTTTTCATCTAAATGTCCTTCCTCAGACCCTACTCTTTCACACACACTATATCTGGTATTTACATCTATATACTGTGTTTATATATCCTTTAGACACTCAGTATATATTAAGTGAGGACATACAATGCCTCTCCTTCATAGCTTGGCTTGCTTCACTCAGCAGTAAATCTTCCATATTCATCCACTTCCTGTCAAAAGCCAGGGTCTTGTTGTTTTTTATGGCTGAATAGTATTCCATTGAGTAGATATGCCACAGTTTTTCTATATGTTCATCTGTTCGTGGGCATTTGGGTTGTTTCCATAGTGCTGCAATAAACATCAATGTGCAAGCACTTTCCTGATTAAGTATTCTTCTGTCCTTTGGGTAGTTACCAAGGAGTCTTAATGCAAGTCTCAAGGCCTCTCTGTACATGCTGT
Source organism: Tupaia belangeri chinensis (assembly GCF_000334495.1). Taxonomy (NCBI): domain Eukaryota; kingdom Metazoa; phylum Chordata; class Mammalia; order Scandentia; family Tupaiidae; genus Tupaia; species Tupaia belangeri. The sequence continues at coordinate 115,939 of NW_006160035.1, forward strand.
TTGTACATGAGCCTGTGATCCAGGATAGCAGAGGTTTAGGGTGAACATGGCTTGCAGACCCTGTGGGGATACCTCTCTCTCTCCCCATTCTTCTCTCTCATAGAGAAAAATATATATTAAAATTAAATTAAATTAAATTATTTTTTAGAGGTTTTTGGCTTACGGTGTGTGCACTTGCTAGAGAGAGAGGGAAAAATAGAGACAGTGAGAGGCAAAGTGAGAAATCACTCCTTTGGGGGATAGCCATACCACAATCACTTCTCCTCCATTCTCCTTCTAGATCTTGGACCCACCTACACATGCACCTGGCAGGAGATTCAGGCCATGGAGTCCAGAACTCAAACCATAGTCAGCCATGTGGGAATCCAGTGATGTAACCACTATGCTTTCTGCTTGCCCCAGTAAATATATTTTTTAAAAAAGAATAAATTAACAGAAAGAAAAATGGAAGTGATTTAAAAATGTCACTTGGATTATCCTAGTAAGGCAAGAAAAGATACACTCAGATTTCAACCTCGCTGGTGGTGCACTTCTCTGTCATTGATATTTATCTGACTCTGGTAGAAGTATCAACTGGGCATGTTGTTGTGACCAAAGAAGTATTTAAAATATCATTTTTAAAGAAAGAAATGACATGACATACATAAAAATAGGAACACTCTTAAAATATTTATGTAACTCATACAGAAATCAGCACATATAACCAAGACAAAAGAAATACAAAGAGCATACACTAAAATATTAATTAGGAATACTGAAATAAATATGTAAATGGAGGGAAAGCACACTTCATTACAGTGTGGGAGAAAATAAAATAGTACTTATTCTAGACAAGACACTGTGCAGGTCTATTATGACCTAAAGCATACAAAGGGGTATAAAAGAGCTTAAAAACAGAATGGACTAGAATCACATAATCTGGACTGGTTTCCTATAATCAAGACACTGTTTCTCATTTAACCCCTCTTTTTTTCTACAATGAATAGTCAAGTGAAAATGATAGTTTATGACATATATAGAATTTTTATACTGAATTTTTACATGTACACTTAGATATGAAAACACATTTCTCATTCATTTAAAAATCATATTATTAAAAATTAAGAAGTACTTGGAAAATAGTATAAAATATGTAGGACAATTACCTTTGCTTTGTTGTAGACCCATGTAAATTCCAACATTTGGGTAAGGAATATTGCATACATGACCAGGTGATAGTCTTTTGACTATATGGGATACCATAAAAAATAGTCTTTTGAATATATGGGATACCAATGTAACACACACACTTTGACTTACTTTACATTTCTCTCTCAACAAAACACATTTATTCATAAGCTACTTACATCTAAATTAAAAACAGTCAAGAAAGACTATTGCAGAGGTTAAAGAAAAACAAAAGTAGATTCATGTCAAAGGTAGTAAAGGAAGATGTTATTCAGCACTATTGCAGTAGAGAAATGAGATCTCAGTATAGAACTGATCTCAATTATGAGTATAAAAAATGTCTAGAGGTTTATAGCAAACAAGAATAATGAGGGGATTTATGAATGGAGAATTTTTTTGAGAGGTTTTGCTATAAGGTGTGTGCTTGCCAGAAAGACAGAGAGAGACAGAGAGATAAAAAGTGAGAAATCACCCCTCAGGAAGGATGACCACGCCACAATCCCTTCTCCTCCAATCTCAACATGAGATCTTGGGCATGCATGCAGACACATCTCATGTGAGTTTAAGCCACCAGGATTGGGACTCAAACTGTAGTCGACTACATGGGAGTCCAATGACATAGCCATTATGCCACCTGCTGCTCTCATGAATGGAGAATCATTAAAAGAAACCCTCCAGCATAGATTAATTCTAAACGGACCTTATAGGAATCTTGCTAAAGCCAGCCTTGGGCTTAGATATTAAGGGTGGGAGTGAGTTGTATTAATTGCATACCAAGTGTGAGGGGATTATTGCTAATATAAATTTTCAGGATTATTGCTAACATAGGGACATGCAGGTCCAATACAGAGACCAAAAACAGGCAGACTTGGAGGTGGCTAGCAGGTTTCTGTCCTAGGTGAGAAAAAGACAGAGATTAAAAAGAGAAAGACCCAAAGGAGGAAGAGAGCTGGTTTTTCAAAAACAGGAAAAAGAAAGTTAGAATGGGCAGAGAATGGTCAGAGGAGGACAGCAAGAGGGGCCAAAGCAGCTATCCTACCTAGTTGGGTCAGGGTCTGGGGGCAGGGGGACACTGACTTGGGGTGACTTCACAGCTGTGAAGTTGAAGCCAGAGACCAAAAACAGGCAAACGTGGAGGTGGTTAGCAGGTTTCTGTCTTCAACAGGAATTCTTATTCATTTCTTATGAGAATACAAAACAGTATGGCCATTTTGAATTTTTTTTTGGCATTCTATTACAAAGGAAATCCTACTTTTTTTTAAAGAATTATTTAATTTTATTTATTTATTCATTTATTTTAATTTGACCAGAAAGACACACGCAGAGAGAGAGAGAGGGAAAGTGAGAAATCAAGCCACCATGTCCAGGACAATGGTAGGCCATGGGGGAGTGTCCAGGACCTTAACCACCACGCCACCTGCTGTTCCCAAGAAATCCCACTTTTACCATGTGATGTAGAAACTAAATTCCATATTTATCCAGAAGAGTTGAATGAACAAAAACTTACATACATATTTTTTGGGCAGATTTATTAATAATTTCTAAAACGTGGACCAAGCAAGATATTTTACAGTTGGTTTTATATATATATATATAATATTCTGACTAAAATGGTGAACTCAGACACTATTATTGTTCAGCAGTAAAATAAAACTGAACTATTGAAATATGAAGAAACATAGAAATGTAAATCTATATACTGAGTGAGAGAAGCCAATATCAAAAGGCTACATAATATAATCTTCTGATTATGTAATATTCAAGAAAAGACCAAATGATGGAGATAGAGAAAAGATTAGTGGTTTCCAAGGAGTAGGGGCAAAAAGGTGAATAGGTGAAACACAGGATTTGGGGAACAAAAACAAAACACAAACAAAATCCCCTACTCTGTATATTACCATAATGGTGGATACATGTCATTGCATATTTGTCTAAATTCACAAAATCTACAAAACATTTTGGGGGAGCACCCACTTCTGAGGGGAACTTCCCAGTTCCAAAGGACACACTCAGAGGTCCAGCAGAGAAAGCCATGAGTTTACTTACTATGAAGCCCCACTGACAGCCAGGTGGTCCTCTAAGCCATCGCCAAATGCAGGCTTAGGTTACATTCTTTGAGAGATTTCTTTTTTTTTTTTTTTTGAGAGTTTTTTTGTTTGTTTGTTTTTTGTTTTTAGTTGTTGTTTTTTGTGATAGGGTGCGTGCGCTCACCAGACAGAGAGAGAGACAGACAGACAGAAAGCAAGAAATCGCCCCCCAGGGGGGATGGCCATGCCACAATCCTTTCTCCTCCATTCTCCTCTCTAGATCTTGGGCACGCATGCACACGCGCCTGGCGTGAGTTTGAAGCCACCGGATCCGCGGTCGACTACATGGGAGTCCAGCGACATAGCCATTACGCTAACTGCTGGTCCCAAGCAAGCTGCCAACTCCAGGGCATGAACCGTGTTCAGCCGTGTGAGAGTCCAGTGCCTTCTCACCATGCCACGGGCTGGTCCTCCTTAGGTTACATTCTTAAGACCAGCAGGTGGTGTGGCGGTTAAAGCGCTGGACACTCTCAGATGGCCGACGATGGTTCAAGTCCTGGACCTGGTGGCTTGCTTTCTCACTTTCTCTATCTCTCTCTCTCTCTGTATCTCTCTATGGCCAAATTAAAATAAATTAATGAATAAATAAAATTAATTTAAAAAATGGTCCTTAAAAAAAAAAAAAACTCAAAAAAAACCCTAAAGGGTAAATACCAAATATTAAAAAAAAAATAAAATAAAATAACAAAGTAGGGACAGGCGTTTAACTCTTGCCAAGTCTCGCCGCCGTGACTCACGGGCCTTGGGATTCCTCCCCTGAAGCTTGAGCCTCCTCGCCCTCTGCCACCGACACAACGCAGGCCGTGGACAGTGCGCGCCAGGCCACCTAACGCGCGGCCTCAGGATCCCCTACGTGCTCAGCCTGGGCGCCCGCGGCAGGTGATCCGTGGGTGACCGTTTCTGCAGAGCACTTTGCTATCCATTCTCCTGGACCTGGGGAGTTAGAACCCACAGCTCCCCATTCCTCCTCGCTGTTACCATTTCCAACATCCCGTAGGGACTCGTTTTAGGGTTCCCATTGACTTCCAGGAAGGACACAAGCTCCTCTCTCACCCCAGCTCCGGGGGCCACCTGCCTTCACAGCGGTGACCCTACTCCCATGACCCTGCGGTGCCTCGAGCGCTCCGGGAATGGCGCTGAAGGGATGCAGAGCCAGTGGGGGGATGCGGGGTCGGCTGAGGAGCTGTCCCCCCAGGCGGCACAGCTGGCTAAGGCCCTGGGAGCTCAGTCAAACAGGATGGTACTGGGGAGGTATGACTGTTAATGAAGCCAAAGAGAAATTAAAAGAGGCACCCGAAGGAACTTTCTTGATTAGAGATAGTTCGCATTCAGACTACCTACTAATGGTCTCTGTTAAAACATCAGCTGGACCAACAAATCTGCGGATCAAGTATCGGGATGGGAAATTCAGGTTGGATTCCATCATCTGCATCAAGTCCAAGCTTAAACAGTTTGACAGTGTGGTTCGTCTGATGGACTACTATGTGCAGATGTGCAAAGATAAGCGGAAAGGCCCAGAAGCCCCTGGGAATGGCACTGTCCACCGTTACCTGACCAAACCTCTCTACACATCAGCCCCACCTCTGCAGCATCTCTGTAGACTCACCATTAACAAATGCACCCATACCATCTGGGGACTATGGTTACCAACAAGACTTAAAGATTACTTGGAAGAACATAAATTCCAGGTGTGTTTCTCTTTTTCTAAACACACCTCATATAGAGTATCTCCAAATGCAGCTATGTTCAAGAGGACCAAAACTTGAGTGACTGCTCTGGCTAGCTATGCGGAATGCTTTCTAAAGACAGTGGAAGCCAATCTAATCTAAATGCCTGAAGAGGTAGCTAGGTAGTGAAAGTTCCCCCAGATATTTTCACCTGAGTGATGCTTCCCTTTCTAAGGCTGACCAAGACCTGTGGTCATCCTTTTACATTAAAGGTAGGATGTTCTGAGTAAATGCTGAAAGAGAGTTTGATCAGAATGCCTTGCCTTTCTGAGGTTCCTTTTTTTTTTTTTTTTTTTAGAGGTTTTTGCTATAGGGCACGTGTGCTCACCAGACAGACAGAGACATAGAGACAGAAAGCGAGAAATCACCTCCCAGGGAGGATGGTCACTCCACAATCCATTCTCCATTCTCCTCTTGGGATCTTGGGCATGCACGCACACGCGACCGGCATGAGTTTTAAGCCACTGCGTCCGGGATGCAAACCGCGGTCTACTACGTGGGAGTCCAGCGACACAGCCATTACGCTAACTGCCGGTTCCCTCTGAGGTTCCCTTCTTTGAGGTCAAAGGTCCATGCTCCAGGAGTGGAGACGGAACTCCACATGGGAGTACTGAAGAAAGGGGAGGGATTTCAAGTTTACGTGCCTGGTGGTCCAAGTCTGTTTTAGGACATTTTATATTTAGCATTCTGATGTACCTAGGAGTTTGTTAAACAGATCATGCGTGTGAGTATTTAGTCCTCATTTAATGCAATTAACCAAATCAACCAAAAAAATAAAAGTTAACTGTGAAATCCTGTATTTGTCTTTTTACTACACGTATGCACTCTCTTCAGTGTGAATGAGTACTGTAGTAATCTATTTTAAGGGAGCCTTATTTCAGAACTCTTTCAAACTGGTGCAAATGGAGAAAACTTTCTCTTTTCCTTTAAGGCTAAAGACAAGAACGCCATGCTATACAGGTGCAACTCAATCCCTGTTAATTAAAAGCAATGTAGATATAGACTTGTTACCCTTTCAAGTAGCTGTGTCCCAGCCTGCTGCCCATGACCTTTTCAGAAATGGCTGTGGAAGTTTTTAAGCTGCCCTTAAATCATCTAACCATGGACATCAGTTGTCTCCCTTCTACCATGTAGAATACCTTGACTTAATTTTCTTCCAGATATAGGGGGGATGCCTGCCTGTTTTTCAAAGTGTTTATTTACTGCTGTTACTATTTGACTAGAATGTATTAAATAAAAAGAAACAACCTGACTTTAAAAAAAAAAAAAGAACAAAGTATGCATAAATCTAGTAAAGACATAAAGTGTTAGGGGCTGTGCTGCAGTGGTGTGCATCCCATGCCCCTGCCCTGGCCAGCCAGGCCACCTCCCTTTTTACTGTTTTAATTGAGTTAATTGGGTTAACTCTCAGATATTTACATTTCCATCAGGACTGACTGGACTGTAAAAAAGAAACTCCATGGAGACTTGAGTTTTTGTCTTAATTTAGAAAAAAAAAATCTGTAAAACTTGGGCATGCACTGTAGTCAGACCGTAGGTTATAGTGGTGGGGGCGAGGGGGGAATGCCATGAGGGAGTTTGGTATGCATACAGTAGCTGCCCTGGGTCCCTGGTTGAGAGCACCCACAGAAGCAGCAGATTTGGTGGTTCCAAGGAGGATGGGTGCTGGCTTAGGCACCTGGAGAATATAAAGTTTTTTGAGCTAGGTTCCTGGGTCAGGATACTCAGAGCAGAAGCCATTCAGGAGACTCCAGATATGGGTTGGTGGGTGATTTTTACCTGGGGACTATGAAAATGAGTAAGTTGGTTCTCTGAGCAACCACAGGGCAACAGTCATGTTGCTCTTAGTGATTCCAAGTCTAAGAGCAACATGAATTGCTCAGAAGGGTGACTCAGGAGTAAATAAGTATAAAAAAAGTAGAAAAAATTGGGAGCTCTTGGCAGTGAAAGCTTCATGGGGTTTGCTGCTGGTATGCTGCTGATGTGCATGGCTATTGGTTTCCTTGAGAGGTTTTTATGTGTGTATGTGTGTGTGTGTGATTTTTTTTTTTTTGCCATAGGGCATGTGTGCTTGCTAGAAAGATACAGAGACACCAAGAGACAGAAAGTGAGAAATCACCCCCAGGGGACATGGCCATGCCACAATCTCTTCTCCATTCTCCTCTCAGGATCTTGGGCATGCACGCACACACACCTGGCGTACGGTTAAGTCACTGGGTTCAGGACTCGAACCGTGGTCGACTACATGGGAGTCCAGCAATGTAACCATTATCCCATCTGCTGGTCCCCGGCCATTGGTTTTCTAAGCCACAAAATTTGCTAAGATTCTCTGCAGAACAAGTCACTGGAATCTGCAAAGGTGAGCACTGAAAGATCCTCACTGGTAAGAGGAGAGATGCACAGTGACCTCAAGGGTTTTTGAGCTTTTCAATAGATAAATCTTTGGAATTTTGGTCATGGCAGGCCACTTGATGATGTGGTGATTCCTACATGGGTGGATACAGACACAGATCTTTCTTCTTGTTTATTAAATATATATTTATTATTTACACTTAATCACTATTCATCTTTATAGTGTACAACACAGTTTTTCTTAGCACAAATATAGTGCATATTAGCCATGACAAATACATAACCATGTACATTATCATCAGCAAATAATTTTACACATTTGTGTCAATTAAGCATATTGATAGTTTTTTCTCTGTACACCTCCCTCACTCCCCTATTCCCATCACTGTCACCCCTCTTACTATCTCTCATATCTACAGTTGCCCTCCCTGCTATTATAACTTCCAATCTGTTAATTTCCACTATAGAGTATAGACATTTGGTATGTATTGAGCAGGGACATACAAAGACTGTCTTTCATAGTGTGGCTTGCTTCACTTAGCATTAAGTTTTCCATATTTGTCCATTTTGTGTCAAATATCAGGGTCTCCTTGTTTTTTTTTATGGCTGAGTAGTATTTCATAGACTACATATGTGACATTTTTCAACCCACTTGTCTAGTTTTGGATATTTGGGTTGATTCCATGTCCTAGTAATTTTAAAAAGTGCTGCAATAAACATGGATGTGCAAGTTTTTTCCCAACTGAGAGTTTTCCTATCCTTTGATTAAATATTTAACAGTGGAATTATACAACTACTGGTGGAAAACACAGGGGAAACTCTTAGAGACCTTGGAGTAGGTAAAGACTTCTTAAAGAAGACTTCCAAAGCACAGGCAATACTCCCTAAAATATAAAAGTGGGACTACATTACAGTACAAAGCTTTTGTACAACAAGAGAAACAATAACTACAGTGAAAAGAGAACCCTCAGAGGGAGAGAATATGTTTGTCAACTATACCTCAGATAAGGGACTGATAAGCAGCTTTCCCACAAAGAAATAATCATTTCAATTAAAAGATGGGAAAA
>NW_006160035.1:124545-128148 GCF_000334495.1 Tupaia belangeri chinensis
TAATAGAATTTTGCATTTTACTTCAATTCAATCTATTGGTGAAACCTTAAGTGTCCTGATCACTCAATTACATAGTTAAAATATTTTCATAAAAATGAATTATATTAATATTTAAATAATTCAATTTAAGTGAGAAGCTTGTTGAAAGATCCCATAATGAAACAAAATCATGTATTTATTTTACAATTTCTGATTTACAAGTAATAGTTGAATATATATATCAAATGTTGGATTTTGCTATAGGACATGAGAGAAGTTAGAAGTCACACTCTAGGAAGGATGGCAAACCACCATCCCTTTTGAACCATTCTTCTCTTAGGATTCTGGGCATGCACACATGTAGCTTGATTTTCTAGCTGCTGAATTGAGGACTCAAAGAGTAGTCAGTCATGTGGGAATCCAACATCTTAACCACCGCACCACTAGCTGGCCTCAATTAATTGTTCTATATCTTTGAGGGGTACAATCTTTCTTCTGTTTTGTTCCTCATTATCTGCTGATATGACAGTTATCTTGGTTCCCCAGAGATCCTTTCTGACCAGTCACTCTCAGATTTTTCCTTCTACCGTATTGTTGTGGCTTTTAAGAAAAGTAATCCTAAGCTCTTCCAGAGCTAAGTTGGATGTTTAAAAACAATGTTTTCATGTAATTTGTTAGGGTGATCTGTGTTGTGGGCTATGAAATAATTCACAGACTCAGAAAGTAAGTAAATAGAAAAGGTTTATTATTCACTTTCCAAAAGGAGGAAAAGAGCCAGATGGAAGGCTCTTCAGCCATAGGCTCTGAAGAGTAGGGGCTAGGCACTTTAAAAAGAAAGGGATGTAGGGTGGGGTGATTAAGCTGGTCCTGAGACAACATCCAGTGGTCTTTTAAAGCATTTGGGTTGTTCGGTTGTTATCTCTGGGTGAGTCAGTCATCTGCAGTAAAATCATGTGGCACCCCTTTGCTTTTCTTTATTCCAATGGAAATCTTCTTCGATTCCAAAGAATTACTCAAGGTTGCCCAAGATGTTTCCTTCCCATGAGCAAAGTTCATATAAGATACAAATATCGAAGGGTTGATCCCTTAAAAAAAAATATATTAATATTTAAATCATTCAATTTAAGTGAGAAGCTTGGAAAGATCCCATAATGAAACAAAAACATATTTATTTTACAATTTCTGATTTACAAGTAATAGTTGAATATATATATCAAATGTTGGATTTTGCTATAGGACATGAGAGAAGTTAGAAGTCACACTCTAGGAAGGATGGCAAACCACCATCCCTTCTGAACCATTCTTCTCTTAGGATTCTGGGCATGCACACACGTAGCTTTATTTTCTAGCTGCTGAGTCGAGGACTCAAAGAGTAGTCAGCCATGTGGGAATCCAACATCTTAACCACCACACCACCAGCTGGCCTCAATTAATTGTTCTGTATCTTTGAGGGGTACAATCTTTCTTCTGTTTTGTTCCTCATTATCTGCTGATATGACAGTTATCTTGGTTCCCCAGAGATCCTTTCTGACCAGTCACTCTCAGATTTTTCCTTCTACCGTATTGTTGTGGCTTTTAAGAAAAGTAATCCTAAGCTCTTCCAGAGCTAAGTTGGATGTTTAAAAACAATGTTTTCATGTAATTTGTTAGGGTGATCTGTGTTGTGGGCTATGAAATAATTCACAGACTCAGAAAGTAAGTAAATAGAAAAGGTTTATTATTCACTTTCCAAAAGGAGGAAAAGAGCCAGATGGAAGGCTCTTCAGCCATAGGCTCTGAAGAGTAGGGGCTAGGCACTTTAAAAAGAAAGGGATGTAGGGTGGGGTGATTAAGCTGGTCCTGAGACAACATCCAGTGGTCTTTTAAAGCATTTGGGTTGTTCGGTTGTTATCTCTGGGTGAGTCAGTCATCTGCAGTAAAATCATGTGGCACCCCTTTGCTTTTCTTTATTCCAATGGAAATCTTCTTCGATTCCAAAGAATTACTCAAGGTTGCCCAAGATGTTTCCTTCCCATGAGCAAAGTTCATATAAGATACAAATATCGAAGGGTTGATCCCTTAAAAAAAAGAAATAAATAAAATGTCCAAAGTATCTGTACAACATTGAATGTGTGTTTCTCATAAAAATGTCTAAAATATTTGGGACTGGGTCTTCTATGTCTTTTCATAATTTAAAATCTTGAAGTTATGTTACATTGAATTATGTAATATCTCTGAGTCATTCCTAAGTAAGGTAAAATATTCTAATGTAAAGCTTATTAATCTACTTTTTAAGTTTTAGGGAACAAATGTTATTTAGGTATTATAATAAGATTGTCTTGTTCCACAAGAATAAAATGCTCTCAGTAACACATATTTCTAGAAATTATAAGATATATATTCAGAAACTGTTGATATATGACAAACAATTCAAAATTGCTTGCTTCCTGGGATGTAAGCATACAAAGAGTAAAAAAATCTGACTAATAGGAGCAGCAAGTGGTGTGGTAGTTAAGGCACTGGATTTCCACAGGGCTGATGATGGTTAAAATCCCAGACTCATGACTTGAAAATCACAATAAATAGGGACAAGCACTTGGCATAATGGCTATGTTGCTGGACTCCCATATAGCCAACCGCGGTTTGAGTCCCAAACCCGGTGGCTTAAACTCACGCCAGGCACGTGTGCGTATGTGCCCAAGATCCTGAGAGGAGAATGGAAGAGAAGGGATTGCAGCATGGCCATTGTCCCTGGGGGATGATTTCTCACTTTCTGTCTCTCTGTGTCTTTCTATTTCTGTCTTTCTGGTGAGCACACATGCCCTATACTAAAAACCTTTCAAAAAAATAATCACGGGACCAGCATACACAGAATCTTGGGCATGCATGCACAAGCACCTGGCGTGAGTTTAAGCCACTAGGTCCTGGGACTTGAACCATAGTCAACTACATGGGAGTCCAGCGACATAGCCATTATGCTAACTGCGGATCCCAATATTTTTTAGAAATTCTTTTTTTGGCATTTATTCATTTACCTTAATTAAACATGTAAAGATTAATAAGCAGACACAGTTCTAGAGTTAGTAGATTGGTATTACATTTATTAAAATAATTGTATGGGCTAATAGAAACAGTAAAGAACCAAAGAATCACAATGCAAGCTATATATAAACCCAACTAAAGTCCCAAAATGTCTAATATATTCATTCATTAGCTAACTGAAGCCCAAGAAAAACAAGACATTAAGTATAATAAAGTACTACAAAATAATTGGCAATTTTCAGTTATCAAAACTGGGAGTTTTGGGGAACCAGCAGTTAGTGTAATGGCTACGGTGCTGGACTCCCACGTAGTTGACCATGGTTCGCATCCCAGACCCGGTGGTTTAAAACTCACGCTGGGTGCGTGTGCGTGCGTGCCCAAGATCCTGAGAGGAGAATGGAGGAGAAGGGATTGTGGCGTGACCATCCCCCCTAGGGGTGATTTCTCACTTTCTGTCTCTATGTCTCTCTCTGTCTGTCTGGCGAGTGCACGTGCCCCATAGCGAAAACCTCTCCAAAAAAAATTGGGGATTTTTCATTCTGTATCCTTTCTCCATCAAGAAAAAAAATTTGGGGGGAAAAGCTGAAAGCTTTTCCTCTGAAA
>NW_006160036.1:0-10252 GCF_000334495.1 Tupaia belangeri chinensis
CCTTAACCACCACGCCATCTGCCGGTCCCCTTGAAATACTTTTTAAATGAAGGGGCTGGCCCCCATAGCACAGCAGTTAAATACTGTGAGTAGGAAGCCAGAACCCATATAGCTGACCATGGTCAGACAGTGTCTTTCTGGTTCCTCCCCAGCAAGATGGGGATAGATGGTTTTAGAGGAAGGTAGATGCATTAAAGCCCTCCTTCCCTGTCTAACCTGACCTATTTGGTAGTAGAGATTCCTCTAAAATCCAGTGATGCAGCCAGCCAGAGGAGGGCAAAGAGTCATTTGAACACAGTGGCAGGGGCATCATGGTGTGGGGCCCTGGGAGTGCTAGGGAACAGGTGCATAGGTGCATGGAGCAGAGATAGTACAAGGTGGGGAAATGTATGTGGAAAGGTTTCTTGCGGAATTACTGTAGGGGATAATTAGAATGTGAAGGAACAGACTTGGAGATGAGCAAATTAAGACAACCTTAAAATTACTTTTAAATATTTTTTGATATCTTGGTCCACAAGGTTTAGGGGAGAGGGGTGAGAAGGAAAAGGAGAAAAAGAAAAGGAACAGTACTACTTTGGGAGAGAATTCCATGGTTCGAAGAGTACTTGCTTTATGTTTTGTTTTAAGCAGCATTTTGAACACGGCTATCAATAGATCCTTAAAGGTGAAAGACATGGACTGATACAGCCGATGGCTGGTCAGAACTTCTCAACCCTTCCGAGAAACACACAAATTACTGCCTGCCACCTCTTTCCAGTACAGCCAGCTTCAAGGACCATCCCAGGAGCAGAACTGTGGGCCTGCTGGCAAAATTCCCACTCTATTACAACCTGCATATTTTCCCAGAAAATCAGCAACCCAAGTATCAGTTTCCTGAATTTATGTGGTAGAGGCTACCAAAAGCTAGTCTCCAGGATAAGCCCTTTAGTGCAGTGGTTAAGCACAATGCATCAGGAGCTAGATTACACATGGTTGAAAGTAGTTCAAGCCCTGGACCAGGGGCATGAAAACACCCAGCTGTGTGCACATGCGCCAAAGGTCCTGACAAATGGATAAAAGGAAAACAGACTGAATCGTGGCCACATCCCATTGAGGCGTGGTTCTCTTTCCTTCTGGTGAATACACATGCTCTGGCAATTAGAGAAAAGAAACTTGTTCTTTGTTTTTTAGTTTTGCTACAGGATGCATGTGCTCACTAGAGAGAGAGAGAGGAAAAGTGAGAAATCACTCCCCGGAGGAATGGCTACAGCACAATCCCTTCTCCTCCATTCTCCTCTTGGGATTTTGGACATATGTATACATGTGCCTGGCATGACTCCAGGAGACCAGGTCCAGGACTAAAACCACACAGCTGACCATGTGAGATCTAGATGCCTTAACCTTCGTGAAACTTTGTTCTCTTTTTGTAAAGAATTATTTATTTAATTTTATTCATTATTATTATTTTTCACTTTGACCAGAGAGACAGAGAGAGAGAGGGAAAGTAAAAAAGCAAGCCACCAAGTCCAGGATTTGAACCACCACACTACCTGCCAGCTCCTCCATGAAACTTCTTAAAATAAATAGAATTTTTTTTTTTTTTAAAGTTGGTCTCCATCCCCCTCAATGCCTCAGCTGAACAACCAGCAAACAACCCCAACTGCCCTGCAGTCTTTAATCCAATGTGCGCAAGTGTCACATAGCCAGGGGTTTCCCTGACCTTGGGTGACAGCCACTTACCTCGTCCCATTCATAGGACCTAAGCCCAGTAACACACATGGTCCCATCTCTGGCATATAGGCTTCCTGATGCTAGGTAGAGGCTTGTGTTGAAGCACATGCACTTCCTGTGTGACCCTCAACCCCTTAAAGCTAATGTAAATAGAGAAAGCCAAGGGTCATCCAGTAAAAGATATGCCTGGCCACTGGCAACAGGGCTCTGGTTCTACAATATTTCATGGAACTGGGGAACTATTAAGGCACCTGTGCTCAAAATGCAAGTAGCTTAGGCCTCCCCTCTTCCGTCTCTAGGAGTTCAGCACCTTGCCATAGACCCTCTACTCCACAGGTGGGATGGTGTCTACTGCCAGGTGGCCTGGGAGCCTTTGTACAAGTCCCTGCCTCAATCTGAGAGTCTGCGTGGACAAGTTAAGGGTAGAGCGGCCAGAGGAAGCTGACACCCACACTTGGGCCCTGTGCCTCTTATGGGTATCAATGACACAGCAAACAGTTCCAGAAGAGCCCAAACTGCATGCTCAAACAAGGTCAAAGCTGAGTCAGGGTTCAAAGGGAAGACACCTCAGCCTTCAGCCACTAGGTGACATTAAGCCTTTTCAAAAAATATGATGTGCCAAAACTATAAAAAGATGCAGCCTTGTATCTCTGAGTATATCTTCGCACACTTGAAGACTGTATTATCCAAACAGCCTGAGATAAACAATGCAGGTAAAAGAGCTCTAAGGACCTGTGGGACATACTAAAAACACTGACTCACACTTTAAGATGGTAAACTGTATGGCGTGTTAAATTACACCTCAACACTTAACGAATTAGGAATAGAAGGAAGCTACCACAACACAGTAAGGGCCATATATGGGACCAACCTTGTGGCCTGGTCGTTAAGGCAGGCAGATCCCACACATCCAACCATTCAGTTTGAGTCCTGGACCTGGTGGTTGGACAAACACCCTAGGTGCTTGTATATATACACTCAAAATCCCAAAAGGAGGAAGAGATGGAGGAGAAGGGATTGTGGCGTGGCCGTTCCTCATAGGCGGAGGGAGGTATTTTCTTCTCCCTGTCTTTCTGTTTCTTTCCCTGGTAAACGCATGTGCCCTCTGTCCAAAAAGATCAGGAATAAGACAGAATGTCCACTTTTGCCACTTCTACTCTAAATACTATTGAAAGTTCTAGACAGAGCAATTAAACAAGAAAAAGAAAGAAAAAGGCTTTTTTAAAGAGGTTTTTGCCTTAGGGCATGTGCACTCACCGGAGAAAGAGAGACAGACAGATACGGTAAGAGGGAAAGTGAGAAATCACCCCCCGAGGGGATGGCCATGTAGCAATCGCTTCTCCTCCATTCTCCTCCCAGTATCTTGGCCACACACGCCCACACCCAGGGTGATTTTTCAAGCCACTGGGTCCAGGACTCGCACCGTGGTCGGCTATGTGGGAGTCCAGTGATTTAACTACTATGCCATCTGCTGTTCTCATAAAAGGCATTCTATCAGAAAGGAGGAAATAAAATGATCTATTTTCAGATGACATGGTCCTATACATGTGTTCATGGCATGTCAAGTGGCCTCAGAGCCTGCTTCATCAGCCTTTACCATGAGTCTGGAGAGTTCTCAGTGCAGCCATTCAATAGGATAGGGGAAAGGAGCATGGGGTACAATGCCAGGAGGGTGGATGGTGGATGACTCTGAACAATCCACTTTACCCAATAGTTCATGCACTGGAGGCTCTCCTAACATCGGAACTGGTAAAGGAAAGCAGGCCATTCTCAGAGGCCTGGACCTTAGGACATCTAAAAGCAATTGCCTGGGGACCAGCAGATGGCATAGAGGTTACATCACTATACTCCCACATGGTTGACCCCAGTTCAAGTCCCAGACCCAGTGGCTTGAAAATAACACCAGGCGCATGTGCATGCCCAAGATGGAGAATGGATAAGCAGGGATTGCAGCATGGGCATCTCCCCTCAGGGGCGATTTCTCACTTTCCCTTTTATTGTGACTATCTCTCACCCTAGCAAGTACATGTGCCCTAAGGCAAAAACCTCTTCGAAAAAGAAAGAGAAAAAAGGGACCAGCAATTAGCGTAATGGCTATGTCACTGGACTCCCATGTAGTCGACTGCGGTTCAAGTCCTAGACCCGGTGACTTAAACTCACACCGGGCGTGCATGTGTGTGTCCTAGATCCCAAGAGGAGAATAGAGGAGAAGGGTTGTGGCATGGCCATCCCCCCGGGAGGTGATTTCTCACTTTCTGTCTCTCTGTCTCTCTCTGTCTTTCTGGTGAGAGCACACACCCTATAGCAAAAACCTCTCCAAAAAAAAGAAAGGAAAAAAAAGAAAGAAAAAGCAATTGACTGGTAATTGGGACTGCAAAGGAGAAAGGAAGGGAATATTTGCTTCCTTGTCAGTAACAGGTCAGGTTATGCTAGGTACACCGACAGGTCCAGGTTGTCTTGGTCAGCCTGGGAGGGAGGGAGGCCACCAGGCCTTTTCCCATACAGTTGGTGAGAAGCTATAGAGCAGCTTAGCTCCAACACTTCCCCTCTCCACTAGGGGTTTCTTTTCAGGTGGCAGGACGTATCTGAGGAGCTTGGGAGAAAAATAACTTACCTCCACAACATGAATGAAATGAAGGCAAACCCCCTGACAGACTCCTTTCCTCTGTATGGCGGCAAAGAGAGAGGCAGTGAGCCGGCAACAAGTGTGGCAACACAGCAGAGAAGTTCTTCATGGCAACGAGGCCACAAGTCTACTTCTAGCTTTTCCTTTCCACCTTCCACTACCAAAACCACAACACGTGCTGGAGCTATAAGAAGAGTGGCTCTTCCCCCCTGGGTCTGGCTCCAGAGAGGAAGGCCGCAGACCTGTGATGCTTGGGTCAAGTGGGGTCGAGATGCACCAGAGAGCAGGAGAGAGAAGGAACAATCATGCTACAGAGGCACTGGGCTGACCGAGGCCTCACCAGGTGGCTGATCTCACTGTCAGTGCACCCAGACGCTTACCATCCACTCTAGGCATTTTGGGGGCCAACGAGGGCTCTGGAAGATGACTACTGTGAAGGTGAAGTGGCAGCATCAAGGGCCCATGCTGTCTTCCACCCACTCCCTGCTACCTCTGCCACTCGAGCAAGTCTGCTGAAGCCCTGCAGTCACATGGACAGATGCAAACACAGCCAGTCAGCTCTCAGGTTCTTCCTTTTTTTGTCTGATTTTTTTAGTCTCTGTAATTAACATGAATTACTTTTGTAATCACAGAAGAATTGCTCTCTTTTTTTTAGATTTTTGTCATAAGGCAAATGTGCTCTCTGGAAAAAGACAAGAGAGGAAGTGAAAGTAAGAAATCATACCCTGGGGTGGGGGCAGTGACTATGCTGCAATCCATTATCCTCTCAGGATTTTGAGCACACATGCGTATGTGCCAGGTATGTTTTTCAAGTCACCAGGTTGGGGACTCAAACTATGCAGCCAGCCATGTGAGTGAGATCCGCTGCCTTAACCACTATGCCAACTGCTTGCCCCAAGAAGAAACTTTTTTTTGAGAGAGAGATTTTTGCTATAGGACACCTGTGCTTGCCAGACAGACACAGACAGACAGACAGAAAGCAAGAAATCATCCCCTGAGGGGACAGCCAAACACCAATCTCTTCTCCATTCTCCTCCCAGAATCTTGAGCATGTGTGCCTGGTACTGAGTTTCAAGTTGCCGAGTTCGGGCCCCGAACCATGGTCAACTATGTGGGAGTCCAGCAACATAACTGCTACACCACCTGCTTGGTCCCACAAAGAAACACTTTTAGGAGCCAGCTGGTGGCCACATACCAAGGATGTCATTGGCTCTCACCAAACACTCTCTGGATCACCCCAGGGCAACATTTCAGTGATGGGGACAAATTGGGGAACTTGATATGGCTCCTCGATACACCCAAAAGGGCAGAGGCTGAACCTGAAAGGTACTCCCTCAAAAAACAGCAGAAACCGTTCAAACTATTGCTGAGCTGAGGAGTTGGGCCTGGCTCCCTTGGCACCTAGTGCACTGTAAGCATGGTGACATGTCCCTGTAATCCCACCTGGGCAGCTGAGGGCAGAAATGTTACACAGGAAGATCCTATCTCTTTCTCTCTTTTATATTGCCAGAGCATGTGTGCATTAGCCAGAGAGAAATAGAGAAAGAGAAAGCAAGCAAGCACAATCCTTTTTCATCCATGTCTCCATCTTATCGGAATTTGGGCACACATAACACTCTCCTGGAGTATTCTCAAGTCACTGGGGCTGGGATTTGAACTGCAGCTGGCCATGTGGTTCAAATGCATAGCACTTAACCACTATACTACAGGGCTAGCCCAACTTTGCCTTAAAAAAAAATAATAAAAGAATTAAAACTTTCGTGCATTAGAAAGTATTATTGGGAGCAGCAGTTAGCGTAATGGTTGTATCGCTGGACTCCCACATAGTTGACCGTGGTTCACGTCCTGGACTCGGTGGCTTAAAACTCATGCCAGGCACATGTGCGTGCGTGCCCAAAATCCCGAGAGAATAGAGGAGAAGGGACTGCAGCGTGGCCATTCCCCCTGGAGGGTGATTTCTCACTTTCTATTTCTCTGTCTCTGTCTGTCTGGCGAGTGCACGCGCCCTATAGCAAAAACCTCTCAAAAAAAAAAAAAAAAAAGTATTATTTAGGCCAGCCCACAGGCTGGTGTTAAAAAAAAAAAACAGATCCTACATCACCAACCACATTCTTTTTTTTCTTTTTTTCTTTTTTATTTATTATCATCATAATCTTATTTATATTACATTGAATTGCATATAACTTTACAGTATATTACCTTGCTTTTTCAAAAGGGATTGCCATGTTTGTCAGTCAATACAGAGACATTAAACTCCCCACTTCATCATTCAATATCTTTTCATTGTTCTTTCCGATCATTATTATTATTATTCCAATTATTTTTTTAAACAATTACTATTTCTCATTTTTCTTGTAAAAAGACTTTACCCATCATGAAATACTTCTCAGACCAATCCAGTTGATAATACTATACACGTCATCATCAACAGGTAAAAAGCCCTATCTGTGTCCCCCACTAATGTTATGCCTCTCTATTTGTGCTCTTGTTATCTGTCTCTTTCCTCTTCTCTCCACAACCCCCACTCTACACAGTCTTATTCTTGTTAAAAAAAAATATGGACTGCTTCACGAATTTGTGTGTCATCCTTGCTCAGGGGTCATGCTAATCTTCTCTGTATCATTCCAGTTTTAGTATATGTGCAGCCGAAGCGAGCACCTTTTTTTTTTTTCTTTAGAGAGACTTTTGCTATGAGGCACATGCGCTCACCAGAGAGACAGAGAACAAGAAATCACCCACCCCTCAGGAGAGATGGCCCTTCTCCTCCATTCCCCTCTTGGGATTTTGGGCATGCACACACACGCACCCAGCATGAGTTTGAAGCTGTCGGTCTAGGACTTGAACCATGGTTGACTACATGGTAGTCCAGCAACATAACCATTACACCATTTGCTAGTCACATCACCAACCACATTCTGAATCCTGGTCCCAGTGGCTTATAAAACATGCCAGGTGCATGTGCATGCATGCCCAAAATCCCGGCAGGGTGGAGAAATGGAAGAGAAGAGATTACAACATGACCATGACACATTATAGGGCACTTTCTCCCAGTCTCTTTCTCTGTCTTTCCGTCTCTCTCGGCAAGGACACGTACCTTCTGGCAACTTTAAAAAAAAATAAATGAAGGAGGGGCCACCAGGTGGCATGGGAGTTAAAGGCACTGGATTCCCACATGGCAGATCGCGATTTGAGCCCCAGACCTGGCAGCTAGCTTTCTCACTTTTCCTTTCTCTCTCTCTGTGAGAACAAATTCAAAACAATAACAACAACAACAAATGGAATTAAGTCATTATTTTTTTAAAAATAAACAAACAAAGGACATCATCAAGCAAGTCAAAAGACAATGTAAAGCATAGGAAAATGTGGGACCAGCAGATGGCGTTAATGGTTACATGGCTGGATTCCCACACAGTTGACCATGGTTCAAGTCCTAGATGTAGCAGCTTAAACTGACACCAGGTGCAGGTGCATATTTGCCCAAAATCCTAAGAGGAGAGAGAATGAAGGAGAAGAGATTGTGGTGTGGCCATCTCCTCGTCTCTCTGTCTCTTCAGCGAGTGCAAGCACCCTATAGCAAAAATCTCTCTCTAAAGAAAAAAAAAAAAGAATCAGAGAATATATTTGAAAATCATATATCTGATAAGGTTCTAATATCTAAGTAGGACACGTGTGCATGTGTGCCTAAAACCCTGAAGGCATAGAAAGCTAGAGGACAGGAGATTGTGGCATGACCATGCTCCAATGAAGGGTTTTCTTTCTTTCTCTGTCTCTCAAACATGCTATATTTTTACTTTCTTATTTAAAAAAAAATAATAAATCACCATAGGGAACCAGCAGTTAGCGTAATGGCTATGTCGCTGGACTCCCACGTAGTCGACCGCAGTTCACGTCCTGGACCCAGTGGCTTAACAATCACGCCGGTCGCGTGTGCGTGTGTGCCCAAGATCCCAAGAGGAGAATGGAGGAGAAGGGAATGCGGTGTGATCATCCCCCCTGGGGGGTGATTTCTCACTTTCTGTCTCTATGTCTCTCTCTGTCTGGCGAACTCACGTGCCAAAAAAAAAAAAAAAACCTCTCCAAAAAATAAATAAATAAATAAATAGATAAATCACCATAGACAGAGAGAGAGAAAAAACACACCCCAATCAGGTGTGGTCATGCTCTAATTCTTCCTCCTCTATTTCTCTATCCTGTCCGGATTTTGGGTACGCACAATGTCCAATATATTTTCTTTTTTGGGGGAAGAGGTTTTCACTATAAGGCCTGTGCGCTCACCAGAAAGACAGAGAGACACAGGGACAGAAAGCAAGAAATCACCAGAGGGGATGACCAGGCTGTAATCCCTTCTCCATTCTCCTCTCAGGATGAGAGGAGACAAGCACACACATGGCCCGGCATGAGTTTAAGTCACTGGGCCTGGGACTCAAACTACATCGTTACCCATGTAGGATTCAGCTCACTTAACCACCAAGCTATTGAGCCAGCCCTCTCCCAGAGCCAGTCCTCTCTTGAATTCTTGTAACTCAGTAACAAAAAGACAAACAACTGTGGACAGAAGTCTGACTGCTTTTTCCTATTTTTCCAAAAATCCTTTCTAGAGGGCCTAAAGGAAGTCACGCCCACAAACATTAACAGACCATTCTGACCCATTAGTAACAGGATTCTTTCTACATCCTGACCCTGGCATAGCACTGAAGTATCTTTATGATATACATCCCTTTCTGATCTCAGCAACCTTCATTTTCCAATCAGCACCCTAAAAACTGTAAAACCCTGGACCATCAGTTGGCATAATGGTTATGTCGCTGGACTCCCATGTAGTCAACTGCGGTTCGAGTCCCAGACCCAGTGGTTGAAACTCACGCTGGATGCGTGTGTGTGCGCGCGCGCACGCGCCCAAGATCCCGAGAGGAAAAGGGATTGTGGTGTGGCCATCCCCCGGGAGGTGATTTCTATAGCAAAAAACCCTCAAAAAAATTATCGTATTTATTTATTATCATTATTTTTATTTAATATGATGGGAGAGAGAGAAGGAAAGTGAGAGAGCAAGTCACCAGGTCCAGGACTTGAACTATGGTTGGCCATGTGGGAATCCAGAGCCTTAACCACCATGCCATCTGCTGGCCCCCAAGGACTCAAACATTTTTAAGTTTACTTCTTTCTTTCATGAGAGAGAGAGAGAGGGCTCATGCCATGATCCCCTACATCCTTCCCAGGCAGCCAGGATCATGGGAGTGAGCATGTGGTATGCACAGGGCAACCAGGGACTGAACCACAATCTTCCACATGGACCCAGCTTCGCCTGAGCAGCACATTACCACTGTGCCACTGAGCTAGCCCAGGGCACTTAAAATGTTTCTAATTTAAGCTCCATCAAGCAAGATGTCTCTAGACTCACAGAACTCTGGTAGGAAGTGATTAAAAAAAAAAAAGAGAGAGAGAGACAAATAAACAAGATATTCGGGCTTAGCACTGAGATGGCTCTTGGGGACTGTGAAAAGGTGACAGCTCTGCTGCCCATCCACTCAGGTGAAAGGGCCAGTGCCTCAGAACTCCTACCCCTAAGCTAGGTCTCCTACCCATACCCCAGACTTCCCACCCCATCCAAGACCTCCAAGGAGCTCATGGAATTTCACCTGACAGTTTCATCTTGACATTTAACTCCTTAGCCACAGCTGAGCAGGCTGACGCTCTTGGTCCTATCAGAATCTGCCCCAGGTAAAGAAACCAACAGCCTCTACAACAGGGGATCTCTGTGGAACTGTAGTTACAAAATGGTTCTTAGGAGGTGGCTCAGGAAAAACACCAACTGACATTTAGGTATGAAATGGGGGAATATACAGTACTGGGGGTTTTATTTCATAGCTTTGTGGGCCCACTCAAAGCCAAAGTCCATCATGACACTGGTGGCTAGGA
>NW_006160036.1:10457-23563 GCF_000334495.1 Tupaia belangeri chinensis
TACTCCAACCAGAAGCAATACCGTTAACCACTGAGAGGAGGCACTGCAGGGATGAAAGGACCAGGCCCCAGTACTATCTGAGGAAGAATAGGCCAGAAGGCCAAGGGTCCTTGAGCCAGTATGCATTCCCAAGGAGAAAAGTGGTTCTGCGTGTAGGTCAGGAGTCCCACATGCACCTCCTGCCACCTCACCAGCAAAGCATCTAGAGACACACACCCTAGAGAGGAAGGGGTAGAACAGCCCCCATGGTAGCCCTAGGCAAGCCTCTCACACACACTAGGTTCTATGCTCCCTCTCTAAATGACAGAGATAAGTACCAAACTTGGACTTCCCAGAGAACGCCACATTTAAAACACAAATGCATTGCCCTTAACAAGAGAAAATAGCCACTTGGCAACCCAGCTGACTGTGAGAGTGTTCCCCACCTCTTCACCTCCAGTAGGCCCTGGGCCCTAACCTCTGCCTCTGGCCCTGTATAATGACAGAGCTGGGGCACTGCTGTGTGTGGGCATGACGAATGCCCTTAGGGCCTCGGATGTGACCCTTAACACTCTAGTTACAGGTGTTTACCCTGAAACTGGCCTTAAGTTTACTGTTTTATCTAGCACCTCACTATTTAGAGTTAGGGATCTTATTTAAGCCACCTAGCCCACCATCACATGGAAACTCTTAGTCCCAATGCTTTGTAAGCATCAAAGTCCATGTATTAAACCCCTTTCTGTTTTAAATATATGGAATGGTTTCTGTTCTCCTCACAATGGCCTCCACCAATAAAGTGTACATAATGCCAATAAGCTGCATTTGTTTTTTTTTTTCAGCTTTTTGGTTTTTTTTTTTTTTTTTGAGAGGTTTTTGCTACAGGGCATGTGCGCTCACCAGAAAGACAGAAACAGAGAGATAGAAAGCGAGAAATCACCCTCCCAGGGGGGATGGCCACGCCACAATCCCTTCTTCTCCATTCTCCTCTCAGGATCTTGGGCACACACACACATGCGTCCAGCCTGAGTTTTAAGCCACCGGGTCCGGGACGCAAACTGTGGTCGATTACATAGGAGTTCAGCGATATAGCCATTTCAATTTGACCAGAGAGAGAGACAGAGAGAGAAAGGGGAAGTGAAAAAGCAAGCTGCCTGGTCCAGGACTCGAACTATGGTAAACCATGTGGGAGTCTAGTGCCTTAACCACCACACTACCTGCTGGTCCCTTAGTTTATTTTATTTTATTATTTTCGAATTTGACCAGAGAAAGAGAGAGAGAGGGAAAGTGAGAAAGCAAGCCAGGAGGTCTAGGACTTGAACTGCAGTTCAAGATGTGAGGAGTCCAGCATCTTAACAACCACATCACCGGCTGGCCCCCATATATTCTTTTATAGTTTAAAAAAACTATAGGTACAATAAAATAACTTTTTTTTTTTTTAAGTTTTTACTGTAGGCTAAGTGCTCTCACCAGAGGAAAAAGAGGAAAGTGAGAAATCACTCTTTAGAGGAATGGCCATACAGCAATCCCTTCTCCTGTATTCTCTTTGGATTTTGGGCTTACATGCACATGCACCTAGAACATCTTTCTTTCTTTTTTGTTTAGAGATATTTTTGCTATAGGGTGCATGAGCTCACCGGAAAGAGAAAGAGAGACAGAAAGCAAGAAATCAGCCCTCAGAGGGATGGCCATACCACAATCTCTTCTCCTCCATTCTCCTTAGAATTTGGGGCATAAATGTATATCGTGAGTTCTATTTGTGTGTGTGTTTTTAAGAGACATTTTTGCTACAGGATGTTTGTGCTTGTTGGAGAGACAGAAGCAAGAAATCACTTCCCGGGGACCAGCAGTTAGCGTAATGGCTATGTCGCTGGACTCCCATGTAGTCGACCGCGGTTCCCGTCCCGGACCTGGTGGCTTAAAACTCACGCCCGACGCGTGTGCGTGTGTGCCCAAGATCCCGAGAGCAGAATGGAGGAGAAGGGATTGCGGCGTGGACATCCCCCCTGGGGGGTGATTACTTGCTTTCTGACTCTCTGTCTCTATCTGTCTGGCGAGCACACACGCCCTATAGCAAAAACCTCTCAAAAAAAAAAAAAAATCCCTTCCCTGGGGGATGGCCATACCTTTAACTACCACGCCACATGCCAACCTCAACTTTTAAAAAAATTTTATTTATCATTATTATGTTTAAATTTGACCAGAGAGAGAAAGTGAGAAAGCAACCTGCCAGGTATGGGTCTTGAATGGTGATCAGCCATGTTAGAGTCCAGCACCTTAACCACCATGCCACAGGCCAACCCCTAATCACTGTACATCTTTACAGTATATAACATGGTTTTTGCCAGCATGAATATAGTGCAAATTAGTCAAGTCTAAGATATTACCATATATATCATTATCAAGATAACTTTTCATTTTTGTCCCGATTCCTTTCCACCCATTCTCCCCTATATGTACATATATATTTTAAATCTTCATTTATTTATTTATTTAAATTTGACCAGAGAGGGACACAGTGAGAGAAAGAGAGCAGGAAAGCGAGAAAGCAAGGTCCGGGACTTGAACCATAGTCAGTCATGTGGGAGTCCAGTGCCTTTAACCACCACCCCCTATCAGCCCCCCCATAATACATTTTTATATAACAGATAACAAATATAACTGCTGTTAAAGTCCTACCACAACAGTTATTAAAATGGCATTGGGCTAGCCCCATAGCACAGTGGTTAAGGAAGCCAGATACCACACAGTTGACCACAGTTTGACATGTACACACACGCCCAAAATCCTGAAAGGAGAGAGAAATGAAAGAGAAGGGATTGCTGTGTGACCATATGCCCTAGAGGGTGCTTTCTCACTCTGTTTCTCTCTCTTTCTCTTTCCAACAAGTGTACATGCCCTCTGGTAAATTAAAGAACAGAGCTGGGACCAGCAGTTAGCATAGTAGCTATGTCGCTGGACTCCCATGTAGTTGACCGCAGTTCGCGTCCCGGACCCAGTGGCTTAAAACTCACACTGGGCGCGTGACCAAGATCCTGAGAGGAGAATGGAGGAGAAGAGGTTGTGGCATGGCCATCCCCCCTGGGGAGTGATTTCTCGCTTTCTATCTCTCTGTCTCTCTGTCTGTCTGGCGAGCACACATGGCCTATAGCAAAAACCTCTCCAAAAAAAAATAAAAAAGAACAGAGCAAAGCAATGTAAAGTAACACAACGCAAGGGAAACAAGAGTGGAAGTGTGTGAAGTGAATTCTAGGAATTTCTCTAAAGGATGATTCTTGACCAAGGAAGGCCCCAGTTATACAGAAAGCAGACATACTCCCCGCTCTCTGCTCACTGGTGGAGCCTGGGTGACAACATACAGTGATTGAGTATAAAGGTCCAACCAGAAAATGTACACTGGGCCAGCACATAGCCTAGCTGTTAGTCAGATCCCACATGACTGACAATTTGAATCTCAGCCCTGATGACTTGAAAAGCATGCCAGGCACATGTACATGTGTGCCAAAATCCCAACAAAGTGGAGAAATGGAGGAGAAAGGACTGGCATGTGACCATGCCCTATTCGGAGGTGCTTTCTCACTCTTTCACTCTCCAACTCTAGAGAGCACATGTGCCCTCAGACAGCTGAAAAAAAGTGGATGCCATGTGGATTCCAGTTCTTTCACCCACATCCCAGCTAAGAGCTTGTGTGCCCAACTAGACGGGCCTTACCCACAACAAAGACAGGCAATCCAACACCCACGATACCCCAGATAGTCCATGTCTCTAGAAACACCAGTGTGTGCTGAGGAGAGATGCAGGCCAGAGCTTGGCAGCTGCCTGTAAAGCCAGCAGCTCCAGCAGAGCAGTCAGGGAGAACTGGGCACCACCATGGCCTGCACCTGCCTTGGGCAAGGACAGCACCTACTTCTGAAGGCAGGCAGAACGAGGCGTTCGCCAGGCCCACAGGTAAGCACCAAACTGCTAACAGCACAGTTTGCACTGCTCATCTACAAAGACCAGAATGGGGGGGACCCAGAGCCAGTGAGGGGCCCTTCCCTCCAGTCACAGGAAGGGCCTGGATTGAGGTGGTTACATGGAACAGGAATGTGGCAAGTAAGAACTTAATTAGATGAGTGACTTTCTGGGTGATTCTGACTCATGAGAGGGAGACAGTTGGGCATAACACATGGGAAGGTGTTGACTTTCAGGGAGTTGGCAGAACTAAAATACCAAAGCACTCCAGCACGAGCACTGTCCTTTCACCCGAGAAGCCTCCCTGGCTACCAGTCTTCAACATCCCGCACCTGCACCTTACCACATAGGAGACAGCCCAGCTAGGAGAGAGGAAAAACAAAAGCCTGAAGAAAACTATGCCCATGACTAAGGACCTAAAACGACTGCTCCATACTGGACAGGGCTCTCAGCCAGAGGAGCCTGGCTAAACCGGACCAGCAATGTAACTTCTTCCCAATCCACCCTCAGAGGCACAGATAGACCCCCAGTTCCCCCCACACTGCTACTGGCCGTAGGAGAAAGCCCATGCCTCTCAGCCACGGCATTCAAGTGCTTTTTGATTTGGTCCTTGCACACCTCACGCTTGGACGTCTACATCTTTCTCTGAACTGTTCCTTCTTCCTGAAGGGTCTGCTTCTCACTTTGTTCATCTGGAACACCCTAGCTCCGCCTTCCAGATCCAGCTCTTCTATGAAGCTTTCGCCAAACTCTGGGCTGCCCTAGATATGGAAGGCACATGGAATGAGCCTTCCGACACCACCCTAGGAGGCTTGTGCACAGGCCCGGCACTGGGATAAAATGAAGGGTGCCGTGTGCAAGTGTGCAGAATTAATGGATGAGTGCACTACTGCCTGGCCAAAGGAAGCATCTGCTGGAGCAGGAGAAAGCTGGCTGGCCATGGCCAGAGATCCCTGCTCAGGGCCTGGGTCCAGCACCAGCTGCAAAGGAGAACACCCCCACCCCTCCCCACACCATGCAGCGCTCTAGCCCACGCTTGCTGTTCTGGGTACAGCCACCCATCACATGTCAGGAGGCCTCTGTGCCTGGAATGATGTTACAGTCTATTTTGAGGGTCACACTGGAGCATCTGTCAGCCTGGCCAACCACACCCTCCATGTGTCATCACCAAGAGCCAGGGACACCCATAGGTCCACAAACTGCTTGAGGAAGTTCCTCCCCTCCCAGGGACCTTCAGCTTCAGGGACGCTGTGGCTCCCTTGAAAGATCAGCTCAGAGGCCCCTTATCTCCTTATCTCCTGGAACCTGATGTCTCCTCACCCACCAGACCTGCTCCCAGGGTTCACAGCTCTAGTGACTCGGCAAAATGCAACTGAGCCCATCAGTCTGTGTCAAGCTCTGAGCTCAAACTCAGCCCTTCCTTCTCCTTAGCTCTCTTTTCTATTTGAGGAGTGCCCAGAAACCCAGCACCCTGACGTCGAGCTAGTTACCTATTAGACTCATAGGTCCAACAGGTCTCGTCCACTCAGAATCTCCTACTCATCCCTCACCACCATGCCCAGGCCCTGTGTCCTGCCTCTTCCTGCACAGAGCCTTTCAGTCCACTCTCTGCTGAGTAGACACAGGCTCCTGGAGAATGAGGCTGGCCTGTGCTGTCTTTACCTCAGCTCTCCTGCACTCAGCATAGGCCCTGGCACACAGTAGGTACAAATAAATATTCTACGAACCCAGGAAGCAAAACCTTTCCAATTAGACTAACTTAGTATGTTATAAAAAAGACGTCAGAACAAAAAATTAAAATTAAATTAAGTTAAAAATACATCGTCAGGGCCAGCAGGTGACATGATGATTAAAGATGCTAGACTCCCACATGGCTGACCGTGGTTCAAATCTCAGACCTGGCAGCGTTCTTTCTCACTTTCTCACTGTCTTTCTCTGGCTAAATTAAAAAACAAATAATAGGGGCCAGCAGGTGGCATGGTGATTAAGGGCACAAGACTCCCACATGGCCAACCATGGTTCAAATACTGGACCTGGTGGCTTGCTTTCTCACTTTCTCTTTCTCTCTCCCTTTCTAGTCAAACTAAAATAAATAAATAAATAAAGCTAAATTTTAAAATTCTTTGGAAAAAGAAACAAGTAATAATAAATAAAGTTAAATAAAATAACTATTTATTTATTTATTTATTTTGGCGGGGGGGAGAGGTTTTTGCTATGGGGCACGTGCGCTCGCCAGACAGAGAGAGACAGAGAAACAGAAAGCGAGCAATCACCCCCCAGGGGGGATGGCCACGCAGGACGCGAACCGCGGTCGACTACATGGGAGTCCAGAGACATAGCCATTACGTTAACTGCTGGTCCCTATTTATTAATTTAAATAAATAAATTTTAGAGGGAGAGTGAGAAAGCAAGCCACCTGGTCCAGGACTCAAACCATGGTCAGCCATGTGGGAATGTCCAGGGCCTTAGCCACCACGCCACCTGCTGGTCCCCTAAAATAATTCTTACGGAAAAAAATCGTCATAGGCCAGCAGGTGGTGTCAAGTGGTTAAGTGCGAAACTGCCACGTGGTTGACTGCAGTTTGAGTCCCAAGCCTAGAGACTTACTTCCACATTCTCATGCACTTTCTCTTGCACTTTCTCTCTCTCTCTCTCGCACTTTCTCTCTCTCTCTCTTTCTGATCACATGTACCCTACAGCAAAATTTAAAAACAGTAACAATAATAAATAAAATTAGGAACCAGAAGGTGGCATAAAGGTTACATTGCTGGACTCCCACATAGTCGACCATAGTTTGAGTCCCAGACTCAGAGGCTTAAAACTCAGGCTAAAGGGGACCAGCAGGTGGCATAGTGGTTAAGGTGCTGGACACTGCCACATGGCCGGCGACAACAGCTAGAGTCCTGAACATGGTGGTCTGCTTTCTCACTTTCTCTCTCTGTCTCTTTTTTGGTGTCTCTCTCTGGTCAAATAAATGAATGAATAAGTAAAATTTTAAAAAACTTGCACTGGGGGCATGTGTGTGCATGCCCAAAATCCAGAAAGGATAATGGAGAAGGGATTGTGGCATGGCCATCCCCCTAGAGGATGATTTCTCATTTTCTGTCCCTGTCTCTCCAGCAAGCACAAGTATCCTATAGCAAAAATCTCTCTCAAAAAATAAAATAAATTAAATTAATCTTATTTTTAAAAAATACTGCCAGAACAAAGACCTTTCTGAAGAACAATGACACAACTATAAAATGCCTTTTATTTTTTTTTTTTTTTTGCCGTAAGGCATATAAGCTCGTAGGAGAGAGACAAAGAGAGGGAAAGTAAGAAATCATTACCCACAGAGAATGACCACACCTCAATCCCTTCTTCTTCATTTTCCTCTCAGGATTTTGGGCACACACACACACACACACACGCACCCCGTGTAATTTTCAAGCCGCCAGGTCTAGGGATCAAACTGCAGTTGAGCATGTGGAGTCCAGTGCCTTAGCCACCACACCATCTGCTGGCCCCCAGAAACGCTTTTTTATAAAGCAGATGTACTTAAATCTAGACAAAAACATGTCTACAGATTTGCTGAAACAGTAAGTTGACCAAGCACCGCCCAGAGCACACCACATTTCTCTGCCCCCCACTCGGCACTAAGCACCTTTCAGCTCTACCACCTAACACTGTGATCCTGCAAGAATCCAACAAGACATTCCTTTGCTCTTCCCAGGGAAGGAATGTAACACCAGCCACAATGGGAACACGCAGCAGCAAGACGAGCACAGGAGTCTGGGATGGAGCAAGGACACCTGACGAGTTAGGCTAATGCAATCCCTGAGCCCCACAGCCAAGACTCAGGGCTCAAACATCACAGGGACTCAGAGCTCACCCACGAAATGGGTATATCCTCATCTTCTCTCTACCCACCTTTTAGAGATGCCATGAGGATAAAACTAGGTAACAGGAAAACCACACAGCTGGTTATCATCTGGGTCGCAGACCAAACTAGAGTCAGAAATACCCCTCCAACAATGACATGAAAGAGGAAAGAAGCTGGTCAACTTCTGCCTGCCCTGTAACTGCCCTTGACATCCCCAAAACTACACCTGCCCCATGCCAACATCTGGCTACAGCCCGGCCATGAGAAGTCTTCCCAGGATTCCATCAAGAGACCATGAGGGGAGGCCCAGAAGGTGGCAGGAAGGTTAAGGCACTGGATCCCACATTGCCAATTCCATGGTTTAAGATCGAGAACTGGTGGCTTGAAAATCATGCCAGGTACTTGTGCATGCATGTCCCAAATCCCAAGAGGAACATGGAGGAGAGAGGATTACAGCATGACCATCCTCCCTAGTGGTGATTTCTCACTTTCTCTTGCTGTCTCTCTCCAGTGAACATACATGCCCTACAGCAAAATCTGAAGGAAAAAAAAAAAAAAAGAGGCCATGAGAATCCATTCACACACTGGTTATCTGACAATAATCAACTAAAACAAATCATCAGTCATCCGTGACCTGGGACCTTTTGACAGATAAGCTCAACAGCTGTATTTATGACATGTAAAAATGCGAGAAACAGGGGGCAGCATGTAGTGTAATGGTTAAGGTGCTGGTCTCCCACATGGTCATCCATGGTTTAAGTCCCTGATTGACAGCTTGAAAATCATGCTGGGTGCATTGCATACGTGCCCCAAATCCCAGGAGGATGAAGGGGAAGGGACTGTGGCACGGCCATCCCCCCAGGGAGATGATTTCTCACTTTCCCTATCTCTGTCTCTCTCCAGCGAGAGCACGTACCTTACAGCAAAAACCTCAAAAAATAAAAAAATGCTGAAAATAAAAAGTGGAAAATCATGCCAACCTTTCTTTTCCTTTTTCTTTAAAGAATTATTTAATTTTATTTATACATTCATTTATTTTAATTTGATCAGAGAGAGAGAGAGATAGATAGAAGGAAAGTAAGAAAGCAAGCCATCAGGTCTGAGACTTGAACCGTGATCGACCATGCGGGAGCATCCAGCGCCTTAACCACCACACCACCTGCTGGTCCCCATGCTGACCTTTCTTTACACTTGCAGGCAACACCTACAGTAAGGCAATCTAATAATATACAGGGCCTTCCCCAGTAAGATCCACTTAAAATTAAAATGTTAAAAGCAACCTGAGAGGGACCAGCTGTTGGTGTAATGGCTATGTTGCTGGACTTCCATGTAGTCAACTACGGTTCCAGTCCCTGTGGCTTAAACTCACGCCGGGTGCGTGTGCGTGCGTGCCCAAGATTCCAAGAGGAGTATGGAGGGGAAGGGATTGCAGTGTGGTCATCCCCCCTGGGGAGTGATTTCCTTTCTGTCTCTCTGTGTCTTTCTGGCGAGCACACGTGCCCTATAGCAAAAAATCTCTCTCCAAAGAAAAGAAAAACGACTTGAGAGCCTGCCTGGTAACCTAGTGGCTAAGAGAAATGGATCCCACATGGCGGACTGCACAGGTCAAATCTTAGTGCCAGGGGCTTGACAAATATGCTGGCTGCCTACATGTGCATGTCCTAAATCCTGAAAGAGAAATGGAGAAGGGATTGTGGTGTGACCAT
Organism: Tupaia belangeri chinensis; assembly: GCF_000334495.1. Taxonomy (NCBI): domain Eukaryota; kingdom Metazoa; phylum Chordata; class Mammalia; order Scandentia; family Tupaiidae; genus Tupaia; species Tupaia belangeri. The sequence continues at coordinate 19,956 of NW_006160036.1, forward strand.
CACCCATTAGGGGTTGTTTTCTCCTTCTCCCTGCTTCTGTCTCTCTTTTCTCTGGCAAGCACACAATCTCTCTGACAATGAACAACAAAAAAAGCTGGGACCAGGAGATGGCACCACGGTTACATTGCTGGACTCCCATGTAGTCAACCATGGTTTGAGTCTCGGACGCAGTGGCTTAAAACTCACACTGGGCCCATGGACGTGTGTGCCCAAAATCCCAAGAGGAGAATAGAGAAGAGTGTAGCATTGTCATCCCCCTCAGGGACTATTTCTTGCTTACTGTCTCTCTGTCCGTCACTGTCTCTCCAGCAAGTGCACACGCCCTATAGCAAAATATCTCTCTAAGGAAAAAAAAAAAAGTCACTCTAAGGAATACAGGCTTCTAAGTTTAAATACTCTTCTTCTGAAAAATTGTTCTCATCTATTACTAACCCAGCTGTTAGTCATGATAAGGATTACTAAAGAGAAAACTCATTTTCCTCCCTAGCAATTTAAGAAAAGTCCCTCAGTTTATCTGGCAATATGAGGCTCCAGAACCAGAGTTCAGTCAGCACTGGAACTATTTTTGAGGTGTTTGTTTTAACAGGCCATTGTAGGGGCTAGATGGTGGCACAGTGGAAACACAACTAGATCTCCATGAAAAGCTCCTGGGTTCGGGTTCCAAGATCTCCTTGTACACACTGGGCACATGCACATGTGCCTGTGACTCAGAGTGGCTGAGGCTGGGGACAGACTGTGGCATGGGATCCAGTTGTAGGTCCCTGTGTGTGTCTCTCTCTCATGAGAGAAAGAAATAAACTTTTTAAAAAGAAGTAATTTTTATTCACACTAATTCAAGCCCATTAAACATATGTGTTTATATCAAACGGGAAAGAAAAATAAGAGCTTGAAAATTTCTCACCTATGAATGTATTAGATGGGGATAAAAGTAAAAAATGCAGTAACTGCCCATGATCAGAATTTCAGAATCAGAACTTCTGATGTTAAGAGCAGCATAGGTGCTGACCTATCTCCCCACAGCGCAGACAAGGAGACTGAAGCCCCAAGAGCTGCCCAAGACCTCAGAGCCCTCTCAGGCACCTGGTATGAAAACCTATACTGTCATCAGTGAAGCAGGCAAGGCTCTGACTCTGACAGTCCTGCCCCTAGCACAGTCCCCTGGTCTGGCATTTTGCATGAACCACAAGGGGGAGGGTCCCTAGGAGAGAAGTATTCTGAATGCTCAGGGACACACACTCAGTGGTGGCATGAAGGTCACTTGTGGGGCTGGTGAACTTGCCACACCAAACCTAAGCTCAAATGTGGACAGCTTTTCCAAGGCAGTTACAATCATGCTATTTCTCAACTAAAACATCTGCTTTGTCACAATCACTGGAAAAGGGGGAGACTGGAAGAAGGAAGAAGAAAAATTTTAAAAATCTCCTCTCTGATTTCCTGAATCTGCTCAGATCAATCTAAAATAGGGAGTCTCCCTAATGCTGACTTTAATGAGGACCTTCCTAAAGCTGGTCCAACTGGTGTTCAAATCCCTGTATTGAAAAACAAGTTTATGAGTAGCAAGATCACCTGATCCTACCATGTGTGTGCTCTGTTTACCCTGAGATGACAGGCCAGTGGCCACCACAGCTTTGATGAATGCTGCAAAGACTCTACTATCCCTTTGATGCCTTCTGGGGCCTCCACATGACTGTCATAAAAAGAAACCTAGAATGCAGCAAGACTGTGAAAGGAAGGAAATTATCAACGCCACATGCAGAATGGGGGAAACCACATTCTTGATAAATTGCTAACGTAAATTTATTACTTATTTCCCTGATCTTCCAGGTACCTAATTACATCACTTTAAAAAAAAAGTGGGGAGCTGGGACCAGCAGTTGGCATAATGACTATGTCGCTGGTCTCCCATATAGTCGACCATGGTTCGAGTCCCAGACCCAATGACATAAACTCACACTGGGCATGTGTGCGTGCATGCCCAGGATCCCAAGAGAAGAATGGAGGAGAAGGGATTGCGGCATGGCCATCCCCCCTGGGGGGATTGCTCACTTTCTGTCTTTCTGTCTCTCTCTGTCTTTCTGGTGGCACATGAGCCTGCTTGCTGGTGGCACATGAGCCCTATAGCAAAAACCTCTCAAAAAAAAAAAAAAAATGGGGAGTGGGGGGCAGCAATTTGTTAAGGGTACTGGACTCCCACATGGCCAACTGCAGTTCCAGTCCCAGTCCCAGACCTGGTGGCTTGGTTTCTCACTTTCCTTCTCTCTCTCTCTCTCACTCTGTTCCTCTCTAGTCAAATTAAAAAAAAAGAAAAAGAAAAGAAAGAAAGAAAAGGAAAGAGAAGAAAAAAGAAAAGAAGGAAGGAAGGAAGAAAAAATATTCCCCTGCTTTTTTTCCAATGCGTAACTCATCACCAAGGCCTACTACTTAGACCAAGCCATGACCATAGTCAGGGAAGAGAGGCGACACAGATCCCCATGGCTCAGCAGCTCACATTAGGCACAAGTATTAGTCAGGAGATCTCAAACTCAAATCACAAGGAACAGGGGGAAAGAGAGTCATAATGAGGGACTTACCCATCTCTTCCTTTGCTGACAATCTTCACTTCAAAGTAATAAATGCCACAGGCAGCAGGTATGGGGTGGGTGGCCCGCACTGAGGCTGCATCTTTGTGATTTTTTCCATGACCTAACAGGAGAAGGTAAGAAAGAAACTTCGGCAGAAGCAAATACAAATGAAAACTCAAACCTCTCTGCTTTGCGGCAGCTTCAACCCCTCCATGGCCAGAGGAAGCCCTCACATAGTCCAACTGAGTAAACATATAAGATTCCCACCTTTGGCTGTCCTCCCCCTGAGAAGAGCTGCCCTGCCTAAGCCAGTGTCCTCATACAAACACAAGGGTACAGCAATGTGGATGCATGTGAGAGATACTCAAGTGTTGCTGGCAGTCTCCCCAGAACTCATGCAGACTGCCTGGGAGACCAGGGGAGGGATAAAGAAGACCTGGAAGACATCTCGGCTTAAGCAAAGGATCCCAGGTCCAGTCTGGCAGGTGGGCAAGCCCATGGGCTTCTGGCTAAAGGTGGGGATGGGACTACTCCTTTCTTCAGACACTCCCCAAACTAAGCAATGGTGAAGGGCCCAGGTGGAGTTAGAACCAACTCAAGGCAGGCTGGGAGGCCCTGGAGTGGAAGGTCCATCCAGCACTGGGTTTGGATACCTGTTGCAATTCTCTTAACATCGGATGTCCCATGGCAGAGCAGAGCATAGCAATCAACCCTCGGCCTGGTCAGCCCCACCACCCTGGACACTCCGCTGGGGCCAAGGCCGAAACCAGAGCACCCAGGCAAGGAAAGCGACATGATGGAGCAGGGGCAGGGCAGCATGGCTGCCGCGAATACGATCCGGCCTTTTACCCCCCGCGGCCATACGGGCCAATACCTTTGTAGTGGACGCGGAGGTTGCCCTGGGAGAGGCCGATGTAGTTGTACTTGTCCTTGGGGCTCCAGGAGCGCGGCAGCGGCGTCTCGTGCTGGTTGACCGCGGGGTACAGGCGCTGCAGGCGCCGGCTCAGCTCCTGCTCCCCGGGGGACGGCAGCCCGCCCCCAGCGCCC
>NW_006160036.1:23579-45603 GCF_000334495.1 Tupaia belangeri chinensis
GCCGCCGGCCTCCCAGCGCCCGGGCCCGCCGTCGCCGCCGCCATCTTGGAGGGAGCTGCTATTGTGTCACTGGGGGCGGGGAGGTGCGGGACCAGATCCGCGCCGCTCAGCCAATGGCCCGCGAGCCTCTCGGGGCCGCAGGGAAACCGAGTCCGAGCACCGCACCTCTGTTTGGACACTGCCACGCCTCGGCACATTTCGGACTCCATGTCCCATAATGCAAAGCTCCCCAGAGGCGGGCCAACTCGGGCCGGTAGGGAACTTTGGGAGATGTAGTACGAACCAGCTCCGCCATCAGCCTGTCCAACCAAGATTTGCGGCACAGAAAACTACAAGTCCCGCCGGCAAAGCGGCTCCCGGCCTCTCCGCTCTCCTCCCTCCCCCATAGCCTCTGTTCATCTCCCTGCCTCAGTTCTGGTAACTACAATAAAATCCGCTACGGTGACCGACTCTCAAGGTGTCCCCCTTTCAGTCGGAGTCCACCTTTGCTACCCGGTCTTCCTCCCGGCCCGCGGGCGCTGGGCTCGGGGGCGGGACGCAACCCGGACTCCGCCCCCCACCGCGGGGCCGCCTGGGCCTGGTCGCCATGGCGACGGGCTGTACACTACAACAACTTCCAAGTCAGCTGGTGCTGCCTGCCTGCCTGCACGAGGGTCATGGACTCCCCGCGGCCTCTGTACTCCAGCTTCTCATCCACATCGAGGTAGGCGCTGACCCGAGGGCGCAGAGGAGGGATGAGTACTTCCAGAGAAGGAGATGGCAGCTGATCCTGACCGCTGCACCTCCTGCTGGCTTCTGTCCGTTGGTCTGGAGCTCCAGCCCCACAGACTCACTGGTATAGAAACAGAATCCGGGCTGATTTAGTCCAGTAAGGATGTTACCTGCTATATCATTAGTATTTACAGCCAGTTCGTACTGAACGTATTATGTCCCAGATGCTTTATATACCCCATTGAACCCTCACGACAATCTATGAGGTAGTAAGATTGCCATTTTACAAGTGAAGGAATGGAAACCTGGAGAGATCATGTGTTTTACACATGCTTATAAGTGATGAAGCTAAGATCTGAACTACGTCAGACTCATGAACTTGAGTTCTTAGCCCCAGAGATAAATTGACCCTTCACCCACGAGTTGGGCTTTTGAAAAAGATGCTTGTCCAGTTGCCGGCTGACTTTAAACAGCCCAGGTATATCCCACAGCCTCAGAGTAGCCCCTTCCTATACTGGCGATTGCAATCTTTGGGCACTGTAAAATATGACAAGCTCCATTGGCCAAGAAAGCCATACATGTGGATAAAAACACAAAGTTGGGGACCAGCAGGTGGCGTGGAGATTAACTGACTGATGTGCAGTTCAAGTCATGGACCTGGCACCTTGAAAATCATGCAGAGTACATGCCTGTAGGCACCCAAAATCCAAAGAGGAGAATGGAGGAGAAGGAATTGTCATTCTCCCAGGGAGTGATTTCTGACATTGTCTCTTTCTTTGTCTCACTCTGGCAAGCACACATGCCCTATAGCAAACTAAAAAAACAAAACAAAATTTATTGGCTAAATACCTTTCTAGCTTTGGGACCTCAGAAAGTTCTTGAAGTTCCAGGCCTCAACTTCTGTATCTCGAACATGATATGACACATCCTGCCCTACAAACACTGTTGCGAACATTAAGGCAGAATATGTGAAACTCTTGGGGTCAGTAGGTGGCCTGGTGATTAAGTCTGTGGACTTCCACATGGCCTACCATGGTTCCAGGACTGGACCTGGCAACTTGCTTTTAAACTCTCTCTCTCTCTCTTTGTCCCTCACTTGTCAAATTAAAATAAATAAAGATAAATAAAATCATTTTGTTAAAAAAAAAGAATATGCGAAGCTCTTATCACAGCTCTTGTATATAATAGTCATTCAGAAAATGTTGACTGAATGTGGTTTCTTCCCTTCTGTATATTCCCTAAGTAAACAAATAAGGGACCAGCAGTTGGCATAATGGCTATGTCGCTGGACTCCCATGTGGTTGACCACGGTTCAAGTCCCAGACCCAGTGACTTAAACTCACACCAGGCACATATGCATGTGTGCCCAAGATCCTGAGAGGAGAATGGAGGAGAAGGGATTGCGGCGTGACCATCCCCCCGGGGGGTGATTTCTCGCTTTCTATCTCTCTGTCTCTCTCTGTCTTTCTGACTAGCACACGCACCCTATAGTAAAAACAAACAAACAAAACCACTGATCTCATCCAAACTCTAATCCTTCAGGGTCTTCTGCCTTGACAGAGAAAGGTTACAGAAGTCCCCTAGAGCATGAAATGCCAATTCAATTATTTTATCTACAGCTAACATGAGTATAGGAAAACCAGGCAGCGGGTTTGAGAGTCATTAACCAGCACAGGAATAACTTGGCAAATTGCAGTCAGCTATGGGAGGAATATGAAATAGGCTCCAAAAGTGAATCCTCATCCATTTTATGATGGAAGCACAGTGAAATGGCTCAGCTGAATTTGGTGACAGTGCGAAAGATTGCTCACATATTGTACATACACCAGTATTTAATGATATATATCAGAGCAGGCTTAGTTTCTCCTAGAGACACAGTATCGCTATCCTTACAGCAGGGCCAGGATGTTGGATAGGTCAAACTTTAGCACTATAGAACATGTCAGAGGATCTTCTTCTTTTTTTTTTGGAGAGGTTTTTGCTACAGGGCACGTGTGCTCTCCAGAAAGACAGAGAGAAACAGAGAGACAGAAAGTGAGAAATCAATCCCCCAGGGGGGATGGCCACGCCACAATCCCTTCTCCTCCATTCTCCTCAGGATCTTGGGCACGCATGCACACGCACCCAGCATGAGTTAAAGCCACTGGGTCCGGGACTTGAAACACCATCAACTACATGGGAGTTCAGTGACATAACCATTACACTAACTGCTGGTCCCAGCAGGACCTTCTTCTTTTTTTTTTTTTAATGATTATTTATTTAATTTTATTTATTCATTCATTGATTTTAATTTGACCAGAGAGAGACACAGAGTGAGAGAGAGAGGGGGAAAGGGAGAAAGGAAGCTGCCAGGTCCGGGACTCAAACCATGGTCGACTACATGGGAGTCCAGTGACATAGCCATTACGCTAACTGCTGGTCCCAGCAGGACCTTCTTCTTTTTTTTTTTTTTAATATTTTTAATTTTATTTACTCATTTACTTATTTTATTTTGACCCGAGAGACACACACACACACACAGAGAAAGAGAGTGAGAAAGCAAGTCACCAGGTCCAGGACTTGAACCATGGTTGGCCATATGGGAGTGTCTAGCACCTTAACCACCACACCACCTGCTGGTCCCCTCTGCAGGACCTTCTTAAAGGAACTTTTAGTTGTGACTTCCCTAGGGTGGATTTCTCCTCCACATTTGCTTTTTATTTTTTTTAAGAATTATTTTATTTATTTTATTTTATTGATTCTTCTTCTTCTTTTTAATTAATTTATTTATTTAAAATTTGACCAGAGAGAGACAGAGAAAGAAAGAAAGGTGAGAAAGCAAGACACCAGGTCTGGGACTCAAACCGTGGTCTACCGTGTGAGAGTCCAGCGCCTGAGCCACCATGCCACCTGCTGGCCCCCCCACATTGGCTTTTTTCATTCTTCCTCACATGCCTAGCACAGTACTTGGGTGAGTAGAACTCAGCAGCTTGAGTTCACCTACTACCAGGATATACCCCTGACACACTCACTGCCAGCCTCCGTTAAATAACTGAATTTTCTCCACTTTGAAGATGAAAGTATGTTTTCCATTCCTCTCTCGGAGTTGATGTAAAATATTGTTTATAATTTCAGGGGCCAGCAGTGGCATGGTGGTTAAGAGCACTGGACTCCTACATGGCCGACCACGGTTTGAGTCCCAGACCTGGCGGCTTGCTTTCTCACTGGCCCTCTCTCACTTGCCCTCTCTCTCTCTCTCTTACTGTCTCTGTCTGTCTCTCTCTGGTGAGCACACGCACTCTAAGGCAAAAACCACCTAAAATAAGAAAGAGAGAAAGGAAGAAAGAAAAAAAAGAAAGAAAAAGAAGCAGCTTAAGCTTTTTTTGGATGAGTATATAGGCTACAAGGTGCTCTGTTCAGTTTTTTTAATAAGTCTATTTTCACTATTGTCTCTCTCCCTTTTTTTAACTTGAAGAGGGTACATGTACTCACCAGAGAGAGACAAAGAGAGAGGGAAAGTGAGCATCCTCCAGAGAGATGGCCACTCCCAGATCCATTTTCCAGAATCCCAGAAGGAGGGAGAAATGGAGAAGGAATTGTGGTATAACTGCTGCCCATAGGAAGTGCTTTTCACTTTCCCTCTTCCTTTCTGTTTCTCCAGCAAGCACATCTGCCCTCCGGCAAAATTTAAAAATAAACAAATAGGCGGGACCAGCAGTTAGCATAATGGCTAGGTCACTGGACTCCCATATAGTTGACCGAAGTCGAGTCCCGGACCTGGTGGCTTAAACTCATGCCTGGCGTGTGTGCGTGCGTGCCCAAGATCCCAAGAGGAGAATGGAGGAGAAAGGATTGCGGTATGGCCATCCCTCCTGGGGGGTGATTTCTCACTTTCTGTCTCTCTGTCTCTCTCTGTCTTTCTGGCAAGCGCACACGCCCTATAACAAAAACCTCTCTCTCAAAATAAACAAACAAACAAACAAACAAGCTTTACAACAACTGTCAGATAAGCAAAATGAGAATCATATTTATGATCCAGCTCCACAGTGCACCATTTAAGCTCTGTACATTTTTCTTTTTTTTTTTGGCGAGGTTTTCGCTATAGGACACGTGTGCTTTCCAGACAGACAGAGAGACATAGAGACAGAAAGCGAGAAATCACCCCCCAGGGGGGATGGCCACACTGCAGTCCCTTCTCCTCCATTCCTCCTCTTGGGATCTTAGGCACGAATGCACACACGCCCGGCGTGAGTTTAAGCCACTGGGTCTGGGACTCGAACCGCAGTTGACTACATGGGAGTCCAGCGACATAGCCATTACGCTAACTGCTGGTCCCACAATTTTTAAAAAATCATCTTAGTCTCATCAACCACTGAAGCAGCAGGTTACCCTTCATGAGCCCAGAGAACCCTGGACCTGCACTTCTGTTCACAGTGCTTAGCTGCAGCTGTGATAATGGTTTCATGTATATAACTCTGACATACTCCAAAGGGCAGAGCCAGAAGAACAGGGGAGCCAGCAGGTGGCATGGTAGTTAAGGCATTAGATCCCACATGGCTGACTCCATGGTTTGAATTCTGGATCTGGCAGCTTGGAGAATGCATGTGCATGCTTGCCCAAAATCTCATGAGAATGGAGGAGAAGGGATTGCAGCGTGGCTCTCCCCCTTGGGTGATTTCTTATTCTCTCTCTCTGTCTCACTCTCTCCAGCAAGTTCACACACCCTATGGCAAAAAGTCTTAAAACAAAAAGGGACCAGCAGATGGTGTAATGGCTATATTGCTGGACTGCCAATGTAAAAAAAAAATTGTTTTTAATTGTCAGAGAGTACATGTGCTCACCAGAGAGAGAGAGAGAGACAGATGGAGAAAGCATCCCCCTTAACGGAGCATGGTCATGCTGCAATACATGCACCTGACATGTCTTAAGTTAGGGGCAGAATTATAAGCAGTTGGCTATGTGGGATCCAGCTCCCTTAACCAATAGGTTATGGGGCTGGCCTAACTCTGGCAATTAGAAGGTTTTTGGTAGTGTAGGAAAATGGGTTAGGCCCAGGGCCAGGGGCTCGCTTGGCAGTATCTCTGGGAATCTGGAGAAGCGCTGGGAAGACCTAGAGCCTGGTTCCGTGGGGAGACGAAGCCATGCCTTGTCAATGGTGGGTGTGTGGTAGGGTTCTTTCCTCACTCTAGGCTCTGTCACCCACCAATAACTTCCTCTGTTTCTCTGTACAGAACATACCCACGGTATTCAACAGCGAACAGAGATGACTCCTCTCTCCCAGGAACCAAAAGCACCCCGAAACGCAAGCTTTCTCAGAAACGTAAAACGCTGGTTAGTGATGATGTCCTTTAGCCCCATATATCAGCCTCAAACACTGTTTTCCTGTCTATAACCCAAAAGCACCCCCCCCCAAGATATGCCCACCAGAGCAGCTTCTCTTCCATTAGTGGAGTGTGGCACACCAGGCTCTGGGGAGGAGAGTTGTACATACTGGCTGCTCATCGTCTACAAAGCCTTCTTGGATCACCTTGGGCAGAGAGAAAGACTCAGCCTGTGCCCACAGACACCCTTCCTCTGCAGCTCAGCATTCTAGAGTGGACCTGATTTTTTTCATCCAGCCCGCTACATGCCAGCTACTGTACTAGGAGCTAGGTTGGTCCTACCAGATCTGCCAAGGTCCTTCAGGGCCACACCTATATCTTTTTGTACATGAGTGGCTGGCAAAAATTGAGAGCCCATAAATGCTCATGAGCAGGTGTATTACTGGCCATGGGTCTTTTCCACATTCCTGTTGTTTAGATTTTTTTTTTTTTTTTTTGCTATAGGGTGTGTGCATTCACCAGAAAGAGAGGAAAGAAAGATAAGAGAGGGAAAGTGAGAAATCACATCCCAGGGAGAACAGCCATGCCACAGTCCTTTCTCTTCCATTTTCCTCTCAAGATTTTGGGCACGCACACACATGTACCTCATGAATTTTCCAAGCCGCCTGCTCCAGGACTTGAACCATGCACTCAGCCATGTGGAATCCAGTCTCAACTACCATGCCACCTAGCTGGCCCTAGATTTTTGTTTTTTAATTCATTCATGTATTCATTCATTCTGTGACCAGAGAGAAAGAGAATCTGAACAAGGTCATGATGCCACAATCCACCCCCAGCCTCAGTCAGTCCTGGGTCATGGGCACATGTATTTAGGGAGGTCCTCAGTGATAAAACTGGAACCTCCTCATGTAGGTCAGCCTCACAGTGTAGCATTTTGTCACTGCACCACTGTCCAATTCCCTGTTTTTAGTTTTTATATAAAAGTGCTATCTTTTTTTTTAAATAATTATTTAACTTTATTTATTTGTTTATTTATTTAATTATTTATTTATTTTTATTTGACCAGAGAGGGATAGAGAGAAAGAAAGAGAGAGAGAGGGAAAGTGAGAAACTAAGTCGCCAGGTCTGAGACTCAAACCACAGTCCACCATGTGAGAGTCCCGCACCTTTAACCTCCACGCCACCTGCTGGCCCCATAAAAGTGCTATCTTTTTCAAAAGATATTCTTTCATGGTGGTTAGACTCCCATATGATCAACCAAGGGTTAAGTCTTGGATCTGGCGGCTCACTTTCTCACTTTCCCTCTCTATCTCCTTCTGTCTCTCTCTGGTCAAACTAAAGGGGAAAAGATAATAATAATAAATAAAATTAAATAAATATATATTTTTTTAAATATATTATTTTTTCAGATCAGCAGGTGGCATCATGGTTAAGGTGCCAGACTCCCACATAGCAGACCACGGTTCAAGTCCTGGACTTGGCAGCTTTCTTTCTCATTCTCTCTTTCTCTCTCTGTTGCTCTATAGTCAAATTGAAAAAAAAAAATGATGATGATGAATAAAATTAAATAAAATAATTATTTAAAAAATATTATTTTGGGGGAACCAGCAGTTAGCATAATGGCTATGTCGCTAGACTTCCATGTAGTTGACCGTGGTTCTAGTCCTGGATCCGGTGGCTTAAACTCACGCCAGGCACGTGTGTGTGCATGCCCAAGATCCTGAGAGGAGAATGGAGGAGGAGGGATTGCGGTCTCTATATATATATATATATATATATATTTAATTTTTTTAATTCTATGAGTGAGAGAGAAACAGAGAGAGAGTACCCCCAGGGTTTCACTGCCCCAGTCTCAGCCAGCCAGGATCATGGGCACATGCATACCTAACATACTCAGGGAGGTCTCCAGACTTAAAGCAGCAACCTTCCTTTGTGGGTCTGCCTTGTGGAGTGTCAGGTTACTACTGCATCACCATCAGGCCCCCTGTTCTTTAGTTTTAATGTAAAAACTAATGCTGTTGGGCCAGCAGGTGTCATAGTAGTTAAGGTGACTAGATACCACGTGGCCAATGTGGTGGTCCGAGTCCAGGACCCAGCAACCTAAAAAACACACCATGTGTATATACATGCGTGCCCAAAATCTCAAGAGGAGAATGAAGGAGAAGGGATTGCAGCATGGCCATCCCTGATGGGAGGTCATTTCTCACTTTCCCCCTCTCCATCTCTCTCACACATGCCCTAGAACAAACTAAAAATGAATGCTGTCATACTAAGTACTCTAGAGCTTTTGTTGCTATGATTATAGGATTGTTATTATTTAATAAGTAAATAGCCTTGTCCAAATGTCACAGAGGAAAACATACATTTGAATAAATTTACAACTCTATTCACAGTGTGTACCCCTCATGGAAGATTTGGGAATATACAGACCACACACTTTGTGAGGCTGAGGACTCCCGACACAGGAGTTCTGACTCCAGGGAGGAAAAGGAGGGCGGTCTGGACGCTTCAAGGAGACCATGCACAGACTTGACCAGCCAAGGCCAGCTCTAACTGGCTCCTCCCACTTTAGTGGACCTAGGACCTGGCTCCTTATTGTGTGACGGCGGCAACGCTGTCCTCAACCACTAGGGGGAACTGTTTCCTCCCTCTATCTTCCCAGGGCCTCCTTCCTGTTTTCACCTGCAGGGGGAAGCAGAGAACATGGAGCGTCCAGGATCACTGCGTTCTAGTCCACGCTGGCGGAGGCTTCCCCTGTGAAGAATAACCACTGCTAAGACAGGGCCCGAGCCCAGGCTATTAGTTTTCACTCACCTCTACAGTCAAAGTAGAGTTACCACGTTTTCCCGGCAGAAACAACAAACAGTACCCAAGGGCAGGTCTCGTGTCTAGTCTGAAAAACACTAGGGTTAGGTGCTCCTTTGACAATTTCCTAGGTGTCTCCTAGGGTAATTTATACTTTTATAAAAATCACATCAGCTTTTTACATTTTATAATTATTTTATTTGTTGTTATTATTAATTTGCTATAGAGCATGGGTGCTCACCAGAGAGAGAAAAAAGTGAGAAACCAAACCACTAGGTCTGGGTCTTAAACCACAGTCAGCCATGTAGAAGTCTAGTACCCTAACCTTTATGCCACCTCTGGCCCCAGTTTTTTGGGTTTCTTAAATTTGCCAGGGGTCACATGCAGTCTTGAGAGAGAGAGTGACAGAGAAAAAGTGAGAAAGCACCTCTCATGAGAGATGGTCATGGCTCAATCCTTTCTCCTCCATTTTTACTTCCTTTTGGGATTTCTGGGCACACATGCACACACACAGGTGTTTTTCTTTTTTTCTTTAGAGAGATTGTTGCTGTATAGGGCATGCACTTGCCATAGAGACAGAAAGAAAACACCCCCACTTCCACCCTCACCCCCGCTCCCAGCAATGGATGGCCATGCTGCAATTGCTTCACTCACCTCCACTCTCCTCTAGCATTTTTGGGCATGCACACACATACACACCTGGGGTGATTTCAAGCCACTAGAACTCAAACCGTGCACGTTCATGTAGGAGTCCAGCGACATAGCTATTTCATCATCTGTTATTCCCACCCTCAAGTGTTTTTCAAACTGTCCAGTTCAGAACTCGAACTGCAGTCAGCCTTGTGGGATCCAGATGAGGTAACCAACATGCCACTGACTGGCCCACAGGCAATTATTTTCATTGCTTAAAATACTTTCATTATAGGAGTCAGCAAGTGGTGTGGCCATTAAAGTTCTGGACTCCCACATGACTGACCATGGTTCAAGTCTCAGACTTGACTACTTGAAAATAATGCAATGCACATGTGTGTGTGTGTGTGTGTGTGTGTGTGTGTGTGTGCCTAAAATCCCAGGAGAATAGAGGAGAAGGGACTGTGGGGTGGCCATCTCCCCTGGAGGGTGATTTCTTACTTTCCATCTCTATCTTTCCCTCTCCAGCAAGCACTAAGCCCTATGGCAAAAACCTAAAAACAAAAAACAAACAAAACAAAACGTTATTAATAGGAAAGAAAGCCTCAAAGAATTGTATACCTGAAAGTAGAAATATATAAATTGGAAAAAAATGCAGTGAGTCAAACTGTTGAAAATTAAGCTGCAGGGGCCAGCAGGTGGTATAGTGGTTAAGATACTGGACTCCCACATGACCAATTACAGTTTGAGTTCCAGATCTGGTGGCTTGAAAATCAAGCCAGGTATGTGTTCCTGAGTGCCCAAAATCCCTAGAGGAGAATGAGATAAAGGGATTGCTGGGGTGATTTCTCACTTTCCCTGTCTCTGTGTCTCTCTGGTGAGCTCATGTGCCTCATGGCAAAAGCCTTTAAAAAAAAAAAGAAAAAGAAAAAGAAAAAGAAAAAGAAAGAAAGAAAGAAAGAAAGAAAGAAAGAAAGCCTTATCCTGGGGCCAGCCGGTAGCCTAGTGGTCATGGATCTCACATGACTGACAATAGCCTTGAATTGGCCCCAGAGACTTGAAAGACATGCTGGGAGCACATGTATGGGTGCTTAAAATCCCAATGGAATGGAGAAATAGAGGAGAGGGAACTGCAGCGTGACCAGTATCCATTGGCAAGTGCTTTCACCCTCTCCTCTCTGTCTCTCTCTAACTAGTACATGTGCCTTCTGGCAAGTTAAAAGAAAACAATAACCTATCCTGACCACTCACCCTTGAGATCTCAGAGGTCCTCCCTGATGCTCTTCCCAGGCCAAATGCCCCCTGATCTTTCCCATCATCATGCCTCTGTCTTCTCTCATCACCTCTGTTTGTCTTGCTTACCACCACACCCCTAATACTTGGCACATAGGAGTCAATGTATAGTTATTGGATAAATGTTAATATAGGGGAGAGCCTTAACCACCATGCCACAACCAGCCTCACATCAATTTTGATAGTCTTTCAAAAAATCTTTTTCTGACTTTTCTATTCCCCCAAATCCTGAAGTTTTGATTTTTAATTTTTTTTTAGTTTTTTTTTTTTGTCATAGGATCCATTTACTAACTGGAGAGAGAGAGAGACAGTGAAAGGGCAAGAGAAATCACCCCCAGGGAGGATGGCCATCCTGCAATTCCTTCTTTTCTACTCTTTTTTAAAATTTGCTAAAGGGAGGGCCAGCAGGTGGCATGGAGGTTAAGGGTACGGGACTCTCACATGGCCAACTACAGTTTGAGTCCCAGACCTGGTGGCTTGCTTTCTCACTTTCCCTCTTTATCGCTCTCTCTCTCTCTCTCACATCAAAATTAAAAATAAAGTTAAATAAAATAATTCTTTTTAAAATAATTCATTTAATTTTATTTATTCATTTATTTCTTTTAATTTGACCTATGAGAGACACAAAGAGAGTGAGACAGAAAGTGAGAAAGAAAGCCACTAAGTCTGGGACTCAAACCATGGTTGGCCATGTGGGAATATCCAACACCTTAACCACCACACCACATGGTGGTTTCTAAAATAATTCTTTAAAAAATTTTGCCAAAGGGCACATGCACTCACCAAAGGAAGAGATAGAGATAAAGTAAGAAAGCAAGCTACCAGGTCCAGGACTTGAACTGTGGTTGACCATGTGGGAATCCAGAACCTTAAACAGCATGTCATCTGCTGGTCCCAAGATAGGGCATTCTTAAGATCATGTGCAAACATATATCCCCAAGGAGTCATTTTTTCTTTTCTTCAATTCACCATAGTGTGTCTGTGCTTAGAGTCAGCAGGTGGCATGGTGGTTAAGGGTGTTGAGTTCCCACATGCCAACTGTCTTTTGTTTTGTTTTGTTTTGTTTTCTTTTTTTGAATAGGTTTTTGCTATTGGGCACGTGCGTTCGCCAGAAAGAGAGAGACAGAGAAACAGAAAGCGAGAAATCACCCCCCCAGGGGGGATGACCACACCACAATCCCTTCTCCTCCATTCTCCTCTCGGGATCTTGGGCACACACCCACATGTGCCTGGTATGCGTTTAAGCCACCAGGTTCAGGACTCAAACCGCAGTCGACTACATGGGAGTCCAGTGACATAGCCATTACGCTAACTGCTGGTCCCCCAACTGTGGTTTGAGTCCCATACCTGGTGGCTTGTTTTCTCACTTTCTCTTTCTCTCTCTGTGTCTCTCTGGTCAAATTAAAATAGTAATAATAATAATAATAAATAGAATTAAATAAATAATTCGTTAAGGGTCTGGCAGGTGGCGTGGTGGTTAAAGATGCTGGATTCCCACATGGCCAATCACGGTTTGAGTCCCAGACTTGACAGCTTGCTTTCTCACTTTCCCTTTCTCTCTCTCTCTGTAGCTCTGCCTGGTCAAATTTAAAAATAATAATAATAATAATAACAAATGGAATTAAATAAATAAAGAAATAATTCTTCCAAACAAAACCTTCTTTAAGGTTCTTTAACCACAAAGCCACCTGCCGGCCCCCAATAATTTGCTTTTCTTTTAATAATGATAACTGGGGGGGAGGGGATAGAAAGGAGCATTGGTAAGAGAAGCAACATTGCCAAGGTAACCCCTTCTATACCCTCCACAGTCCTTTCAGTTCTCTATGGGCCACTTGTCCCCATGGCCCATGTTCACCAGTGGCCAGACCATTCTGCAAAATCGAAAGCCTTGTTCAGATAAATACTGGAAGCGAACAGGGTAAGCCAGAGTCTGTCCAATGGTGGGTGGACTGGGATGGGCCGGGCACTGGACTGGGAGGAGGGCAGGGCCCTGTGGATTCTTGTCACATCTCAGCTCACAATCCCCTCCAGGAGCTGGCAGCCACAGTCCTTGGGCACTGCGAAGCCCAGATACCTGGAGGAGCTAGAGAACTACCTACGCAAGGAGCTCCTCCTACTGGACCTGGGCACGGATTCCACTCAAGAGCTGAGGCTTCAGGTCTGAGCTGCAGAATAAATGTGGAAAGGACGGGGGAAGGGTGGGAAGAAAACACCCTCTAGGACCAAGCACCTCAGACCTTCAGGGAAGATTCCCAGCTCTGTCCTATGCCAAAGCCAGCAAGCAGACAAGGTTTCAGTGTAGAACCCACCTCACCTGAGGCCTGAGTTTCCTGGCCTAAGTCGGGTAGAGTGGATGCTATCTCCAGTCCCCGTATCTCTGCTATCCCCAGCAGCCAGCATGGGTCACTGGACATCAGTGAATGAGGCCTAAATACTGGCAGTTGAGTTGGGCAAATAAGGGTCAGTGTCCTGCTGACCAGTGGCGACAGCCTCAAGTTTGAGGAACGAGCCCAGACACACAGATAGAAATGTAGATGCAGCCTAGATTCTGGTACCTATTAGGGAGGGAATCACCAGATCTCTCCTAAGTAAAGGTGATGACAGGGAATCCCTGACTTCTGACTTAGTCACTGAGTAAAGCATTTACTGAGTGCTGACTACGTGCCAGGTCCTGGTGTGGACCTCACATACAATCTCGCAAACAGAAGGTACCTCTCCAACAAGCAGAAACTCCAAGAAGGCATAGCTCTGTGAAGTTGGAGGGGTGAGCTTCAAACGTGGCTAATTTGATAGATGGTAAGCATGTAAGCATGCTGGCTCTGCAAACTTTCTGTGTGTCCAAGTGAGGCGGGGACCCATTCTCCAACTGGAGGTCTATGCAAGGTTAGAAGCTTTGGTCTCTTCCTGCTCTGAGGTGGGGAGCAGATGCAGGAAAGAGGCCAGCTGAGACCATTCCTGGAGGCAGGATGCTGGCTTCCTGGAGAGCCAGAGAGGAGGCTTGGGCACAAAGTGGGAGGTCCTGATCCAGGACACCAAGGCTCTCAGAGATAGCAGCAGGAGAGGCCTCAAAGAGTTGCCCCCAGCTCCATGGCACTGAGACCCAAGTGGTACCCGGGCCATTGGCTTGAATGGCTTTATGCCGGGACACTTCGGAGCCCAGTAAAGAAAAACTCAGGTCTCCACTGAGGATGGCAGCTATGAGTTGGAAAGTAACAAGTTCTCTTTTCTTGCAGCCTTACAGAGAGATCTTTGAATTCTTTATCGAGGACTTCAAAACGTACAAGCCATTGCTGTCCTCCATCAAGAATGCATATGAGGTGATGCTGGGTAAGAATGCAACTCCCTGCCTAGGCCCAGTCTGGAAGGGGCAGAGAGGACCCTATTCTCATCTTCTGAGACTCCACAGTGTTGAGGCAGCTGCTAACCCAGCCCTGAGGTCACCCAGCCCTGCTCAGCATTTTTCATATTTTTCAGTCTTCTGTGATAGCCCCCGCCACACAAGCCAAGGGCATCTGTCCACCTCTCATCCTTCAGACACACAGACAAGCAGTATCTACAGGAAAGAGAGTGACCCAGGAGGGAGGGGCTACTTGTTTTTCAAAAAAATTATTTTATTTAACTATATTTATTTATTTACTTAATTACTTATGTCCTAATTTGACCAGAGAAGGACAGAGTGAAAGAGCAAGAGAGAGGGAAAGTGAGAAAGCCCAGGACTTGAACCACGTCGACCATGTGGAAGTCCAGTGTCCTTAACCACCATGCCACCTGCCAACTGAGAGGGGCTACTTCTAGGAAGAGGAGAGGCTTAGAGTTGCAAAGCATGATGCAGGGGAGAACTAAAGTTGTCGGGGGAATGGCAGAGAGATTCCGATCCTCAGCTGGACTCTGCCCCTGGTTTTAAAGCAAGTGTAGGAAGGTCATGGTTGTTGTTTTTTTTCTTTTAGAGAGACTTTTGCTATAAGGCGCATGTGCTCTCTGGAGACAGAGAGACAGAAAGCAAAAAATCACCCCACAGAGGGGATGGCCATACCCTTTTCCTCCATTTTCCTCTTGGGATCTTGGGCACAAACGCACATGCACCTGGTGTGAATTTTAAGCTGCCGGGTCCAGGACTCAAACCATGATTGACTACATGGGAGTCCACGACATAACCATTACACCATCTGCTGGTCCATAGGCCATGGTTCTGAATGAAGTGTGCCTAGACTCCTGGACTTTATAGTTGACATAGCCACTCACCTGTGACCTTAAGATACATGTCTTCTGGTTGCTTATTCTCCATGGTGCCAAAGGGATTCTCCCCCGTCTCCATTCCTTCTGTCCCTGCTTAGCCCACCAGAGGGAGAAGATTAGGGCTCTGGAGCCCCTGAAGGCCAAGCTTGTCACCGTGAATGAGGACTGCAATGAGAGGATCCTGGCCATGAGGGCTGAGGAGAAATATGAAATCTCCACGCTCAAGAAAGAAAAGATGAATTTGCTAAAACTTATTGACAAAAAGAATGAAGAGATGGCCTCATTGCAGAGTGAGGTGGATGGAAATGGTGTGGTAACCAGGCCCTGAATTCCTGCCCCTCCCCCTGGGCCCCTCTGCATCCTCCTGCTGAGATGTGCTGAGCCCTCCTTCCCCCAGAGATCCTGCTGCCTCCATCCTCTGTCCTGCCTGGCTCCACACTTGTACAGTCCAAGTGCCCGTGGAGTCCTGCTCCTTAGCTGCCAGGTGTTCATGGGAGGAAGCCCTAGCACCTAGAATCATCTCGGGAGTGGCCAGTCTCCTTCCTTCACCCTTCCTGTTCCTGGGCCCTGATGGGGCAGCCAGCACCCATCCCACTCCCTGTGGTGACTAGCTGTACACCAGCAGGGCTCCAACCTGACCACACAGCCGCCTTCCTGATAGGTGAAGAAACTGAGGAAGAACTTGGCTGAAGAATACCTAAATTATCTCAGCGAGCGAGATGCCCGCAAGATCCTCATCGCAGACCTGAATGAGCTGCGGTACCAGCGGGAAGACATGTCTCTAGCCCAGTCCCCAGGTAGGCATGGGCAGGTTTCTCTCCTCTAAAGGGCTAGAGAGGAGTCGCTCTTGTCACTCACCCCATTCAGTCAACCTTCTGAATGTCTGCTCATTTTGCACCCATTCACAGTAAATATCTCTGATGCCATGAGGGGCTGTGGGTATTCTGAGCTGGACTGAGAGGCAAAGGATCATTGTTTAAGTAGGAACACTGCAGGTAGCTGCGGCAGCCTGGACTCCCTGTGGGCCAGATGAGCTTGGTATCCCATGTCCTACCCTTCCTAGCTAGGAGTGCTATGGGCAGGACCCAGGGAATCTCAAATAGAGAGGGCAGAAGAACCTCGGACATGCCCCAAGGGATACTCTAACCCTGCCATGGGCTTCAAGCCCTAGAGCCGGGATGACATGGACTGGCGGGCCTTCTGGCAGGCATCTGGGGGGAGGACCCCGTGAAGTTAACTCTGGCTCTGAAGATGACTCGGCAAGACCTGACCCGCACACAGATGGAACTTAACACAATGAAGGCCAACTTTGGAGATGTGGTACCCAGGAGGGACTTTGAGATGCAAGAGAAGACCAACAAGGATCTTCAAGAGCAGGTACTGGTGGGCAGGCAGGGCCAGGCAGAGTAGAGCTGGGTCCTCAGGCAGGCAGTTGGGACCAATCACTTTGCCCACAGCTGGACAGCCTCAGGGCCGACTATGAAGAGGTCCGCAAGGAGCATGAGATACTGCTGCAGTTGCACATGAGCACACTGAAGGAGCGGGATCAGTTCTTTTCTGAGCTGCAGGAAATCCAACGCACCTCCACGCCCCGGCCTGACTGGACCAAGTGTGAAGGTAACAGCCACTGGGGCCCCGGGGTCTGCCGAAGTGCATGGACAGGACTCCAGCTGCCTCTTGCCACCTGCAGATAGGATCGCTGGAGGTCCAGATCGCTGGCAAGTTCTGGCTCGTGGCAAGAACAGTGACCAGCTGGTGGATGTGCTCCTGGAAGAGATTGGCGAGGGCCTGCTCCGGGAAAAAGACTTCTTCCCTGGTTTGGTAGGACAGCCCCCAGGAAGAGGGCTTGGGGTGTCAGAACAGCCAGGCCTTGCTGCCCAGAAGCCCTTAGCTTCTGGAAGAGCCATTTGGGGTTCTTCCCTGCTTGAGGATGGAGTCACAGATGGAACCAGAGATGAGATAACACCCTCCTTTCCAGGGCTATGGGGAAGCCATTCCTCCGTTCCTCCGGTTTGATGGCCCTGTGGAGAACAAGAAGCCAACCAAGAAGGAGGTAGTAGATCTCCTCAAGGATGCCTGGAATGAACGACGTGCAGAGGAGCAGGTCAGATCTTACCAACCATGCTGGCCTGGGGCAGCTTCCAGATCCAGAATCCTTCTGGGTATCCCCTTGAGGTGCAAGAAAGCAGGGAAGAGAGCCAATTGGCCCTGGGGCAAGCTAACCATTATATCCCTTCATCCTGCAGAAAGAAAAGTTCCCAGATTTCTTCTTCAACTTCCTGGAGCATCACTTTGGGCCCAGTGAAGCCATGGCCTGGGCTTATACCATTTTTGAAAATATCAAACTATTCCGCTCCAACGAGGTCATGAGTCAGTTCTATGCAGTCTTAATGGGAAAGGTGAGCTTGGACTGGCCCCTGCCTGTTCCCTTCAAGGAGACAGATAGGAGCCTTCATCCTGACAGGATAGCCAGTCCAGGAAGCACTAAATTAATGAATGGTTCCCTCCTTATAGAGGAAAGAGAGTGTGTATATCAACCAGATGGACACAGTGGCTCAGCTGCAGAAGGAGATGATGAGTGCTGACAGTCAGAATGAGGGGCTGCTAACCATAGAGCAGCTCAGGTGAGAGGCCACCCCAAACTCCTACCCATCTCCTCTGGTTAGGCTCCTGGGTACGCAGGGAAAAGGGAAGCACGATGGGAAGGGCCACAGTCCTTTGAACACTTCCTCCTTCAGAGGAAGGAGCCAGGAGGTGGTGGGCACCCTCAGCCAGGCCCGTTGGTCCTCATGTCTCCCTACAGCACTATCCTCAAGACTATCTTCCCCCTCAAGAAGGAGGAGCAGATTCAGGAGCTGATGGAGGCAGGGGGCTGGCATCCAGACTACAGCAGTGAAGACTTGCTCAACTACCGCTCACTTTTTGTAGAGGTGTGTGTGGGAGGGTAGGAACCTGCCCAACTCCTACCCTAGCCTAGGCATCCTAGCCAACGTGCTCTCACACTACCTTGTGGCCTCTCCCAGGACGAAGAGGGTCAGAGTGATCCCTTTGTGCAAAAACTATGGGAACAGTACGCGGATGAGAAGGATGAGTACTTACAGGAGCTAAAGCAAGAGCTGGGGCTGGAACTGTGAGTGAACCTGGGCCCTCAGCCCCACTCAGCCAGACAAGTCCTACTGGCCATCAGGACACGGTGCCATCTTAGGGCCTCCCTGTGCATGCTGCATGGTATAAGCCCACTGTGCACTGTCTGAGCCCAACAGGAAGGAGGGCACCGTGGAGTCAGGAGTACAGAGAGGAGGGTTCAAGGTCTGTCTCTCTCTCTTCTTGTGAGGCAGACGTGATGAGGTGACCCTTTCCAGGCTGCGTGAGGCCCTGATGAACATTGACCCCAGCATAGACAAGCAGACCATGAATGGCTACATAAGCCAGGCCTTCCAGCTGCCCGTGTCAGAACTGCCAGAAGAGGGTGACGAGGAGGAAAAGGGCATTATGACATTGCTTCAGATCATACTGGAGCGGCTTCAGATGGCTGACATCAGGCGTGTGGGCCCTCGCGAGTTGGAGCCTACAAGCCAGGACCATCGTGGACAGCCTGGATGACCCCTTTCTGCTACCCCTGATTTTTAGTATAAAACCTTTTGTCTGAACTTGTCGTTCTCCAGGCTGTGCCGGGGGACAGGGCAGAGGGTGATCAGTCCTTGCCCTGCTGGCGCCAGAACACATATCAAATCACAGAATACTGTTTGTGACACTTTATTGAGGCTCTAGGGTCAGGGAGGAGTCCTAGAGTAGAGTATGTGGAGTTGAGAGACTCCAGGCGGGATAAAGACAGTGCTGGGACCAGGCCACTACTGGGCAGGGAAGACTGAGTTGCCACTAAAAGCGCAGGGGATGAGGAGCTGCCGATACTCCAGGGGAAGGTGCCGCTCCACAAGCACGTGCAGCGAGACTTGGTCGGTGACTAGGCCCTGCCTGCAGCAGAGGAACAAACAGGACAGGTGTCATCAGTGCGGCACACGCCCCCCATGTAGCCCTGCCCCTTTCCACCCACTCACCGTCGCATCAACAGCTGCAAGTCCTCTGGCTTCACAGTTTTGCGGCCAGCATGAGTGGCAAACACTTCCAGGTCATCACAAAGGTATTGGAAATACTTGTCTAGGCTGCCAAAAAGGTTGGGGTAGAGCAGACTGAACAGTCTGTCCATGACCGAGGGGCTCCCCTCCCCACCCCACGTCTGTAGGACTCACCACTTCTCCACCATCTCAAAGGCTTTCTTCTCCATGGGCATCTTAGCATAAAAGCTAAAGAGTTTTGCATAGTGGCTCAGCCCAGCCTTGTAGGGGTCTCGTTGGGGCCTGGGGCCAACCGTTTGGTGCCTGGAAGAAATCCTGGCCGAAAGAAGCTCCAGAGCCTCTGAAGATGAGCTGGGGGCAGGAGTGGACAGAAGCCCCTGAACTGCAGCCTGAAGAGGCCCCTTCTCAAGGACAAACAAGTCTTACTGGCTCCTGCTGAGCCTGGGACCCTGGGCTCCTTGGCCAGCCTAGACCAGCAGCTCCAACCAATGACTGAGAAGCTGTGGGGGTTGGGGGGGCGGGGGTGCATGTAGAGTTCTGGTCTTTCTCTGGTCCAGCTCCTCCACCATCTGCACCTGACTAGCCTCACTATATACTCTGGTACCTGCTAGGCCGATGACTCCCAGGCCTCCCAGTGGACATTCTCTCTCCTCAGTCCCCTTCTGCCTATCCTGATTAGCCTAATCCTCCAGGAAGTCTTCCCTGACTATGCACTGACCTAGGTACTTCCCTCTCACCCAGGATCTTCTAAGCCCCTGGAGACAAGTACCAGGATGACAGATGTGCTCTGGCTGAGCAATCCCTGCCCAGTTCAGAGCCCTGCTGGGTAATCATCTCTATACCCATGGGAAGGTGGGTGACCTGTGTGCATGGGATGCCTAACCCGAACCTCAGTGCCTGCTTCCTTCCTAAGAGGCCGATGAGGAATGTGGTCATGGGATCTTACGCTGCAACACCAGATGGTGGGGCTGGCTTAAGAAACTGATGAACTTGCTTGGCCTGGAGAAACCTGGGGGTGCTGCGGGCCACCTCTGGACTTGCTGTAGAGGAAAGGCAAAGTCAAAGGGGCTCAGGACTGGTTATTGTACCTAGCTGTGCAGGTCTGGTCTCCTTGTTCTGTTTCTTGAGGGCCCCACCTAGCTCCAGCCAACCAAGTGTCCTTCAGCATCTCCCTAGCCCTGAACACCACCAGTGTCCAGACATACATCCAGACAAGCCCCTCCTATGTGGGGACACAGCTGTCACTACTCACCCTCAATCCCTGCACTGAGCCTCTTACCTGCCCTGCCAGCCACGTCCTCATCCATTGAAGATTCTTCTGGCTCCTCGGCTTCAGTGGCCCTCTGAGATGCCTCTGCTTCTGAGACCTGTGTGTGTCCCTCAGGCTCTCCTGTCCTGGCAAGTTCTTGTCCTCCTGCTGCTTCCTTCACTTTGCTCACGTGCAAGCCTTCTTCTTCCATCCTGTCCTCTGCCTCCTCACCAACTTCACCCCCTGACAGCTCTACATCAACCTCCTCTGCCTTTCCTGCCAGAAATTGGGCTGGTTCCCCAGGACCTGAATGAAGGAAAGAGAATACAGGCTGGAGAAGCAGCAGTCCAAGGCTGTAGCTCTGAGAGGGGATAAAGGTGGAGGAGTAGACCCAGCCCCCCACACTCAGGAAAGCCAAAGCCAAAGGTGACAGCGGGGCAGATGTGTAATCTTCTGGTCCAGCACTGACTCTGCCTGTGAACAGAGACATAGCCGGGGGGTGGGGGGAGGTCTGGGGGACACATACGGGAGAGAGGAAGACCACTAATGTCAACTCTCCAACTCTTGGCCCGGCTAAGCGTGGCTCCAGGCCCCCTGCCCTGCACACTCACTGTGGTAGTTCTGCAGCCCAAGCTTATGGCTCTGTGTCCTGTGATTGGCAGCCCTGTCTGCATCTTCAGCCCCAGAGTGAGAGGGACGGGGCAGGGAGCGATGCACACTTGGGGAGTAGCCGAGCATGGGCTGGGAGAAGGGCTGGGTATCCTCCAACACAGTGTCTGTTGGCAGCATAACAGCAGGGGCTCTGAGAAGGTCACCTGGAGGGCCGACAGGTAGTGTGGTGGTTAAGGTTGCTGGACTCCCACATAGTTGACCACAGTTCAAGTCCTGAACCTGGCAGATTGCTTCCTCGCTTTCCCCCCCCTTCACTCTGTCCCTCTAAATATATAAATAAATATCTAGATAGATAGGTAAAATTAAATAATTCTTTTTTTTTTTGGGAGAGGTTTTTGCTATAGGGCACGTGCGCTCATCAGACAGATAGAGAGAGACATAGAGACAGAAAGCGAGAAATCACCTCCCAGGGGGGATGGTCACGCCACGATCCCTTCTCCTCCATTCTCCTCTCAGGATCTTGGGCATGTACACACACGCGCCTGGCGTGAGTTTTAAGCCACCGGGTCTGGGACGCGAACCACGGTTGACTACGTGGGAGTCCAGCGACATAGTCATTACGCTAACTGCTGGCTCCCAAAAAAAAAAAAAAAAAAAAAAAAAAAAAATTAAAAAATTTTAAAAAAAAAAAAAAAAAAAAGGTCACCTGGAGACCAAGAGCCATTGCACTCAGTGTATTCTAGGCCCACCCGCTGCTACCCAGTCACCAGGGCCTGAGCATTGGGCCCCCCGG
Source organism: Tupaia belangeri chinensis (assembly GCF_000334495.1). Taxonomy (NCBI): domain Eukaryota; kingdom Metazoa; phylum Chordata; class Mammalia; order Scandentia; family Tupaiidae; genus Tupaia; species Tupaia belangeri. The sequence continues at coordinate 45,285 of NW_006160036.1, forward strand.
GTCTACCTAGAATGGCTTTCAGGAGAGATAATGACATAGCACTGAGCTTTATTCCTCTCCCACAGCTCTCCTTGTTTACCTTACTGCTCCTTAGCCTGGAATTCCCAGGCCTGCCCCCAAACTGCTCAACCATACCCTACTCTCCACTTCACACTGTGCTCCTTGTGTCTAGAACTCTTCTCTTGCCCTTGTGAACTTGACTTGTCTTTAAGAATCTGAGTTCTGGGGTCAACAGGTGGCATGGTGAAGTGTGCTGGAATCCCACATGGCCAACTGCAGGGTTTTTTTTTTTTTTTTTGAGAGGTTTTTCGCTATAGGG
>NW_006160036.1:45838-46369 GCF_000334495.1 Tupaia belangeri chinensis
ACTGTGGTTTGAGTCCTGGACCTGGTAGCTTGCTTTTTCACTTTCTCTCTCTCTCTTACTCTGTCCTGCTCTGGTCAAATTTAAATTACATTAATTAATTAATTAATTAAAAAAAAAAAAAAAAGAATCTAGGGGCCAGCAGGTGGCATGGTGGTTAAGTGCACTGGACTCCCACTTGGCCGACTACGGTTCAAGTCCTAGACCTGGCATCTTGCTTTCTCTCTTTCTTGCTCTCCCCTTGTCCTTCTCTGGTTAAATTAAAATAAATAAATAAAATGACTTTTTTTTTAAGAGAGATTTTTGCTATAGGGCATGTGCGCTCATCAGAAAGACAGAGACAGAGAGACAGAAAACAAGAAATCACCCCCGCGGGGGGATGGCCATATCACAATCTCTTCTCCTCCATTCTCCTCTCGGGATCTTGGGCATGCACGCACATGCACTTGGCGAGTTTAAGTCACCGGGTCCAGGACTCAAACCGAGTCAACTACATGAGAGACCAGCGACATAGCCATTATGCCAACTGCTGCA
>NW_006160036.1:46627-55902 GCF_000334495.1 Tupaia belangeri chinensis
TGTCTGGCGAGCGCACATGCCCTATAGCGAAAAACCTCTAAAAAAAAAAAAAGAAAAAGAAAAAAGAATCTGAGCCCCTTGGGGTTGCAGGTGGCGTGGTGGTTAAAGCGCTGGACACTCCCACATGGCTGACCAGGGTTTGAGTCTCGGAACTGGTGGCTTTCCCTTTTTCTCTCTGGTCAAATGAAAATAAATGAATGAATAAATAAAATTAAATAAATCATTAAAAACAACAACAACAACAAAAAAAGAATCTGAGTCCCTGAGTCTGAAACCTAGCTCCTTTCAACTTTCTAACAAGTTCTAGCTCCCACACCCCCTACACTTTCCTACCTTCAGCCCTGAAGTTCCTCAAGGATATGGGGGTCCTGAGGGATACTGAGGAACTAAGACTGGGCCCCACCAAGGTAGGAAACACTTTGTAGAAACCCCTCAGGCCAGCTGCAGTGTGATAGTTAAGGTGGCTAGCTGTTACAAGGCTAACAATGTGGTTCAAGTCCCAGACCTGGAGGTCTGAAAAACACCTAAGCCTTTGTCCATGCATGCCCCAAATTCTGAGGAAAAACTAGGAGAAGAAAGTGAGGTGTGGCCACCCCCTATGGGGGGTGTTTTCTCATTCCCTTCACCCTGGTCTCTCTCTCTCTCATGTATCCTACAGCAAAATTATAAAAATCTCATTTTATGCAGTTGACTCCCACATGGTCAACTGTTGTACAAGTCTAGGACCTGGTGGCTTGCCTTCTTACTTTCCCTTTCTCTCTCTCTGATAACTATAGCAAGTTAAAATAATAATAATAAATCAAATAAACAATTCTTTGAAAGAAAAAAAGACATAATTAAAGAAACCAGAAACTCCTTATAGACCTGCTGGTCAGATTCCCTCACTGTGGTTGACCTCACTGATCCCAGAGACCAAAAGGGGGAACTTACAACCTTACCTGATGGAGCCAAGGCCAAGGAGCTATTGTGCAGATCTTGCATAAAGGCACCCACGTCTACAGCTCGGCGGGTGAGCGGTCTGCGGGACAAACCAGGCCTCCGTACTGACTGTGGCTGAAGGGGTGTGGCAAAGGTCAAGTTGAGGGAGCTGGTGGGAGGGAGGAGGCACACAGGAGAGTTAGTATCTGAGGCTGTTTCCCCAAAGGATTCCGCCACCTGCCCCAGGATTCTCAGGTCTTAGAATGAAGCCAGCATGCTGTGAGAATAGATCTGGCTGGGAGAAGAACGGCCAGATTGCATCTCAGTTGGGACCCCACTCTACAAGCCCCCATGTACCTGGTGACGGACGAGGCATCAGCAGTCCCTGGAGGCTCTGTCAGTGATCAACAAGAGGATGTAAAAAGAAACCGTGTTACCCAGACCTCCCTAGAGACAGGGAGACAGTAGCAACATGTGGTGTCTAAGGCCTCACCTTGGGAGGGAGGCAGTCCCTGGTCCACTTCCTGCTGGAACATCGACAATCTCAGCCTCTGTTTCCTCTTGCCAGGGGCCAGCACACCTGGAGCCAGGGTTGTGGAGGGCTCAAGTTCAGGAAGTCGCAGCTCCAGGCTACAGGGACAGAATTTCTCTCAGACAGGCCAAGAAGCCCAATTCTGGTTTTGTAGGCCCCAGGAGGCTCCCTGACCAGAGCTGCCCAATAGACCAAACCAAGGAGAGTTCACCATGCACCTGCCCCGACTGCTTTCCCTTCTAGAGGGCTGGACCACCTGCGGTGCTGGCACTGGCTTCACCATGGACTCTGGCATCAAGGTGGCAGATTCAGGGGCTGTAGATACACCAAGGAGAAGGTGGGGCTGACAGGGCAGGCTGCCCGGAATGAGGGATACCATGGGACAGAATGGTGTTGCTCACACTCACCAGATAGGAGGATGTTCTTTAGCAGAGTTCGGGGTGTCTGTTCCTCCAAGTGCCCACTGGCTTGAACACGGGCCAATTTGCCAACAGGCTATTGGCAAAAATACCACGCAGTTAGTCTTGAGGTTCCCTCAGGGTGGGATCCAGAGTAGAGGGAGACCTCTGGGCCCTCTGAAGCTCAGCCAGGGCCCTGTAGTGTCAGAAAGTTGTGTACTTACCCTGGCTTCATGGGTGCACTGTCGAACAGGTGTCTTTGTTTGGCTTCTCAGATTCCTGGAGGGCACCTTTTCATACAGGGTTCTACGGGCACTGTGTAAAGACCAACAGCTCTGAGAATTATGTGGGAAGGGGAGCTAGAGGATACAGACATGCCTTCAGCAGGGAGCTTGGGTTCTAAGCCCTCTATTCTCGGGGCCAGGGTCCCAGAAGCAACTTGTTTCCCATACCCTCTGTTCTCAGCCCTGTGTCAAAAGGGATATGGATGAAGGGAAGCTCTGAAACATAAGAAGAAAGAGAGGCTATGATTAGCTCAGTCAGAGAGGGGCTGAGGAAGGTGACAAAGGTGACTTCAGCCAAATTATATAAGACAGGGACTGGCAGGTGACATGGTGGCTAAGGTACTGGACTCTCACATGGCTGACCATGGTTTGAGTCCCAGACCTGACAACTTGCTCTCTCTCTCTCTTTCTGGTCAAATTAAAGAAGACTAAATAAAATTAAATAATTATTCAAAAAAAAATTATAGAGGACAAGCAGAAGTTAACCATACAGACAAGAGGAACAGTTAGAAGAGTATCCATTCCAGACATTAAAAATAATTAATCCAGGGGCCGGCAAGTGGCATGGTGGTTAAAGGTGCTGGATTCTCACATGGCCGATCGTGATTCTAGTCCTGAACCTTTCTTGTTTTCCCTTTCTCTCTCTCTCTGATCAAATTTAAAAATAACAACAAAAGGAATGAAATGAATAAATACTTATTTTTTAAAAATATAATAATCCAGGGGCCAGCAGAGGGGCATAGTGGTTATTTTGCTGGACTCCCACATGACTGACCCCAGTTTAAATCCCAAACCTGGTGGCCTCAAAATCACACTGGGTGCGTGTACAGTCGTGCCTAAGATCCGAGGAAGAGAATAAAGAAGGGACTGCATTGTGGCTATCCCCCTGAGGGGTGATTTCTCACTTTCCCTCTCACTGTTTCTGTCTCTCTCTTCTCTCCAGTGAGTGCACACATCCGATGGCAAAAACCTCTAAAAAAAAAATTAAATTAACAATAATAATAATAATAGTCCAGGGACCAGAAGGTAGCATAGTGGTTCAGACACTGGACTCTCACTGCTGTGAGTTTCAAGCTGCCAGGTCCAGAATTCAAACTGCAGTTGGCCGTCCCCCTCAGGGGTGATTTCTCACTTTCTCTCTGTCTTTCTGGCTAGCACACGCACCCTGTAGCAAAAACTTCTCTAGGGACCGCCACTCTCCTCTTGGGATCTTAGGCACACATGCACATACACCCAGCGTGAGTTTAAGCCACCAGGTCCAGGAGTCGAACCACGGTGGACTACATGGGAATTCAGCAACATGAAATAATAAAATATAAAGGAAAATAAATAATTCTTGAAGGAAAAAATAATAATACAAGGCCAGCCAGGTGATGAGGTGGTTTAAAGGGGCTGGAGGGCACATAGCTCATTGATTCCATTCCCAGATTGGTTTCTTAAGAAACACACTGGCCCCAAATCCCCTCTCGGGGATCGAATGCACCATATGGCAAACTAAAAACTACAACAAAACAATCCAGAAAGGGTACTTAAGTATTTTAAAACTTTTTTTTTTGGAGAGGTTTTTCGCTATAGGACACGTGCGCTCGCCAGACAGACAGAGAGAGACATAGAGACAGAAAGTGAGAAATCACCCCCCAGGGGGGATGGTCACACCGCAATCCCTTCTCCATTCTCCTCTCGGGATCTTGGGCACGCTCGCACACGCCCCTCGCGTTGAGTTTTAAGCCACCAGGTCTGGGACGCGAACCGCGGTCGACTACGTGGGAGTCCAGCGACATAGCCATTACGCTAACTGCTGGTTCCCAGTATTTTAAAACTTTTAAGTGCTTGTCAGGTTCTGATAGCAACGGTATTTGGGTCACCCCAAGTCGGTCTTTCCGGCCCAAACGTTCTCATATGCCAGAGTCATAAAGGTTCACAGCAGCTGTCTCATCACCCGTAGGTCTCGATCCCACAATGAAGGGCTTCGTATTACTTAAAGGAACTGTCCTGGCCTGGCAGATATAAACTTTCGCACTCTCAGTACCATGAGCTCCCCACTGCCCCGACCCTTGCCTGGACACGCCCTGAAATGGTGTGCGGGGAAGGAGCCTACAGAACAGAGCAGAGGATCAGATTCCGAGCACTCGTTCTTCGGGAAGCCGACGCCCAAAGACGCAGACACAGGCCGGTAGCGCTGCCCCGCGGCCGGGCTGCCCGGGCCCGGGGGGTGGGGCACAAACAGCTGACCCGAGCCCGGGGCTGAGGAAGTGGAGCCAGTTCTCGGAGCCCTTGGTTCTGCCCTTCTCCGAGACTCAGTTTCCCTCTCCATAGGCGCCGGATCCAGTCCAGACCCTGCTCCCTCTCACCTTGCACTCCGGGGTCGCCGCGGGGTCGCGGTATCCAGCACGCGTCGCAGTAGCGTGCGCGTTGTAGGCTCGCTGTCTGGGCTGTTGATGTCGGCCATCGCGCCTGCTGCAGACCTTCCAAAACGCCTGGGCTGCCACAAACGCCTTTTTCCCGCCGCCGTCTTTAAGGTAACTCTCGCGATACTGCCGCACAGCCCCACGGGAATTGTAGTTCTCGCCCTACAGCCGCGTGGGGCGTGTACCGCAGTGGCTGGAAACCCACTGCTTTATAGGGATCTTATTGCATGGGATTGAGCCTGGAGAAATGTATGCGACCAGACCAAGTTTTGGTTTTCTGATTTGTAAATTAAGGATGATACCCAATTAACAAGGAGCTGATACTGATTCAATAATTTCATACTGGCGCCGGTAGGTGGCGTGGTTGAGGGTGTTGGATTCCCACATGGCCAACTGTGGTTCGCATCCCCACCAGCGACTAGCTTTCTCACGTTTCCCTCTCTCTCTAGTCAAATTAAAATAGTAATAATAATAAATAAAGTTAAAGAAAAAATATTTAAAAAAATAATTTAATACTTAACTCAGGATCTGACACATAGTAAATGAGGCTAAATAAATAGCAGTGGGATTATTACAGTAGCTCTCATACCTGTCTCCCTCTCCAAAGATAGGGAGGGACATTTGCACAAAGAAAAATAATTTTTAAAAAATAATTCTTTTTATTTAGCTTTATTTATTTATTTTTATTTGACCAGAGATGGACAGAATGCACGCGTGGGTGAGATACATATCTATATCTATCTATATCTATATCTATCTATATCTATATCTATATATAGAGAGAAAGCAAGCTGCCAGGTCCAGGACTCAGTTGACCATGTGGGAGTTCAGTGCCCTTAACTACCAGGCCACCTGCCAGCCCCAAGAAAAAAAATTTTATCCTATATGTGACCAAGTCAGATATGCATCAGCAAAGATGACTCTAGCTAAGGTCTGTATCTACCAAGAGACCAGATCCCAGGCTTCAAGTCTAGCGAGCTGTTTGTGATCCAGCATAGGTGTTGTGTCTCCAACATGTGCAACATCACTATGAATTTTGTCTCTCAAAAAACCTGCCAGGGGGCCAGCAGGTGGCATGGTGGTAAAAGCATTGGGCTCCCACAGGGTCCAATACACTTTGAGTCCCAGGCCTGGTGACTGGAAAATCATGCTGGGCACATAGAGTATGGAGGAGAATGGATTATGGTGGGTCATCCCCCTCTGGGGGATTTCTCACTTTTCCTTTCTCTGTCTCTTTCTAACTCTGGAGTGCACATGCCCTATGACAAAAACCTATTAAAAAAATTAAGTTAGGGACCAAATGTGTAATGGTTATGTCAATGGGCTCCCACATAGTCTACCACAGTTCAAGTCATGGATATGGAAGCATAAAACTTACTTCAGGGGGACCAGCAGTTAGCGTAATGGCTATGTCGCTGGACTCCCACGTAGTCAACCATGGTTTGTGTCCCAGACTAGGTGGCTTAAACTCACGCTGGGCGTGTGTGCGTGCGTGCCCACGATCCCGAGAGGAGAGTGGAGGAAAAGAGATTGTTGCAGCATTGCCGTCCCCCCTGGGGGGAGATTTCTCACTTTCTGTCTCTCTGTCTTTCTGGCAAGCTCATGTGCCCTATAGCAAAAACCTCTCCAAAAAAAATCAAAATCTCAATTGATCAGAGAGGGACAGAGTGAGAGAGAGAAAGTGAGAAAGCAAGCCACCAGGTCTGAGCCTCATACTGTGGTAGGCTATGTGAGAGTCCAGCACCCTTAACCACCATGCCACCTGCCGGCCCCCAGACCTCTCTCTTACTGTCCATCTGGAACCTGTTCTTCCTCTGCAAACCACCTGCACTCGCCCAACTCTACGCTTTCCTTCTGCATGTGCTGCTCCCCTGCCTACACCACTATGCCCTCCAGGCAGGCCCTCTGCCTGCCACCAGAGCCTGCTGTGCTCTGGGCTGGCCCCTCCAGGGAGACTGAGGGTCTGGCCCAGGCTGCAGCCCAGTGTCAGCCAGCTATCGGGCAGGACAGGACTGGCAGGGGTTGGTCAGCAGGTCCCTTGGCCCGAGCCAGCCTTATCCCCATTTCTGGTGCTGATTCATGCTCCTGACTACAGCTCATCGGGTCCTGGCACAGGAGCTCAGTACCTTACTACAGCCCTAGCCCAGTCAGTCCCAAATGCCCCTAACTAGTCCCTAGCTCTTCATCTCTTTGGGTCAGGTCACAGTTGACTGGCAATTATTTATTCAATTTTATTTGTTCATTCATTTATTTCAGTTTGACCAGAGAAGGATGAGAGAGAGAGAGAGAGAGAGAAAGTGAGAAAACAAGCCACCAGGTCTGGGACTCGAACAGTGATAGGCCATGTGGGAGTGACCAGCACCTTAACTACCATGCCACCTGCTGGTCCCCTAAATAATTCTTTTTTTTTTTTTTTGAGAGGTTTTCGCTATAGGGCGCGTGTGCTCACCAGACAGACAGAGAGAGACAGAGAGACAGAAAGTGAGAAATCACCCCCTAGGGGGGATGGTCACGCCGCAATCCCCTCTCCTCCATTCTCCTCTCAGGATCCTGGGCATGCACGCACATGCACCCAGCGTGAGTTTTAAGCCACCGGGTTCGGGACACAAACCGCGGTTGACTACGTGGGAGTCCAGCGACATAGCCATTTACACTAACTGCTGGTTCCCACCCTAAATAATTCTTAAAAAAAAATAAAAAGAAAGAAAGAAAATCACACCAGGTGTGTGTGCGTGCATGACCAAAATCCCAGGAGGAGATTGGAGGAGAAGGGACTGTGGCATGGCCATCTCCCTTGGGAGGTGATTTCTCACTTTCCCTCTCTCTGACTCTCTCTTAAGAGTGCACACGTCCTATAGCAAAAACCTAAACAAAAACAAAAACACTCTTGGATGAAGTGAGAAAGAGAGGAGTTAGAGAGTCCTACACTATGTGAGGTTTTGTAGGCTTTGGGAAAGAATCTGGACATTATTCTAAATGGAATAACAAGCCACTGGAGGGATTTAAGCAGATTTCTTTGGTAGCCACATGAAGAACAGATTGTAGGGGAAGCAAGATTGTAAGCAGGGAGACATGCGATGAAGTTCTTGCCTTTCTCTAGAGGTAACAAGATAAAGGGCAAGCAGGATAGCAGAGGTGGGGAGAAAGCCATCCATTCTAGTTATGTGTCTGCTGGAGGAGGGCCCCACAGTAATTCCTTCTCCATTTTCTTCCTAGGATTTTTGGGTATGAGCCCACACGCAGTTGGAGTGATTTTCAAGCAGCTAGGTCTGGGACTGGAATAGCTGTCAACCTTGTGGAAGTCCATCATGTTCCCTGCCTCACCATATATTTTTTTTAGGTGTTTTGTTTGTTTGTTTGTTTTGAGATGTTTTTGCTATAGGGGGCGTGCGCTTACCAGAAAAACACAGAGAGACTGAGAGACAGAAAGCAAGAAATCACTGCCCAGAGGGAATGGCCACACCTCAAACCTTCCCCTCCTTTCTCCTTTCAGGATCTTTGGGAACCTGAGCACGTGTCCGATGTGAGTTTAAGCCACTGGGTCCCTGACTCACTCCAACCGTGGTTGACTACATGGGAATCCAGCGACATAACCATTACACCAACTGCTGGACCCATCTCTGGTCAAATTAAAATGAATGAATGAATAAATAAAGCTAAATAAAATAATTTTAAAAATAATAATTATTTATTTGGTCCAGGGCTTTTCCTTGCTTTTGCACTACCTTTCTGTTCCTTTAAGAAGTTTTACTCCAAAGAAGTCATAGGATGGGGAGGTGTCTCCTTATAATGCAAATCCTTGAATCTAAACCCCTTCAGTCTCCCAGTTGCAAGTTTTGCTACCCTGGTGGCCTTCTTCCCAGCCCTTTAAGGGCTTGGCTCTTTCCCGCCTAAGGCCCTCTTGGCTGGCTCTGAGAAGAACCAGTTGCTACTCCCTACCCAGGCTTTTCGTCGTTTCTTTCTTCCTGGACCTCGTCCCCTCATTTTCTTCATTGGCCTGTTCGTTCCTTTGAAGGGTTTCTGTGATTAAACATCTATTCACAAACACTCACAAGTATTACCCAAAATCAGACTCATCTCTCTCCGCCGCTCCCTGCACTGTGCTGGGTATACAGTAAGCACCTATTGGTGACGTGATTTAAGGTCACTAAGTGAATCAAAGCAGTGGGCGGCCCAGTCGGGAGAAGGTCCCCAATGCAGAAAAAGGGGCTCCAGAAGTTCCTGCAGGGGCGGAATCCAGATTTCCTACCCCCTCCCCCCCCCCCGGAATGCCGTCGACTCCGGGCGCCAGTCATTGGGGCGGCAAGGCAACGCTACTTCCAAGGATCCCCGGTCTGCAGTAACCCCACCTTTTCCTTAGGCGGCGCTCCCAGCCGCAGCCTCCAAGTTCAGCATCCCGAGGCATCATGGGACTTGTAGTCTCAATGGATATACATCCATTGCGCTTGCGCACCGCTGAGGCGCGCCTCCCTTCTCCATCAGGATTCTGAGTCCTTGTGAAGAGCAGTGCAGGCGATAGCGTTCCATCCGAGTACAACTCTGAGGCCGCAAGTGACTAGCCAGGTGAAGGGAAGAATCTGTTCTACTAGGGCTGCCTTGAAAAGCAGCCGGAATAAACACGCCCCCGCTCCGGAAGTGAGCGGCTTCTGGCGCGGTGCATTGTGGGGGGCGTAGTCCTTCTTCCCAGGCGGTCCTTCGCGGCGTCCCCCGGGCCGACTCCTGAGCGCAGGCGGGC
>NW_006160036.1:56007-60055 GCF_000334495.1 Tupaia belangeri chinensis
GACCGACCGGGCCGTCGAAGGGCGCAGTAGGCGGGTGGGCCGGGCCGGGCCGCGCGGCGCAGCCATGCCTGGCTTTACGTGCTGTGTGCCGGGCTGCTACAACAATTCGCACCGGGACAAGGCGCTGCACTTCTACACATTTCCCAAGGACGCTGAGTTGCGGCGCCTTTGGCTCAAGAACGTGTCCCGGGCCGGCGTCAGTGGGTGCTTCTCCACCTTCCAGCCCACCACGGGGCATCGTCTCTGCAGCGTTCACTTCCAGGGCGGCCGTAAGACCTACACGGTGCGCGTCCCCACCATCTTCCCGCTGCGTGGCGTCAACGAGCGCAAAGTAGCGCGTCGACGCGCGGGAGCTGCGGAGGGGGGCGCACCGCGCCGTCCGCCTCCACTGCCCAGAGCGCCCAGCTGCAGCCGAACCTGGTGTCTGCCTCTGCGGCTGTGCTTCTTACCCTTCAGGCCGCTGTAGACAGCAGCCAAGCTCCAGGATCCGTGCCGCCAGCGCCCACCACTCCCACTGGAGAAGATGTAAAGCCCATCGACCTTACAGTGCAAGTGGAGTTCGCAGCCGCAGAGGGCGCAGCTGCTGCGGCCGCCGCGTCGGAGTTAGAGGCTGCTACGGCAGGGCTGGAGGCCGCTGAGTGTCCTATGGGCCCCCAGCTGGTGGTGGTAGGGGAAGAGGGCTTCCCTGACACTGGCTCCGACCACTCGTACTCGTTGTCGTCAGGCACCACAGAGGAGGAGCTCCTTCGCAAGTTGAATGAGCAGCGGGACATCCTGGCCCTGATGGAAGTGAAGATGAAAGAAATGAAGGGCAGCATTCGCCACCTGCGTCTCACCGAGGCCAAATTGCGTGAAGAACTGCGTGAGAAGGATCGCCTGCTTGCCATGGCTGTCATCCGCAAGAAGCATGGAATGTGAATGAGTACCCCTACCGGGCCATGGGACTCTCAGACCCCTTTCAACCCAGAGAGACTTCAGGCCACTGTTGAACTAACTCCCTTATACTCCTGGGGCACTGGTTGACAGTTCTGAGGCTTAAGGCAGCTGGACTAATTTGCTGGTGATCTGGCACCCTCACCGTTTCCTCCTGAAGCAGGGGTCTGAGACTTAAGACTGCACTGGTGACACCAGCAATTATGACTTTGTCTCTCCTCCCTCCCCAGTTTATGTTGCAGATTCTGGTTAAGCAGAGGCTTCAGAACCACTGAACTTGAAACACACCCCCAGGGATTCAGGTGGGATGCCCAAGACTATGGGTTTGGGAAAACCACACTTAAGGTTGGTCAGCAGTCAGAGAACTCTGTGTAGTGATAAGAGATCCAAGTCACTTTAGTCCTCCTCTTCATGCTTTTCCTTTCCAGGTGCAGCCTGCGATTTTGATGGGGACTGATAGATCTGTGCCTCTGCCTCTTATGACCTCCCTCCCCAGGAGGCCATTTATGAGGGGATCTGGGTGATGGAGATCCAGCTTGCCAGGGACTTAGGTTTATCTCGTTATGTTTGCTACTGGTTACAAATTCTATTTTCTGTACAATTAGTCAGACTAAAGTTTTCACTGTGTTTGTTTGGCAAAACAAATTAAACAAAAAAGTAAGGTTTGTATTTGGGTTTCGCCATTTTATTTTTACACTCAGCTAAATGTCATTACCTATTGAGGTCTTGGCCTATTTTAAAGAGCAGGTGACCCTAAGAGTAGAGATGTTTCAGTGACCAAGTATCTCCATAAAGGAACCCAAAACACATGGACCCTGGCCTCACAGAGTTCCTGACCCAGCCTACCCCAAAGAGTTTAGAAATTGCACCAATATTCCCAGTTTGGCAAGAGGTTATCTTGTCCTTTCAACAAGAAAGAGCAACTGAGAACAAAGCTTGTGAATTGCGATAGCCTACCTCTGAGGGTTTTGGATTCCTTCTTGAATTCTTAGCTGGGGTTGAATTTTGCTCCTCATTACATCTCTTAGGCCTAGCACAGTGTATGACATACATATGCATGCAGGCATCTTAATAAATCAGGGAAGACCACAGCTGGATCTAGCCATAGTCTTTCAGGTGCAAGGACTCTTGTAAGGACTCGTCCCTCTGTGAAGGAACTAGAACCATAAAGGGCATGAAAAGATTGGAGTTTGTGACCCTCTGAGTAGTTTTCTTGGCTGCCTCTGTTTTTCTTTATATTGGATATTGGAGGAACAGAGGTGACATTTTTATAACTATGTGATTTAAAAAGTGGAGAGGTGAATGCCTTTAATGCTAGCCGTGTTTACTATGCATTTTGGGGCACAAATGGGCACTTCTTGGGTTTCCTAAAATATGACTTATTTCTCTGTGCTACTTAGAACAAAGCCAGCTGCTTGGGGACTTGCTCTGTAGCTTAGAGCTGGAATGGCTCTAAAGTTTCTGCTTTTCTTCTGGTCCTTTGCACAGAATTGGAAAACAAATCTCTGGTGGGAAAGGTCTGGGGAAGAGAGGCTAGCACAATTTGTGTAGGCACCTGGTTTGGGGAGCGGTAAGATCTCTGCCTTCCCATGGGCAGCTCTGGATAGCAATCAGGTGGTAAAAGCACTGGGCCAGTTTTTCACAATCTTCCATTCTACCTTGGAGTGAGGGCTTTCCCATGCTCCCACCATGCTCTTAGTATATCCTTAAACTCCCTGTTGCTGAAGGGATTCTCCCCAGAAAGTTCTCTGGCGCCCCTTTCCTCCCCCTCCTTTGGCTTTGGTTCTCTTGAACCTCCCTGCTCTCTCAGGACTCTCCGTGATGTTTGAGGGTTACATGTACATAAACTCCAGTGTTTTGGCTTCTTAGGGGAAGGTAGACATTAAGCAAGGGACAGCCCAGAAAAATATGCATCACATGCAGGGCAATGCAAGAATTTCACTGGCTGAGTAATAAGAGAAGCATCCAGTCAGGCAAAGTAGTATGCACAGACCTGAGATTTAATAAACATAACTTTGGCTGTCTTTTAAGCCATCCCCAAAGGGAAGTGGAGGTGGGTAAAGGTGCTAAAGGCTTCTAGAAAAACGAGAGTAATGAGAGATCTCTGTCCTGGAGGGAAGCTTTGGAGCCATTTCCCTTAAGAGTTGTTTGCCCAGTACAGGCTCAACCCAGTGACAGGCCTTAATTTAAATGTTTGCGTTACCAGGGAAACGATGAAATGGGCCTTCTTGAAAGGGCAGCGGGTGGGAGGAAGATTTACAATCTGGTCACTTAAATCATGGGGAAACTTTAGGTGAGCTAGTTATTTCTGTTTCCGTATAAAAATGAAACCTTTAGTTGCTCTGTCTACTGCAAAAATAAAATGTAGGAGAATATTTGGAGACTCCCCCTAACTGTACAATTGCGAGTGTAGCCTCTCCAGCCAAGCCCCAACTGTGGGCCAGTCTACTCTACGGTCCCAAAAGAGACTAGCTTGCTGGAAACCAGCTTTAGGTCCGATGAACTCCTACCAGCGCACGAGTACTGAGACAACATAAATCGTGGGTTTTGTCCAAGCTGGCTAAGGTCGTACAGCTTCTGGTTCGAAGAGGCAGAGAAAACCCCTCGAAATCCCTAAAGGGGAGACGGTTTCGCGAACGGAAACAACTCAGGGGCCAAGGGAGGGGCGGCTGGGCCAGCTTGGGGCCTGGCCTGGCTCCCATGAAGGCGGGACCAACACCCATCGCCTCAGTCTGGGCGGGGCCGGGTCAGCTGGGACCAGGCGACAACTGAGCCCTGACCCTTGCCTGGCGCCAACCTCCAGTGTTCCAGAGGCTTCCGCTAGACCACAATTCTCAGGGGCTCGCCTCGGCAGCCTCCCTCCCTAGTATAGCCTCACCTCCCGCGCTGCAGGCCGTGTCTGGGCCTCCGCGCGTAGCACACCGGGAGCTGTAGTTTTCTTTTTCAGCGCTCTGCCGGAAAGGCGAGTAACAGGACTACGTTTCCCAGAGTGCCAAGCGGCGGGCGAGGGAAGGCAGGGGGGAAGGGACAGTCGGTCGCAGACCGCGCTGGGTTGCCGCCGCCGCTGCCGCCATCGTGCCAGCCCCTCCGGTGAGTGTCGGGGGCCGGCGGGCCG
>NW_006160036.1:60728-62411 GCF_000334495.1 Tupaia belangeri chinensis
GGCTGGTGCACCAGCCTGCGCCGTGGCCTGGCCTGTCTCTCAGGTCCGAACCATCCGGATGGGGCTTTCAGGGCCCCGCCCCGTTTGGCCTGGGTCGGCCTACTCCAGTCCCGCAAGCTCTGCAGGCTAGGCTAGCGGGCAGACCCCAACCCGTCCTGCTGCCTGCCTGCGAAGGATCCCGGGATGGGCAGCGCCACCCGGCCGGCTCCAGAGTCAGCATGGGTAAGGGCGCCTGCCTGCCGTACCAGGGACTTGGGACCCTCACCGGGTTCCCGACCATAGCCCGGCTTAGTGTGTAGATGAACATCTCCCTGGTTGGTTTCCGCTGCGAGTGCACGTAACTTACTGCTCCTTCCTTGAAACTCATGCATAGGTTCTTTTGAGTGCAGAGCAAAATTAGCGAATCGGGCCGATGGGAGGGTTCCGTGTGAGACTTTATCCCTGGCCAGCTTCGGAGGAACTGGACCTGATGCTGGCAGGAGTGCCCGGGGTTGGTAGACCAGCCCACGCCCTTCTCTATCAGTGACAGATCCGACTCTGGGTGGGCTGGTCGCAGTGTTAGTGGAGAAGGGGAAGAAAGAAGCCAAGGAGGTGAATTCGGATGTGTGAGCCTTCTCCGGTACAGCTCACATCTCCTCTCAGTCATAGAATTGCCCCATAAGAGTGGGATGATGGGATTCAATGCCGGGAGAAGTAGAATCCCACCCTGAGGTCCACGAGCCCAGTGCTCAACAGTACTTTGGCTGGAAGGGACCTCTGAGGTGGGGAACATTTGGGTTATAAGGTTCTGATTCAGACTAAGGCCTTTCTACTTTTTTTTTTTTTTTCCGGAGAGGTTTTCGCTATAGGGCACGTGCGCTCGCCAGACAGACAGAGAGAGACATAGAGACAGAAAGCGAAAAATCACCCCCCAGGGGAAATGGGCACGCACGCACACGTGCCCAGCGTGAGTTTTAAGCCACCAGGTCCGGGATGCGAACCGCAGTGGACTATGTGGGAGTCCAGCGACATAGCCATAAAGCTAACTGCTGGTTCCCCAGACTAAGGCCTTTCTGATGCCTGGGTGGCACCTTCACTTGCTTGCTCACTTCCCAAAAGCTGGAGCTGTCTGAACGGGCATGCAGCTGGATGGGCCTTGGGAAATTGTCCTTAATGATGGCATGCGAGACCCCATTTAGTTGTGAGAGAAGGTTGTATCTGACCAGAGAGTAACCATCTTGGCAGGCTTTGTAAAGGTACTTCTGACTGAGTGATGATAGAGAAACCAGTCCAGAAAAGACCCTGGGATTTGTAGAAGAGCCCTGATTTCTCTGATCCACTGCGGCTTCTGAGCCACAGCTGTTACAGGGACTAAAGAAGCAGCTCAGTCTCTGCAGACCTGGCCTCAGCAGCAAACAGAAGACCAGGTCTCTTAGGAGGGCTGAGTTAATCTCATGATGCAGAAAGTCACTGCTTCTGTCCCTCCCCTTCAGTATTTCCCCAGGTCATGTTTTTCTGGTCATTGTGCTCCTGTCTTGGAATTTTTCCTGCAGTTGAATTGCTCTGCCTAGTCATTCTCCCTAGTCAAGAATAGGCAAGGATGTTGCTAAGATCTTAAAAAGGCCTACCTTCTCTCTGGACCCAACTATTTTGGTCCACGTCCTAGCCCATGAACACATACGTGGAAGTCAGGCTCATTCAGCA
>NW_006160036.1:62442-64163 GCF_000334495.1 Tupaia belangeri chinensis
CCAGTTTTCTAGTGGGGATGGGCATTAAGGAGAGGATACCTACAGATACATACAGGGTCAGTGAGATGGGATCTCAGAATTGGAAATTGTTATTTTAAGACCCTTTTAGAAATTATTTATTTAATTTTATTTATTCATTCATTTATTTTAGTTTGACCAGAGAGAGAGAGAAAAAAAATGAGAAGGCAAGCTACCAGGTCCCGGACTTGAACTGTGGTCAGCCATGTGGGAGTGTCCAACACCTTAGCTACCACAACCTTTTTAATCATCTGAGTTGGTACTTTGCACAACCCAGGTTGAGGTGATCTAGGCTTTGTATTAGTTTGTATATTCTAAGACCTAAAGTAGCTTGACCACAATGGTTTTCTTCAGGGTCAAGGAGATATTGTTCTTTCTTCAAGGTTACCCAGGAAGAGGAGAAATTCAAGTTCCTCCCTCTCATTCCAATGCCTCTAGAAGTTCCCTGTAACTTCTTTGTCTGGACTCAGCTAGCCATTGATAGACATCCTGATCCTGAGAAGTCCTTGACCTTTCTGGAACTTGGCAACCCATCTAAGTTTCAGAGATAAGAGGAGAACCCTGAGGTTCTCTAATATCTGTCTACAGCCTCTTCACATAGGTCTGACTTGAAAGTGGGGCCTGATGAGGGTGGGAAGAGTATTTGGGATATGACTGCATAAGCATGGGGCAGGGTGTCAGGATACCTGGTTTCTCAAGAAGCTCAATATTTGGTTCCTTAGTGATTAGGAGATTGTCCTCTCCTCTCTCAGCCATGTCTCCCTTTATTCACTGTCTTTGTAGTTTGTGGGTTAGGATGAAATGATTTAAGAGAGACCTAGGGCCAGCCCGAGGTATGGTGGTTAAGGCAGCTAAAGGACTGCAGTTCAAGTCTTGGACCCTGAAACCACACCAGGTGTGTGTGTATATGCCCAAATTTTCGAAATGAAGGAGAAATAGGGGAGGAGAAGGGATTGCAGTGTGGCCATCCCTTAGGGAGGTGCTTTTTCACTTTCTTTCTGTTTCTCTGTCTAGCAAGTGCAAGTGCCCTTTGGCAAAATTGAAAGACAGAAAGAAACCTAGACATTTTAAAATTGAAAGTCTTTTTTTTTTTTTTTTCAATGTGCTATAGGGCTCATGTACTTTCTGGAGAGGGACAGAAAGAGGAAAAGTGAGAAAGCACCCCCTCACCTCCCCAGGGAATGATGCACCACAATCCCTTTTCCTCCATTATCGGGATTTTGGACTTGGAGTGTTTTTCAAGCCACTGGGTCCGGGTCACAAAACACATAGTTGGCCACGTGGAATCCAGCCACCTTAACCACCATGTCACCTAGATGGCCCTGAAGTCACTTAACAAAAGTTTTTAAGATTCTCTTACTAAGGCATTAGTATCTTATTTGAAATTATTTTTCTCCTTCCTCACCAATGATCAGTTTTATTCAGTAACTTTTCTGTGTGGCTTCTCTGTGTATCAGCCTCTGATCTGAGGCTGGAGGTAGAAAAATAAATCCTACCCCAGACTGGTGCTAGGGGCACCAGCAGTTAGCGTAATGGCTATGTCGCTGGACTCCCATGTAGTCGACTGTGGTTTGCGTCCTGGATCCAGTAGCTTAAAACTCACACCGGGTACGTGTGCGTACATGCCCAAGATCCCGAGAGGAGAACGGAGGAGAAGAGATTGCGGCATGGCCATCCCCCCTGGGGGGTGATTTCTTGCTTTC
>NW_006160036.1:64244-66947 GCF_000334495.1 Tupaia belangeri chinensis
CCTGCTGCTAGTGAAAGAAAGTCCTAGTGCTGAGAGTGATGGAGTAATGTTGATATTCTATGCTGAAGGCTAAATTGGAGGGCCCTACTGGGACTCTTTCTTTCTTTCTTTTTTTTTTTTAGAGGTTTTTGCTATAGGGTGTGTGCGCTTGCCAGACAGAGAGACAGAGAGACAGAAGTGAGAAATCACCCCCCAGGGGGGATGGCCACGCCACAATCCCTTCTCCTCCGGTCTCCTCTTGGGATCTTGGGCATGCCCATACATGCTCCCAGTGTGAGTTTTAAGCCACTGGGTCCGGGACGCGAACCGCGGTTGACTACATGGGAGTCCAGCAACATAGCCCTTACACTAACTGCTGGTCCCCTACTGGGACTCTTCATCCTATGTAGAAGAGTGGCCTGTAAATTATTATGACACCGAACAGGAGAGGCTGTTAATGAGCTCACTCTCCTCTCCAGTGCCAGGCAGGAATTGTAGGGAGAGGTATACCTGTGGATTATGGGTCCAGGAAAGTCCATCTCTCTCTTCTTTTTTTTTTTTTTGGTAAGAATTATTTTATTTAACTTTATTTATTTATTCATTTTAATTTGACCAAAGAGGGAGGAAGCAAGAGGGAAAGAAAGAGAGAAAGCCAGGTCCGGGACTTGAACTACGGTTGGCCATGTAGGCGTCCAGCATCTTTAACCACCATGCCACTTGCTGGCCCCAGTCTTGAGTTGAGGCTGTTACCACTCCACCTTGCTGTGACTGTTGAATGTAGATGCTTCTCCAGCCTGCTTTTCCTTGTCCCTCAGGGCTCCCTGCTGGGCATTCTCACACTAGGAATCTCACCAGCATTTCATTGTCTGGCCTTAAAATTTCCTCCCTGGAGTCTGAGTTTGTGGCTTCTGCTCACTTTACTGAGACCACCTTGTGATCATGGTTATTCAGGAGCCAAATTGTTTCTATAGTGTTACCCATCAGAGCGTCTTTCCAGGATGAGAAACAGAGGAACCCTCCCCAGAGTTGGAAGGTCCAAGAGGCTCCTTGGGTATTCCTTCAACAGAGGACACTTTCCAGGGGAGCTTATGAAGGAGAACAGAAGCTCGCAAGGATGTTGGGAATGCTAGTACTGCTTGAGCCCATCCTCACCGTTGTCTCCAGGATGGAGGGATAGCCCTTTTAGGGGCAATAGGAGTAGATTCAAAAGGGTTTCCACAGGATGGACATTGAATGTTGGGCAGGGAGTGAGCTGAACCTTGTGTTGGGCTTTTTTTGGTTTATTTTTTTATTTTTACTTTTTTGCTAGAGAGTGTGTGCACTTGCTACACAGAGAGAGACGGAGTGGAGAGAAGAAAACACACCCACTCCATGGGGGATGGTCATGTCACAGTCCCTTCTCTGTTTATTTGGGGGGAGATTTTGGACATGCACACACATGCCCAGGATGTTTTTCAAGCTGCAGTCCAGGACTCAAAACATGCAGTTGGTGTGTGAGATCCAGCCACCATAACCACCACACCACCAGCTGTCCCTAGTAAATGTTATGAGGATGTTTGTGTCTTTAGATTTGCGTTGGCTACCCCTTTCCCAGCTTTGAAATTCTGTTCTCTTGCTTTTGACCATGTGTGACAGGAATTCTTAAATCCTTCCCTGAAGAGGCAGCAGTGTGTAGGTTATCCCTGGATTGACTTCAGGCCATGTGATATGATCTTTCTAGTCAGCACCCTGGCCACCGGGTGTGTGTGGCACCATCTCCTGACTGTCCCTGTCAGCTAGAGTGTGTCCTCCTGGGCAGACTGTTTTGCTCAGGTCTTGCCGTGACTGGGGAAGTGTCTTAGTGGCTAAGGCAGAGGGAAACACACGAGAGCCAAAGGGTGGCCCTGCTTACTAGCCTCAGGGCTCCCACTACCTGTCACCAAGTACTTTCTTTCACTGTCCTGGGCCTTACTCCATTTTTGTTGCTATTACCTGCTGTATGCCAATTCCAAACCCTCAGGCAAGAGACAGGGGTACCATGGAGATGGAGAGTCCCCCCTATAAGAGGGATGTGTCTGCATTGCCTGGGAACTGAGGGCTGTGTCATTTGCCTCAATGTTTTCAGTAAACTGGGTCAGTTCTACAGTGTTTGTTCCTAAAGCCTCAGATACTCCATTGGAGCCACTGGGTGGCTCACCAGGCAGAAACTGGAGTCTGCTGCCCCCTATAAGGACCTCTGTGTGGAGACACTGGTTCACTTGCAGGTGGTTTCATACTTAGGAGAATGCAAGTTCTCAGTGGTCCCTGTGGTATAAACCTGCTTTGACCTACTGAATGTGTGCTCAAGTTATTTCCTATCCTGAGGTGCATGGAGCTTTACTGATTTCAGAGGGCAAGAAAAGGCCTGGGCTCTGTTCCATACTACCTGATTTTGCCACCCATGTGCTTTCTGCTACTCCATTCTGGCTCTCAGCTGTTCCAATCCTGGCCAGTTTTGTGGACATTGTAATGCTGGTTAAGCCAGTGACCTTGTGTGATCTTGGCTTTTATTTTTCCTCCCTTTTTATGTTACTGCATGAACAAAAGCGACAGAGAGAAAGCACCCTTGACAGGAGCTTATCAAGCTGTGATCCCCTTCTCCCAGCCCTGAAGCTCCTCAGCATCCTGGGCATCCCATGCACATCCTGTTTTTTTTTTTTTTTTTTTTTTTTTTGGGGGGGGGGTGGTGTAGGGGGGGGCGTCCGC
>NW_006160036.1:67032-82441 GCF_000334495.1 Tupaia belangeri chinensis
GGGGATCTTGGGCACGACTGCGCATGCGCCCAGCATTGAGTTTAAGCCGCTGGGTCCAGGACTCAAACCACAGTCGACTACATGGGAGTCCAGCGACATAGCCATTATGCTAACTGTTGGTCCCATCCTGCATGTTTCTCAGGCTGGTCTGGGATCTGAACCATGTTGCCACATGGCTTCTAGCACTGTAGGGTGTTACCCCATGGAGGCTGGACCTTGAATTCTTTCTTAACCAATTGGAGTCTTGGTTTCCTCATTTACAAAATTGAGATAATCATACTGGCTTTACAGAGCTAATTATAAGGCTGAAATGAGAAAACACAGAAATGGTTGATTTACAGAGGCTTTCCTTTCACCACCCTGTGGACTCATGCTTGTCCCTGTATTCCTCTGCTCATCTCAGTCTCAGGGTATCACAGCAGCATTGCCAGGTATTGTAGTGGCAGACTGTGGGAGTGATCACTTAGAAGCCTTGGACCCTACTAATGGATCCAAGTTCCTGTGTACCTCAATAGCGAGTTCAAGGCATCAGTCTCAGTTCAGGATGGGAGTTGTTTAAACTGGGGTCCCAGTCACCTGAGAAAAACAAGTTATCAAAGAGTAAATATAGAACAGACACCACAGTGCAGGTTGACCCTGTGGCACAGCAATAATGCTAGTGCCCTGCAAGACTGGAAACCATGTTCAGGGCCAGCAGGTGGTGTAGCAGGTAAGGCACTGGGCTCCCATATGGCCAACTGCAGTTCAGATTCCAGACCCAGCAGCTTGAAAACCACGGCAGGCGTGCATGTGTGCATGCATGCCTCAAATCCCAGGAGGAGAATGGAGGAGAAAGGATTGCAGTATAACTATTCCCCCCAAAAGCGTGACTTCTCACTTTCCCTCTCACTTTCTCTCTCTGGTGAGCACATATACCCTGTGCCAAAAGCCTTTTTTTAAAAAAAAGACAAAACCATGTTGACAACTGACCAACCATGCTTTGGATTCTTGGGTTTGGATCTGTCAAAAACATGGTGGATGTGTACACAGGTGCCTGGGATCCTGAGGAGCTGGAGGGCTGGGGAAAGGGGATTGCAGTGTGATGAGGCCCTGTCAAGGGTGCTTTTCTCCCTCCCTGTCTCACTCTGTCACAGACACACACAGGTGCGCACACTCTCTACCATTAAGGAAAAGATTCCAATGGCTTTAGAGGCCTTTGAGCAGAAGAGGAGGAAAAGGTCCTTAGGGTTCTGGGGGCACCTGGACATCGGGTATCAGCCCCAGGAAAGGGTAATGCTCTGACCAGCCATTTGGGCACCAGGTGTTAGCTGATATCTCTCAAGACTTTAGGCAGGGCAGTCGGGGACTGGGCACTTGCCATTCCAGGGTGGAGGCCTGCTCACACAAGGAAGAGGTAGAGAGGCTAGAAGAGAGGTTGTCAGGTGTCTCACTGTGTGTGTGCTGTTACTCACAAGCAGGCCCCTAGATGACCAGGGCCCTGGGAGTGGTGGTAGGGTGTGACCAAGCCCTACTTGCCACACACCACAGATAGTTGGGTGGATGACAAAAGATTGTTTCCTGACAACTGGGATAGAAGGTGTGGGCGGAGGGGAAGTAGGTCACTGGGCCACTTAAACTGAGCCCTGAGCAGGGTTTACCCAGCGCTCACTCCCTCCAGAGGAGGACTGGCCTCCTGGCCCAGGCTCCTGCACATTCATGTACTTCATCAACAAACAGCTATTGCAGGCTGGACCAGGCATCACGGGAACAGGATGACTGGGGGTGTCTTGGTCAGGGACACAGAGTATAAACAAATATGTAAGTGTGACAATCTCTGCAGTGATAAGGGCTAACAGAACAATACAGAGGTGAAGTAAGTAATTAGATGCCTATTTTAGACTGGTCAGGGAAGGTGTCCTTGAAGACGTGAAGATTGAGCTGACATGTATGTGATAAGGAGCCAGTCACATGAAGGTCTGGGGGAAGACTAATCCAACTAGAAGGAGCATCCATTGCAAAGCCCTCAGATGAGAGCAGGCTCAGCAAATTCCAGAAAGTGGAAAATGTCCAGCATGGCTGCAGAGAAGGGGAGGGGATGGGTGACAAGGAGACCAGGTTGGACAGCCAGGAAGTCCACATCACCTGGGGCCTTGAAGACAAGATAAGTGATTGAGACTCGACTCCAGGTGCCATGGAAGGGCCATAGGACAATATGCATGGCGCACCTGGCTTGGTAAGACAGTAGGTGTGAGGGGAATGATCACGATGGTACCTAATATCAGGATTCCCACAGCAGGCTTGGCATATCTTGCTGGCCTTCTCCATGGACCTTGGTGATGGGCCCTAAAACACATGAGTATTTTTCCATGTGCCCATATGGAATTAGGGACATTAGAGGTGTAGTCTTCTACCCCTGTGCCCGCCCCAGGTCCAGCTATGCTAGGATGTGTCTCTTCTTTGCTGAGATGGTAGAATAGGGTTGTGACTTCAAAGGTTTGGGAAAACTGAGGTCATCTTCCATGAAAATACCTATTGCTTGATGTGGAAATCTGTCTTCTGTCTGATGTCTTTGTTTATGTGTAGAAGCCCCATTTGAGGCCTGCCTCACCCCTCTGAGAATGGCAAGCTTAGAGTTCAGGGCTTTAGCCCTCAGTGCTCTGAAGCTCTCTCAATAATGTCTGTTTTTATCTTCAAGCTCAGGTTTGTCACTGGGAGTCCTGGATCTGGAGTTCACAAAACCTAGTCAGTCCAGTTCTATCCCTCACCTGCTGACCTGGAGTCAGTTGGCTAGCCTCCTGGGTGTTACTTTGCTCATCCCTAACATGGGTGTTGACTCACATGGTGTTAGGAATAAATGCATATAAAAGTCTTTGCACATTTTTACACTTAATGTGCATTAAATGTCTATTGAGGATAAAAATGAAGTTTTTCTGTTGTCTAATGGGTTCTCCTAGGCCAGGGTTGTTTTTTGTTTTGTTTTGTTTTTAAGAATTATTTAATTTTGGGACCAGCAAGTGGCGTGGTGGTTAAGGTGCTGGACATTCCCACATGGTCAACCATGATTCGAGTCTCGGAACTGGCGGCTTGCTTTCTCACTTTCTCTCTCTCTCTCTCTCTCTGGTCAAATTAAAATGAATGAATGAATGAAATTAAATAATTTTGCTAATAGGGTGCGTGCGCTTGCCAGAAAGACGGAGAGAGACAGAGTGAAAGAAAGTGAGAAATCACCCCAGGGGGGATGGCCACACCACAATCTCTTCTCCATTCTCCTCTTGGGATCTTGGGCACGCACGCCTATGCGCCTGGCATGAGTTTAAGCCACCGGATATGGGACTCGAACTGCAGTCAACTACGTGGGAGTCCAGTGACATAGGCATTACGCCAACTGCTGGTCCCGAAATTAAATAATTTTTAAGAAATAATTGCTTAATTTTATTTAATATTACTATTATTATTATTATTATTTTATTTTATCAGGTGGAGAGAAAAGGAGAGTGAAAGCAGGCTGCCAGATCCAGGACTTGAACTGTGGTCAGCTATGTGGTAGTGCAGCACCTTCCCCACCATGCCACCTGCTGGCCACTGTTTTTTTTTTTTTGGCGGGGGGGCAGAGGTCACATACCCTCACCAGAGAGAGATGGAGAGGAAGGTGGAGAATGCAACCCCACAGTGGGGCATGGTCATGCTGCAGTCCTTTTTCCATTTCTCCATCCTGTCAGGATTTCTTTTTTTAGTTTTTTGCTATAAGGTATGTGTACTCTCTGAAGAGAAACGAGAGAGAGAAAGAGGGAAGGTAAGAAATCACCTCCTCAGGGGAATGGCCATGCTGCAATCCCTTCTCCTCTATTCTCTTTTTGGATTTTGGGCAAATACACACGCACCTGGAGTGTTTTTCAGTCTGTCCTGTCTGGGACACCCCACAGTTGCCCATGTGACTGGAGTTCTTAACCACCACTCCACTGGCTGGCCTCTTCCTATCCAGATTTGTTTGGGCATGCATGCACACATTCCCAGAGTGTTTCTCTAGCTACCTGGGCTGGAATTTAAACTGTGTGGTCAGCCATGTGGGATCTGGCTCCCTTAGCCACTAGCCTATGGGCCTGGACCCAGGGTTGTTTTTTGTTGTCATTATTGTTTTAAGTTTATTTCATTTCTTTCTCCCATGAACGAGAGACAGAGACAGGTACTTCCAACAGGTTTCATTCTATCATCCTCCCTGGCCAGCCCTGGATCTTGGTTACATGTACACCTGGCATGTTCAGGGAGGTCTCCAGATGTCAGCCTTGAATCTTCACTTATGGGTCAGCCTTACAGAGTATTGTGTTACTGCTGTGCCACCATCTGACCCCATGTGCCAGGGTTTTATCTTGGGGTCATTGGCTGATCCTCAAGGAGTCTGAACTATCTGAAATTATTTGCAAGGTTGGAGAATCTCTTCCTCTGTGTAAATTTACTGGGAGAGGGTTACAGTTTTTGAGACATTCTTAGAGGGTTTTGCACCTACAGAGACCTAAGGGTCAGCAAAGGCTGTGCTCAGTGGGAGAGAGGCCATCGAGGTCTTTTCTGCTCCTCGGGACCCTGGCCTCAGTCAGCTTACGGACTGTTGGGGTGAAGCGGGAGATGTCGTGGCCAGCGGCCCTCTCAGAAGACCTGTAGGAGAAACCGTCATAATGAAGGTCAGTCCCTATGCAGTATGAGGCTGCCTCTGAGCCTTGGCACTTTATTTCTTTCCAGGCAGTTATTTCCATAGTAAATGTGTCAGAAACAAAGTCAGGGCTTGCTGGCCATCCTGGGGAACATCTCTCCAGCCTGACTGGGCCCCCTCCCCTGTTTGCATGGGGATGGGAGGGGAGTTGTGCATGCTGCTGAGTTGTTTTTTTTGTTTTTGTTTTTGTTTTTTGCTTAAAGGCTATGTGTGCTCGCTAGAGAGAGACAGAGACAGAGCGAGGGAAAGTGAGAAATCACCCCCTGAGGGGCTGGACATGCCACAACCCTTTCTCCTCTGTTCTCCCCTCAGGATTCTGAGCATGCACGCACACATGGCCTGTGTGGTTTTCAAGCCATCAGGTCCAGGACTCGAACTGTGCGGCCAGCCATGTGGGATTCAGCCACCTTAATCAACACGTCATCACCTGGCTCATTGTTGCTTTTTTTATACTCAGGAATTCCTAACCATGACTTGGAAACTTTGTGGGAGATTTGGAGGCTTTATAAGATTGGAGTTAGGATATAAATTCTCTAGTTTGTTGTGCCACGTTCTGTGCTAGAAGAGGGGGTGGTAGGAGGGTGGGTGGGAATAACCTCACTGGAACCCAGTCAGCTGAGAGCAGTGATGCTGGTACATGGGGGAGAGAAAGGGGCTGTACACGGGATGGGGATCAACATTTAGTTTGGGAAGGAGTCCCCAAATAGGTACAGTCTGAACGATGACTTGGAGGAAGAACAGGACGTGACTATGCAGATGAGGGGAGGGAGTGCATCCTGGCGGTGGGACTCACTTGTGCAATAAACACTGGTGAGTGATAACTCAGCAAATTCATGCGTGTGTATGTGTGTGTGTGTGTGTGTGTGAGTGAGAAGCTGAACCAAGGTAGGAGAGACTATCTAGAGAAATGGGGACAAGTTTGTATGGCTACCTGAGGAGCGTAGGGGACTCGACCTTTAACCTAAAGGTGAGGGAGTTATAGGGGAGGGATATGGCCAGCTGCTGTGTGGTTCATAGCTCAGGACACAGTTAACAGAAAGAAAGCAGCGGCTTTAGCAAGAGTACCCAGCATCACTACTGGTGTGCTAGAGGGACTGGGGAAAAACCCTCCCACATCACTGAACCTCATTTTCCTCACCTAGAGAGTGGGATGCCAGTGAGATCTGGCCTCATGGCTGTTGTGATCATTACATGGAAATAAACACATGAAGCTCAAGCTAGCCTGGAGTGAAGTAGGTATTGACTTCAGGGGCCCCTCTTGGCATCTTTAAAGCAAAGACCTCAGTCCACATAGATTTTGTTTGGTTGGCCAGCTCCCACAGTTTGGTGCCCTACCAACTGTGCCACAGAAGCTGGGTCAATTCACACAGGGTTTTTGTTTGATTGATTTTAATTGCTAGAGGGCATGTGTATCAGTAAGAGAGAGAGAGAACAACCACCCCAGCAGGTATTGTCATGCTCCAGTCCCTTCTCCATTTCTTTATCCTGTCAGGATTTGCAGCTCACATATACATGCACCATACACATGCACCTGGCGTTTTTCAAGTTGCTGGGGCCAGGATTTGAGCTGCTCAGTTGGCTATGTGGAATCTAGCTCCCTTTACCATTTGGCCACAGGGCCAGCTAGCCTGTATTTTTTTATTTTTTCCTTTTTTAAAAAGAATTATTTCCTTTATTTATTATTATTATTTAATTTGACCATATCAAGACACATACACACAGAGAAAGTGAGAAAGCAAGCTGCCAGGTCCAGGATTTGAACCGTGGTCAACCATGTGGAAGTCCAGTGCCTTTAACCACCACACCAACTGCTGGCCTCTAATCCACATAGTTTTAAAGATTCTTCTCATACTTTCTGGGAGCCCCTGAACTGTCGTGTTTCTCATTGAGCTCACTCTGCCCTTGCCTCAGCAGACTAAAGGGTCCTTCTGTCCTGTTATCCCTTCACCCCATTTCCCGCCACTGCTTTAGCCAGATAGTTTCTGTATTTGAAAGTTATCATTACTATTGACAATATTGAAAAAGGAAAAAGCAAAAATAAAAAATTCAGCCCACTGTCCCAACACATGGTGGCATTTGTGTTTAGATCAACCTCTAGCCTTAGTTGTCCTTCCCCTCGACCTCCAGCTTCCCTGTTCTCTTGTCTTTTCCTGCCCCCAGGCATTTGCTAAAGCTGTTTCTTTAGAATGGTATACTTTTTAAAACCTGTATTTATTTCATGAAAGAGGAAGAGACAGAAGGATAGGCACCCTTAACAGAGTCACACCACCCTCTGATCATCCCACACCAGCTTCTAAATCAGCCAGAATCACAGATGTGCTTTGTTGCACCTGGTGTGTTAAGGTTGGCCCAGGATTTGAACTCCCAGCCTTATGTGTTGCTTCAGCATTGCAGAGAGGCTCACTTCTACCTGTGTCACTGCAGCTAGGCCTGGCACACTCTTTTCAAGACTTCCCCCTAGGGCTGCCCAACCTCTACCTCCTCACCCCCCAACTCGAGAGCTCTTGGGGACTGGGTACAGCATCTCAAGTGATGGCACAGGTCGGGGCACATTAAGTGAGCTAATAAGAAAGTTCATACAAAGCGGGAGGGCAGCGATGCAGGGCAAGGGAGGGGCCACCTCGGGTATTCTGCGTGAGTATAGCCACGTTCTGACCTCTTGGGAGTGTGACCATGACAGCAGCTATGACTAGACATTGGTCCTATGCTTTCCCACTGGTTGATTTGTTTCTTGGCAGAGTGTAAACTGGGACACACCTTATGTTCCTTTGTGGCAGGCATGGCCGGATCCAAGCTTTCTCCTCTGCTCATTTTAGACTTTCCTGGACATTTCTTAGTCATCACAGTCCTGAGCTTCTATTTTTAGTGTCACTACCTCCCAGGGGACCTAAAATAAAGCTGGCTTAGCTTCCCAGCTCCTCATTGGCTAGAGTGTTGGTCACAGGCTGGGGATTGGCTGTGTCGTCATTGTTCCTCCAGCTCCTCTGGCCTTGGGTGAGGTCACAGGGACTGGAGCGAGCTAACATTGACCATTTTGAACTGAGTCCTTTACCACATTACCTTAGTGAAGCTTCACATTCACCAACATCAGTTTCCACCCCCATCTTACAGATGAAGAGACCAACACCCTGAGAAAGGTCATGGCTTGCATCAGATTCTACCACTGGTAATAGTTGTCTGTTGGGGTCAAACCCACCTCCCTACTGCTTTGGTTCAGAGTCCTATTTTCAGGGCAGAAAGAGTGGGCTTCTTCATAGTCATAGACAACTACAGAACAACATGTAGGCTTGTAGTCATGAAATACACAGTGAGGTGTGGGCCAGAATAACTCATCTGGGGCTTTGGTTTTCTATCAGCATCCTTGAATCTACAGTCTCCAGCTGGAAAGGGGGCTCCCCTCTCCCATCAGTGACCCAAGAGAGAGAGATCCTTGGCATGAAGGCAATGCTGAGCTAGGGAGACATGAAGAGATGACTTATTTCCCCCTTATAGCCGCCATTTCCCCTCCCCCTTCAGTTATTACACTCATCTTTTGAGGTGGTATCCCTAGCTCCGAAGTGGGTAGGAGACACCCGTATCAATGAAGAAATGCCCTAGTAGAAAGGGCCAGGTCAGCTATCACCTGACCTCAGAGATGTAGAGTTCCTCTTTAGACTAAGAAGGTTACTTTCTTCTATCAAAAACAGGGCCTTAAGGAGCCGTCCCCCTTCTCCAACCCCATTTCGCCGAGTCTTTTCCACCTGGGAACAAAGCCTTGGCACAGTGCTGGGAA
Source organism: Tupaia belangeri chinensis (assembly GCF_000334495.1). Taxonomy (NCBI): domain Eukaryota; kingdom Metazoa; phylum Chordata; class Mammalia; order Scandentia; family Tupaiidae; genus Tupaia; species Tupaia belangeri. Next base: position 75,489 of record NW_006160036.1, read on the forward strand.
CCTGAGGACTATAACTTGAAGCACTCCACACACAGACATCAGTAGTTCCTGGTCTGTGAAGTGGGGAAAATAGCAGCAACTCTCTCCTTACAGAATGTTGAAAGAATTAAATGAAAAGATGGCATAATGCCTATGTTGCTGGACTCCCATGTAGTTGACTGCAATTTGAGTCCCAGACCCGGTGGCTTAAACTTGCGCCAGGTGCGTGTGCGTGCGTGCCCACAATCCTGAGAGGAGAATGAAGGAGAAGTGATTGCAGTGTGGCTATCCCCCCTCTGGGGGTGATTTCTCGCTTTCTGTCTCTCCATCTCTCTCTGTCTTTCTGGCAAGCGCATGCGTCCTATAGCAAAAACCTCTCCAAAAAAGAATTAAATGAAAAGATATAAGGCAAGTGCTTAGTTCATCCTTCAACATTCCTCCTCTTATTAGGGACCTTCCTTTGTCCTGGCTCCATCTTCAGTACCCATCTTGTGTGCTCCATCAGCCTGACATTCCACTGTCTCATCAACTAGGAACTCCTCAGAAGAGCTGTGTCTGGTCCAGTTCTGGGCTCCCAGCACTGATCTGGTTTGAGAGGGGTGTCCTGTCAAATTTCTAGGGCCTCCGCATGTTCCCCGAGAGAACAGACCTTGGGAATGGACTCCCTGCTCAAGGAGGCCAGGGAGGTTTGTGGGTCAGCGGCTGGCCACCACTTGCTGCTGTGGTACCAATGTTTCCCTCCTTGTCTTCTCATTGGTCATACAGGTCTCATCGAGGCTGGGTGACACTCCAGAATGGGAGACAAGCCAATTTGGGAGCAGATTGGATCCAGCTTCATTCAACATTACTACCAGTTATTTGATAACGACAGAACCCAACTAGGCGCAATTTATGTAAGTCTCCAGCACTAGGGACAGAATAGGACCCCCGGCAATCAATTGAGATGTTGGGCCAATGTGCCCAGTTCACAAATTCTGGCAGCATTTTACTGAGTTTCTAACTGTGGTACAAGGGGCTTGAATCTTAGTCCTACTGAATGGTCTGCACATACCTTCTGTCATCTTCTACAAGGGGATATTGGTATTCTGGGCAGACTTCTTGGCTTGCCATTCCATGTGGCCATCACTCTGACCAAGTGTGTGGTGCCAGGAGTACCTCTGTTCCAGATTAGGCAGCAGCACTCAGCCTAGGGCTCATGGTGCCCTCTGGAGGCAGCAGCCCTGAGCATCTTCAGTGCAAAGCTGAAGTCTTCTTGAAGCCCCAGCTTCCTATTGGGCCCAAAAGCCCATGAATGCTCAGTAGCGAGCAAAGGATGTTAGCCCAGGGAGTGGTGTGTCCTTTGAGAAACTGTCCTACATAAGCAGTATTTGCTGCTATTTCAGTCATGTCCATACACACCAAGAGCTATTTATACTTGAATCCTGTCTAAGATACGGTCATAGAAGTATGATTGACCAGGCCTCTGCCTAGCAGGTCTGCCCAGGATTGGGGTTTCTAGGAGCCATCCAGGGATAGAGCCTAGCTCCGAGCCTGACTAGGCTGTGTGCAGTCCCTTGCATGTGTCTCCAAAAAGTCAGAGTCCATTAGAAATTTAGGGAAAAAATAAAGGAATCTTAAAGTAGAAAACCAAATCCAACACAGATATTATTTGTTGTTATAATAGGGAGGGAATTGGAAAAAACAAAACCTTGAATTGTTCTGACTCTGGGATCCTGGCACTTCTGCCTCATTGTCTCTTAATTAAACCAGGCCTGACCTAGAAAAAAGAGTTAGCAAGGTCCGAAAAGATCACCTTATATATGTTATTTCATAATCCTCAGCCTAGTTCCCCTTTGAAGATTAGGAAATTTAAAACTCAGAAGTGAGTAACTTGCTGGTAAGTAGCAGAAGCCCTTATGAGTTCTATCCCTGGAGCTGTGGAAGGGAAGATTGGGAAGGGCGAGCATATGTAGGATTTTGTCTGTTGGTGGTAGGGAGGGTCCAAGACTAGGCTTAGGGAGCCCTTAGCAGCTTCAATCCCTCTTGACTCCGTGGGTGTCCAGAAGGCAAGTTGGAAGGGCCACAGTAGAGCTCGTCCTGGGCCTTGCAAGTGATGATGAATATGGGATGTCCTATTATTTCTGTTGAATTGTCTGGGGCTGGCGCTGACTGACTATGCAGTAGGATGGCTTTGACTGACCTTCCTAAGGCCCATGTGTAGCAGAGGTCATGTGACTTCTCAAATACTAATGGGAAATGAACTTAATAAATGTACTTTGTTAAATAATCTCTCAGAGCCTGGACCCATGGGATAAAGGGTACAGTTAAAGAGGTTGATAAGAAATTTGGGGAGCTACTATCAGTACTCTTTTCAGACAGGGAAACTGAAGCACGTATTCATTTTCATAGCATGACTCTATTTGGGGCCTTAGAGATAGACTTTGTTCTCTGAAGCACTGACCCAGAGTTTCCTATGAATTTTTTAGATTGACGCATCATGCCTTACGTGGGAAGGACAACAGTTCCAGGGAAAAGCCGCCATTGTGGAGAAATTGTCTGTAAGTAAGGGCCAGAGCTGGGGTACAAGTGGCTCCTTCCTGGTCCCTTCTGAACTGATAGCCCACTGCCCACTGTTTATCTTACAGAGCCTTCCGTTCCAGAAAATCCAGCACAGCATCACGGCACAGGACCATCAGCCCACGCCAGATAGCTGCATCATTAGCATGGTTGTGGGCCAGCTCAAGGTAATAGCGTTGCTGTAGTACTAGGAGGGGTTGCCCTGGGTTCCTGCTTTCCCTGTGGCTATAACGTGCTTAGAAGGGACACCTAGACAAAGTGACTGTCTAGAGCTACCCAGTCACTTAGCCACATGTGCCAGTTTCTAAATCATAGTTAAAATTAACTATGAGACTAGCAGGTGGCATAATGGTTATGTCACTGGGCGCCCACATAGTTGACCACAGTTTGAGTCCCGGACCCAGTGGTTTGAAATTCACACCAGGCGCATCTGTGTACATGTGTGCCCAAAATCCCAAATCCCAAGAGGAGATTGGAAGAGAAGAATGTGTCATGGCCATCCCCCCGGGTGATGATTTCTCGCTTTTTGTCTCTCTGTCTCTGGTGAGCGCACGTGCTCTATAGCAAAATATCTCTAAATTTTTTTTTAAAATTAAATAACTATAAAAACTTAGTTCTTCAGTTGTACCAGCCATATTTCAAGTTCTTGTCTCAGTCATTATCTGGCTACCTATTGGACATTGCAGACACAGAGAATTTCTGTGATTGTAGAAAGTTCTATTGGAGAACACTAGAGCCTTTTTTATAAGGGAGAAGTATAGGAGTGGGATTGGGCTGTGGTGCCAAGCTGCTGGACCCTGCCCTGCCCTGAGATGGAAGTGGATAGGCCAGCAGATAGCTGAGAGGCAATCCCCCTCCTGGAGTTACACTGCTTTTCCCTGAGCTAGCTGCTGGCTCTTCACCTGCTAAACAAAGCAGATTCCTGGAACTCCTGTTTCTCTTTGCATTTTCCCTCCCCATCTCAAGACCAGTCATCCTCAAAGCCTTTCTGTGACCTCTTAGATCCCCCAAAACTCTTGGGGGAACTTGTGCTCCAGCAGACTAAAGCCAGATTCTATTTCAAAAATCCCTTCCTTCTTTCCAAAGCAGGACTGATTAGCTGCCCCTTGGCCAGATCCCAGCCTCCTGGGCTTGTGTTATGATGGGGTTCACAGACATAGGCGCACATGCTTCCTCCCTAGGCTAGCTGGGGCAGAGCTTCCTAAGTCTGATACGGGAATGAAGAGAGAGGGGCCCCTTGGCCTTTCTGCAGTGGACCCAGAGGGACCGGCCTTCTGGCCTGCGCTTTGCTGTTAATTTCTCCTGTCTGCGTCCACATAGGCCTTTAAGATTGAGGAGGTCTCTCCAGGGATCTTAGAGCCCACTTCGTCAGGCTGAGTAATAAGGAGTACCCCTTCCTACCTGGTTTCATGTTCTTTCTGATGTTTTTATCCAATTCAGAGCCCCAAAATGACTGATTTGCCTCCTGACAAACCAGGTGATAAAGCTGGGCTCCTGTTTCAACTAAGACTCATCCTGCAGTTTGACTGGAGGTTTCTTTTCTTTCTTTTTTTCATTGCAAATGTTATTTATTACATGACATCTGATGATGCTGGTTTATTTTTCCCCCTCCTCTGTAGAGCTGTAACCACATTGTGAACTCAGTTTTGAGCTGTTTCTCACTTACCTGGCCACAGTCAGTATTGTCAGTAGTTTCTCCTGATAGGACTTTTATCACTAAATACTAAGATTGTTTACAGATTTTTGATACTTTTCAGAATCGTGATCACTCAAGTCCAGAGCCATGGGCTCAGAGGCAAGTATGTCCTCTGTCTCATTGCTGTAGCTGACTGTTAAATCGTTCTGCAGTTGAAGAGCACGTAGCAGTGTGAGTCGCCATTTGTGAGCCTCTGTATGCCCAGTGCAGTGTTTCAGTTCACATTCACAAGTACCCTTTGGCCATAGTGAGATAGTCCAGGACAGTAAGGTCTGATTGCAAAGACCACATTCTTTGCCTTGTTCCTCCACCACTGAATTCCCTCCCAATTCCTTCTCCCCTTTACTAAATCTTTTTTTTCTCTTTTCGCAGGCCGATGAAGACCCCATCATGGGGTTCCACCAGATGTTCCTATTAAAGAACATCAACGATGCTTGGGTTTGCACCAATGACATGTTCAGGCTTGCCCTGCACAACTTCGGCTGACCTCCTCTTAGCCAGGCACTCACGCTGTTTCCTTCTCCCTCCTCTTCCCGATACTATTCACACTCCTCCAGATGCTCCAAATATCATACACAAATGAGCAGGGCCGCGGTGGGAGTGGGCGCAGTGCGCTGCTGCCACTGGGGGGTTGTGCATGATGTTTGGACGCTAGACTAGTTGCATCTGACAGGAGAAGTTTGTGTTGTACCAGCGCATGCCTTGGAAAGACTTAAGTAATGAAAAGGTTGTCCTTTATTTTTTTTTTCTTTAATAATGCAAATGTTTTTTTTTTTTTTTTTTTTTTTTTTTTTTAATCTACTGACAAGTTGCTCTAGTAACCCAAAGAAGTGAAGGAGAAAGCAGCTGCCTCACCGCCCAGATATTGATTTGTTCAGATGTTTCAATGCCTCATGATACAATAAAACCACGAAAATTTTCTTAACAGTTTAAATTGTTTTAATTAGTTTAATAGTTGGCTGGGCATCAATAATTACCCTGCCTCTTTGTCTCTCTCATGTCTTACCTTCCCACCTCTGCCCCAATTCAGCAATACCTGCTGCAAGGAGAAAACTGCTAAAGCAGCCCTCCCAGCTAGTTTCGATCAGAAGCCCTATAGGGCAGAGTCATTTTCTCCAACCTTCCTGGTCTTGGGAAGAGCCCAGCTCTGGTCTCTGCAGTCAGTTCTAAGACCTGTGCCCTCGGCTCTTGGCACGTTCAAGGTTCTAATAGTAGTAGGAGAAATTACCTTGAATCTTATTGAAGTTGGAACAGCCTTGGCAAAAATGGCTCATCAAGTTGCCCTCTGGGCTGAGGTCTCATCAAGACTAAGGGAGGGGTCTGCTCTGTCCCCAGAAGGGTCAGGATCACATCCAGGGTTCCTCTTAGACTCCAAGCCAAGCAGAGAGCAGCTCGGATCCTGTACCGCATGCTTCCAATACTGCCCAAAGGCCAGTGCCCAGAATAGCCAGCTTCCATTGCCCACAGATTAAGGTTTGGTTGGGTTGGAGTATATATTTAGAGCTATGGAAGAAGGCAGTTTGCGTTTGAGTGCAGAGATTCATGCTGTAGGAGTACTCATCCCTCAGATCTCTGCAGGACATTTCCAGGCCTCCTCCCTCTATTTCCTTCCTCACACAATCTTCAAATCCCAGGAAGTCTTAGCTATTTATGCTCCTCAGTTTGGGAAACATTTGGCATTGCCAGTATAAATATAGCTCCTCAGCTCTGAGACCTCTGGATGGCGTACCTGGTGACAGGGTAGCAACTGCAGGCTATTGCCAAACCCAGACTTTGGGCTAATGCCCTTAGGTGTGAGGATCAATGAGGCTACCACTGCTAAGGCTGAGCTGTAAACTGATAGCCTTCCCTCCTCCGCTGCTATGGGTGGAGGCTAAGGGCTTTCTCAGACCCCACACAATGCCTGGCTACACTGGGCACAGAGCTGGATGGTGTGCCATTTACAGGACAGCATACTCAGGAGATTCCAGGGTGATTGATCTTGGCTGTTGTGTTTTTGGGGGAGTAGGGATGGGGGAGAGGTAGATAAACCTCTTAAACCACCCTGTATAAAATCTGCAATACAGCTTCTTCCATGTACCTGTGCCTGAATTGTCTGCAATAAAGAGGTGTTTGTAAACTATGGTTTCTTTCTTCCTACCTGGGGGCGCGTGGTGGGACAAGGGAGTGCTGTGGGACTGTAGGGAACAGTGATTGTGATCACTGGTGATATTATCTCTGCCCTTGCAATTCCTGAGTTATGACCTCATGGGTCCCCTCAGACCTTGGGTTACTCCGACCGATTTCTTGAAGAGGAAACTGACGCTTTTGCTAATTAGGCATATTTCCGGGGATCTAGAAAGGCGCATCCTAGGCTCAAGAGTTGATCTTGTTCTAGGACCATCATCAAATCCATGCTCTAGGAGCGAGCATGGACCGGGCGGAAACTCCCGAGACCAGTAGAGCTTAGGGCGGTTCAATACGTGGACACTGCGCCCTGCCTCAGCAGATCTATGGAACTCACCTGAACCCGCTGACAAGCGGGGCCTCAGAGGAACAAGGACTGGGAGTATAGTGGCGTCCGCTCCGAGGCCGGAACCTTTCTTCTCCGGCCCTCGAAGGTTCCGGGAACCGAGACTCGTGGGGGCCGGAAGTGGAGGCGGTTGGTGGGGTTGGCGGGGCTAAGGGACGCAACGCGGCTGGCGGTTTGCGAGCAGCGGGTGGACCGAGGGTAGTGACTGGC
>NW_006160036.1:82590-99655 GCF_000334495.1 Tupaia belangeri chinensis
GGACGGAGTGGAGTGACTGGCGTCCGGCTGGCGGCCCGGTCGCGGCTGGGCGAGGCTGGGCGGTGCGCGGTGGCAGCGGAACGAACGCGGTGCGGGCTGGGCGCTCGCGGCTGGGCCCATGGCCTCCTGCGCGAGCATCGACATCGAGGACGCCACGCAGCACCTGCGGGACATCCTCAAGCTGGACCGGCCCGCGGGGGGTGAGTGGGCATCGCGGAGGTGGGCCCTCCGCAAACCGGCAGAACCGCGGCGCGGGTCTGAACCGCCTTCAGGGTGTGCTGGTCTTTTAGGACTGGCTCTGGATACTCACGGCTGGTGAGGGCGGATGAGCTTCAGAGCCATAGATCCTTCAGTGTGCAGCACCTGCGGGACATCCTCAAGCTGGACCGGCCCGCGGGGGGTGAGTGGGCATCGCGGAGGTGGGCCCTCCGCAAACCGGCAGAACCGCGGCGCGGGTCTGAACCGCCTTCAGGGTGTGCTGGTCTTTTAGGACTGGCTCTGGATACTCACGGCTGGTGAGGGCGGATGAGCTTCAGAGCCATAGATCCTTCAGTGTGCCTGGCGAAGAGCGCAGGCAGATCCCTAGCTGTGACCCCTCCTCATTCTGGCGCTGGGCCGTTGTGCCTTGTCCTTCAGCGTCTCAGCTGAAGGTGAGGCTACTTCTCTGAATCCATCGGGCTTCTTTGATTTCCTGGCCCCAAGATCTCAAGTGTTCCTGGGACTGGCTTGGCGCCCCGGCCCTTTTGCCTTGGTTCAGAGGCCAGGTTCGGGCTCCTTATTCCCAGTTCTGGGCCCAGACTTATGTGCTGTGCTGAAGAGCTGCTGATTTTCTGCAACGTGCCCTACCCTCTGAAATGCAGACTCCAGCCTGCTGTTCTGAAACTGATTTTCAGGAGGAAGGTGGCTACCCCGGGTTCGCTGTTCTTTCTGGAGATAAAGACAAGCCACAGACTTCATGACACAGATTGATTTAGGCTACAAACATCTGCAAACCCTAGTTTGTTCCCATTTGTTCAAATCTTACTTAGGCTCTTAGTGATACCTTTGAATTGCTCTTATCCTCAAAGAGCTCCCAGGATGCAGAGAGCTACAGGGTTGTAATATAGAGTTGTCATTGAAATAGAAGAGTGTTTTGGTACTATGATGGGAATAGGAGAGATGGGTTGAGGGCTGGAGAGTACAAAGTGCAGATTTGAGAGAGAAGACTGTTGAGGATAGGTAGAATGTTGAGAAAGGCACCCAAGGCACTAATAGAAACCACCAGTTACAGAGGAACTAGCAGGTGTGAAGGCACTGAAATGTCCTATGAGGTTCAAGGGTCTGTGAAAAGTTGTGTGGTTGGAACACTGGCTGGTGATGGCAGTGTGGGTATGCAATGCTGTGGCTAAGAACTGATGGTTCCTCAGACCTTGTTCTGACACCTGCTGCGGGGGGCAGACTGGCTGCTTCTGGAAGCAGGCACTGATGCTCACTCTGCGTGGGTTTAGCTAACCCCAGCTCTAACAAAATCCATCAGCTGCCTGAGAGCACTGGACTCTACCCCAAGCCCAAAGTGGGTGTTCCCTTTCCTCATGAGATGGGCCTGGACCTCTCATGCTCATCAGCTGCTGTGCAGACTAGGCTCCTCAGAGATTTGCTAGAGCCTGGCATGGCCAATCATGTGCAGCCCGGGCCTTCAGTTTATCCTCATGGTAGCCTGTTTGGAAGGAAGAGTGGTCAGCTTATCTCTGAGCAGTGAAGGTGGCTGAGATCCCAATGAAGTGACCTGGAGGCTCTCCTTATGACTCCTTTTTTTATTGATTGGCAGTTGATTCCTTAGTTTGCCAAGGAGCTCTTGTCTTCTCTCACTAGGGGTTCAAGTTAGACCCTAGACTCTTTGGAACTGAAAACTTCTTATGTTCCTGAATGCGGAGCCCTAGTCTGCTTGCTAACTGGATATTTTAGCATTAGTATTTGAGCCTATAAGCATGTTGGAAAGCCAGCCAGTGCAGACACCTAAAATGCTGTCTTTCTTGACTCCATACCCTACCCAGTAATGTCTCTCCTCTTTCTTCAATTCCTTCATATTCATTCCTTCTGAGTTGACCTGCCCAAGTTGGTTTCTGAGCCATTTCTGTATGGGACAGACCCCTTCCTTTCCTTTTCTTAAAGTTTATTTATGTTCATGGGACAGGAAGACAGACAGACAGACAGAGAGAGAGGCACTCAATGGAGTCGTCATGCTGCTATCTACCCTTGGTCTCAGCTGACTGGGATTATAAGCACTCAGCATGCTCAGGGAGGTTCCAGGGTATGAACCCAGGACTTTTTCCATGTGGGTTCAGTTGTGTTACTCCTGTACCACCACCTGCCCCCCACCCTGTCTTTCTTACTCCCACTCTTACCAGGTCCTTCCATGGCTTAGGAGCCCATCTCTCCTCTACAAATCCTGCCACTCCCTTAGTCTAGGCCCTGGTATCTCTTACATGGATTCTCAGCTATTCTGTAAACTGTCTTAAGAGCAGTCAGCCCACTGGCCAGAGCTGACCATATCACCTTCCCTTTAAAACACTTTGTGGCTCTCCTTGCCCACAGGGAGTCTTAAACACTGCAGCATCGTACCTGAGAATTCTGCAGCCCTGCTTTCCTCCGTCCTTCCCAGATTTGTGTTTCATCACAATGGCTCTGGTAGTGCCTCTTCTATGAAGTCTTTCCTGAACCTTCCTATTCCCCCCCTCAGTACACAGAGGTCGTCTGTACTGACCTCAGGCCTCAGTATTAACTGGCCTCAGAGGATCTTTGGTGGCTTGTATCCCTCCCTCAAGTAAAAGAGCCTCACATTCATCCTTAGTCTGGACGTACATCAGTGTTAACGGAACGAGAGATGAAAAAAGGTCTTTCCTTTCCATGGCTATGCCTCATTCAGCTGAGTGAAGCTGCGTAAGTGAAGAGGCTAGGGAGCAACCTTGTCAGGGTGGACCTCTTTGTCCTCAGGTCCCAGTCCAGAGAGCCAGCGGCCATCTAATGCCTACAACGGGGACCTCAATGGGCTTCTGGGCCCAGATCCTCTCTGCGCAGGTGATGGTACTTCAGCAAACAAGCCTAGTCTTCGGACCATGCCACCCATTAACCTGCAGGAGAAGCAGGTCATGTGAGTGCTGGGAGATGGCATGGGTGGCAATGGTGTCTTGGAAGCATCTGCTAGCCGAAGGCACAAGATTTGGGGGTTGGAGAAAGGGACCAACAGCCCCTGCTGCTTCTCTTCTGGATGACCTGGGGTGGAAGACTTAACCACCCTGAGCTTGCGCTAGGATGAGAAGCAAGGACAAGCTCAAGGGCTTGGCGTGGGCACCTGATTTAGAGTGGGAGGAAGCTCATTCCCAAGGAGGGAGGTGAACAAGGGGAATTGTGGATCTGGGGACCTGTGGACCAGGCAGAGCTGGGCATGTGGGACTAAACATCTTCACTGGAGTGCCTGTGTCCTCTCCTCACAACCTTGCCCATTGAGCCTTTGGGTGGATAAGAGACAGGTGTGTACACCCCTCCCCCAGCTGCCTCTCAGGAGATGACAGCTCTACCTGCATTGGGATTTTGGCCAAGGAGGTGGAGATTGTGGCCAGCAGTGACTCTAGCATTTCGAGCAAGGCACGAGGAAGCAATAAGGTAGGTACTAGGATGCTGGGGCATGTGTGATATTTGGGTGCACACTCAGCCTTTCCCCCTCCCCCATGCTGCCCAGTTCCTACGAGGAACACCTTAATAAACAGGCAGCATTCCCCAGTTTCATGAAGCCAGGGTTGGGTGCCAAGCCTCTGTAGGAATCTGGCCCCAGGTGTTAGTGGGTAGTGGCTGAGCTTGTACCTGTGGTCTTTCCCATCCCCGGGGATGCCAGAGGCCACCTAGGCTCTGGTGAAGTTGTCCAAGCCCTGAGCTACAATCTTCTTCCCCCTGGATTCTTAGGTGAAAATCCAGCCTGTTGCCAAGTACGACTGGGAACAGAAGTACTACTATGGCAACCTGATTGCTGTGTCTAACTCCTTCTTGGCCTATGCCATTCGGGGTAAGAATGGGCAGTGGGGAGGAGGAAAGTGTCCTGTTAGAAATTTCAGCAGATCCATTGTTCGTCCACTCAGCCCACTCAGACTTGTGGGGTATGACAGAAGGCTTTTCTGTGCTCCCCAACCTCTGCCATGTCTTGTGGGGGCTAGGAGGGAAAAATCAAGCTTGAGTCTATGGGTGACAGGCAAGGGTGGGGTTTCTCTGCTGCTGCCTGGGCCTGGGTACTTACTCATGGCCCCTACTCTCCTGATTCTAGCTGCCAACAACGGCTCGGCGATGGTGCGGGTCATTAGTGTAAGCACATCAGAGCGGACCCTGCTCAAGGGCTTCACAGGCAGTGTGGCGGACCTGGCCTTTGCACACCTCAACTCTCCACAGCTGGCCTGCCTGGATGAGGCAGGCAACCTGTTTGTGTGGCGCTTGGCTCTGGTTAATGGCAAGATACAGTATCCATTTCTAGGTGTGGGACTGAAGAAGGGTGGACAAAGCTGGGTCTGCCAGATACACCTCATCCTCAAGCCCTCTAGCCCTTAACACCCTGCTCAGAGAAGAGATCTTGGTCCATATCCGGCAGCCAGAGGGCACGCCACTGAACCACTTCCGCAGGATCATTTGGTGCCCCTTCATCCCTGAGGAGAGTGAGGATTGCTGCGAGGAGAGCAGCCCAACGGTGGCCTTGCTGCATGAGGACCGGGTGAGGGGACCAGGCTTTCAGGGAGGCATTGGAGCAGCCATACTGTGGGCATGGGTTGAACACTTGTCTCCCTGTCCCCTCCAGGCTGAGGTGTGGGACCTGGACATGCTTCGCTCTAACCACAGCACCTGGCCCGTGGATGTCAGCCAGATCAAGCAGGGCTTCATTGTGGTTAAAGGCCACAGCACGGTAAGCCTGCAAGCAACTCACAAGCCCTCCACTTCTTTCTGCTGTCCTGAATCTTTTCCCCATAGCCCTACCTGCCCAGGTAGCTTTACTAGCATTCTGCCCAGGTGGACTCTGAGCACAAAGTGGTCCTCATGTGGAGAGCTTTCACTTAACCTAGTTGTGCCCTACAGATCTGGTCTTCTCCATAGGCCCCGTTCAGCCAGTCAGTCATGCAGACATGCAGATCCATTGTGGCCCAGCCAGCTCTTAACATCCACATTCGGGGAGGGCCCATTCACTCCTTTAGTCAGGTGGCAAAGTAAAGCTGTTTGGGTTCTTCCCAGTGTCTCAGTGAAGGAGCCCTTTCCCCTGATGGTACTGTTCTGGCTACTGCGAGCCATGATGGCTATGTCAAGTTCTGGCAGATCTACATTGAAGGGCAGGATGAGCCAAGGTAAGGCAGGGCCTGAGGGGCCAGGGCCCTTCCCCCAGGTAGGGGAGCAGATTACTCACTCTGGCCCCTCATGTGCTCCTGCATCTCCCTGCAGGTGTCTGCATGAGTGGAAGCCTCATGACGGGCGACCTCTGTCTTGCCTCCTGTTCTGTGACAACCATAAGAAACAGGACCCTGAGTGAGTGAGTGGGCTGGCAAGTGGGTGTTGGGCTGGACCAGGGGCTCCCAGCAGGAGGCCCAGCCAACTGCTCAATGCTTTGCCACTTTTCAGGGTCCCTTTCTGGAGGTTTCTCATTACTGGCGCTGATCAGAATCGGGAGCTCAAGATGTGGTGCACAGTGTCCTGGACCTGCCTACAGACTATTCGGTAAATAGAGGCTGAGGCCTGGGCAGGGGCAGCAGGGCTGCGTTATTGGCTCTTTCAACCCTCGGTCTTACTCACTCTACTTGATGGCTCCTTAGCTTCTCCCCAGATATCTTCAGCTCAGTGAGTGTGCCCCCCAGCCTCAAGGTCTGCTTGGACCTCTCAGCAGAATACCTGATTCTCAGTGATGTGCAGAGGAAGGTAGGCTGCCATGGGGGTACCCTGGGCAGGGCCGGTGTCAGGACAGCAGGGCTGTGTGGCATACCCACAGCTTCATGGCCTCTGAGCTCATCCAGGATTCCTTGGCTGTGCAGGTTCTCTATGTGATGGAGCTGCTGCAGAACCAGGAGGAGGGTCGTGCCTGCTTCAGCTCCATCTCGGAGTTCTTGCTCACCCACCCTGTGCTGAGCTTCGGTATCCAGGTTGTGAGCCGCTGCCGGCTGCGGCACACTGAGGTGCTGCCTGCCGAGGAAGAGAATGACAGCCTTGGGGCTGGTGAGCTGCCTCAGGGTCTAGCTGTACGTCAGTGTGTAGGGGACTGCTGAGGCTAAGAGAGGGCCAGGGGCTTAGTCATCCATGCTGTCCTTTCAGATGGGTCCCATGGAGCTGGTGCCATGGAGTCTGCAGCCGGTGTGCTCATCAAGCTCTTTTGTGTGCATACTAAGTGAGTGTATTGGTAATGACTGGCTGTCCCTCCCCACCCTACTGACCCTGGCCCCTTTGAGCCCTCTCTTTTCCCCCTCTTTTCTTGCAGGGCACTGCAAGATGTGCAGATTCGCTTCCAACCACAGTTGAATCCTGATGTGGTGGCCCCGCTCCCCACCCACACTGCCCACGAGGACTTTGGTGAGTCAAGGGTGAGATTTGGACAGTAGGCTGTTTGAACTTGGTTCTGAGAGTAGACTGATGTGCCAGCTTCCCCCACAGCATTCGGAGAGTCTCGGCCTGAATTAGGCTCGGAGGGCCTGGGGTCAGCCACTCCCAGTTCTCAGCCTGACCTCCGACGCATCGTGGAGCTGCCCGCACCTGCCGACTTCCTCAATCTTAGCAGCGAAACCAAGCCCAAGTTAATGACACCTGATGCCTTCATGACACCCAGCGCCTCCCTGCAGCAGGTACTCCCCAGTAGAGAGACCTGGGAATGCTCGACTAAAGGCTACAGCCCTCATTCTCAGCATCTCCCCAGATCACTGCATCCCCGAGCAGCAGCAGCAACAGCAGCAGTAGCAGCAGCAGCAGCAGTAGCAGCAGCAGCTCTCTTACAGCTGTGTCTGCCATGAGCAGCACATCGGTCGTGGACCCCTCCTTGGCCAGGTGAGGTGAGGGTCAGAGCTTGGAGATGGCCAGGCTGGTGCCAGGTGATGCTAAGCTCTGGCTGCTGACACCTCAGCCTTCTCACCACAGGCCACCCGAGGAGCTGACCTTGAGTCCGAAGCTGCAGCTGGACAGTGGTCTGACAATGAGCAGCAGCAGCAGCAGCCTGCAGGCAAGCCCTCGCAGCCTCATCCCTGGGCTGCTCCAAGGCCCAGCTGATAAATTGGCTCCCAAGGGGCCCGGGCAGGTATGTGTGTGTGTGTGTGTGAAGTGGGGTAGCAGGTGGATGGCAGCTCACACCCTTTATGCCAGCCCTACACTACATCTGTGTGTCTCCTGAGGTCATCTCAACCTCCTGTATTTCCTGGAGGACATCTCTTCAGCTTTCCCATCCACACCCCTGTGCCTGGGCTGTGGCCTTGTTTTTGACCTGCATTCCTCTTCTCCGATCCCCTTTCTCATCACTATTACCAGTGCCTCCTCTCTGTGCCTCCCCCCACACCTCTATCACTCAAGCCTTCATCTTTGGCCCTCTTCAGGTACCTACCGCTGCCTCTGCACTGTCCCTGGAGCTGCAGGAAGTAGAGCCCCTGGGGCTACCTCAGGCCTCCCCGAGCCGCACCCGCTCCCCTGATGTTATCTCCTCGGCTTCCACTGCCCTGTCCCAGGACATTCCTGAGATCGCATCTGAGGCCCTATCCCGTGGCTTTGGTTCCTCTGTTCCTGAGGGCCTTGAGCCAGACAGTATGGCCTCAGCTGCCTCAGCGCTACACCTGCTGTCCCCACGGCCCCGACCAGGGCCTGAGCTTGGTTCTCAGCTTGGCCTGGATGGAGGCCCTGGGGATGGGGATCGGCATAGTACCCCCTCTCTCCTGGAGGCAGCCTTAACCCAAGAGGCCACAACCACTGACAGTCAGGTCTGGCCCACAGCACCTGACATTACTCGTGAGACCTGTAGCACCCTGGCGGAGAGGTGAGCTTGGAGGGGGAAAGTGTGCTGGTGGGAGAGGCATTGTGAGAACCTCCACTGCTGAGTCGGCCTGTCCCCCCAGCCCTAGAAATGGCCTCCAGGAGAAGCACAAGAGCTTAGCCTTCCACCGACCACCTTATCACCTGCTGCAGCAACATGATAGCCAGGATGCCAGTGCCGAGCAAAGGTGGGCACCACCCGACACCATTCCCTTCAGAAGGGTAGCCAGCAAGTGGGTAGACCCTGACCTGCCCCTTCTCACAGTGACCACGATGATGAAGTGGCCAGCCTTGCCTCTGCCTCGGGAGGCTTCGGCACCAAAGTTCCTACTCCCCGGCTGCCTTCCAAGGACTGGAAGACCAAGGGATCCCCTCGGACCTCACCTAAACTCAAGAGGAAAAACAAGAAGGACGATGGGTAGGGGGCGGTCCTGGGGTCAGGGAAAGGGGTGGTTTCCAGCCTGCCTGGCGTGGCTGAGGTGCTTCTTGCTTATGGCAGGGATTCAGCCATGGGACCCCGACTCACAGAGCACCAGGTGAGTAGCGAGTACTCATTCTCCTCATGGGACCCCACCCTGTGAGGTTGGGTAAGGACTATATATACCTATTCCTGGTGTGGGGATAGAGGAGGCAGGCCTCATGTGACTCATTTCTGTCAGCAGGTAGCAGAGCCCCCTGAGGACTGGCCAGCACTGATTTGGCAACAGCAGAGAGAGCTGGCAGAGCTGTGGCATAGCCAAGAAGAGCTGCTACAGCGTCTGTGTACCCAGTTTGAAGGCCTGCAGAGCACCGTCACCGGCCATGTGGAACGTGCCCTCGAGACCCGACATGAGCAGGATCGTATCCTTGAGAGTGATAGTACAGCATGCTATAGGGGCAGGGACACCATTCTTGGCCCAAGTAATGGGGACCTGTTCCAGGCCTATTCCTTAGCTATAGCACAGAGCGGCGGCTAGAGCGGGCCCTGGCTGAGGGGCAGCAGCGGGGTGGGCAGCTGCAGGAGCAGCTGACACAACAGCTGTCCCAGGCACTGTCTTCAGCAGTGGCTGGGCGGCTAGAACGCAGCATACGGGACGAGATCAAGAAGACAGTCCCTCCATGTGAGTTTAGCTTGGGGACGCCCTTTAGGTGTGCCAAATGGGAGTGGGTGTATTTCTCAGGCTGCTCCTGGTTTCATCTTTCCCCTCTCCCCCTGCTCCAGGCGTCTCCAGGAGTCTGGAGCCTGTGGCAGGCCAACTGAGCAACTCAGTGGCCACCAAACTCACAGCTGTGGAGGGCAGCATGAAAGAGAACATCTCTAAGCTGCTCAAGTCCAAGGTGCTTCAGGGTCACAGATCTGGGTGTGTGTCAGGGTGGAGGGTGTTGGCAGGCCTAGTCAGGCTAGGTTAGGGTCAGGCTTTCAATTTGGCCCCTCCCTCTACCCCAGAACTTGACAGATGCCATCGCTCGAGCAGCGGCAGACACATTACAGGGGCCAATGCAGGCTGCCTACCGTGAAGCTTTCCAGAGTGTGGTGCTGCCAGCTTTTGAGAAGAGCTGCCAGGCCATGTTCCAGCAGATCAATGATAGCTTCCGGCTGGGCACACAGGAATGTGAGTGGAGTCACATGACCCAAGGTGGGAGGGGCTGTCTTCTTCTCTCTTGCTATCCCTACTGTGGTCATCCCTCAGACTTACAGCAGCTGGAAAGCCACATGAAGAGCCGGAAAGCTCGGGAACAGGAGGCAAGGGAACCTGTGCTGGCCCAGCTGCGGGGCCTGGTCAACACCCTGCAGGGTGCCACTGAGCAGATGGCAGCCACTGTGTCCAGCAGTGTTCGGGCTGAGGTGCAGCATCAGCTGCATGTGGCTGTGGGCAGGTGTGTGGGCAGGGCACTGGGCAAGATGGTGGGCTTGGGAGAGGCCAGGCTGTGCCCCCTGACCACCTCACTGCCTACTTCCCTTCGCAGCCTGCAGGAGTCAATTTTAGCCCAGGTACAGCGCATTGTTAAGGGGGAGGTGAGTGTGGCGCTCAAGGAGCAGCAGGCTGCCGTCACCTCCAGCATCATGCAGGCCATGCGTTCAGCTGCTGGCACACCTGTCCCCTCTGCCCACCTCGACTGCCAGGCCCAGCAAGCTCATATCCTACAGCTGCTGCAACAGGGCCACCTCAATCAGGCCTTTCAGCAGGTTAGTCCCTGGTATGGGTCAGGCATCTCCTGACAAGGCCCCATACATTTCACTCATCACCAGGCCTCAGTGGACCATTCTTGGTTCTCTTTGAGCCTCCAGGCCTCTGCCCTTGCTGCTCCATCTTCTGGATCCTCGTCTTCCCACCTCAGTCCGCCTTGCTTCATGCCCACCCTTGTTAGGAAAACTTTCCTGATCCCCTAATGTAATAATATAGCTCGACAGTACTGTCTGGGTCCCTGAGCATCTCCTGGAGTCCTTAGTACCCCACTCCATGAACATCTTCCCTTGGGCCACAGAGCACAGACAAGTAGTCATCCCATCCTGATGCTAGTTGTCAATGCTGTGCTGCCCTGTTCTCCCCCAGGCACTGACAGCCACTGACCTGAACCTGGTGCTGTATGTCTGTGAAACTGTGGACCCAGCCCAGGTTTTTGGGCAACCACCCTGCCCGCTTTCCCAGCCTGTGCTCCTGTCCCTCATCCAGCAGTTGGCATCTGACCTTGGCACTAGGACTGACCTCAAGCTCAGGTGAGTGAGAGGGGTAGGAGCTGGAAGGGGTGGAGGTGGGGAGGGAGCAGTTTCAGTTAGATTCACACCCCTACATGACTCTCCTCCTTAATTCTCTTCACCAGTTCCCTCTGCCCCCACCCATCTCAGGCTTTAGAAGCCTTCCTTGTCACCCATTCCTCTGGGCCTCAGTGCCACCAGGGGGCGCTCCCATCTGCTGGTGCCCACCTATACCCTATCCTTTTCCCTTACCCCCCAGCTACCTGGAAGAAGCTGTGATGCACCTGGACCACAGTGACCCCATCACTCGGGACCACATGGGCTCCGTTATGGCCCAGGTGCGTCAGAAACTCTTCCAGTTCCTGCAGGCAGAGCCACACAACTCACTTGGCAAAGCAGCCCGGCGACTGAGCCTCATGCTGCATGGCCTTGTGACTCCCAGCCTCCCTTAGCAGCTAAGCCTGCCTTGCCCAGCACTGAGGTGGCATTGAAGGCTAGCAGACAGGCCTAGGCAGGGTCATGTCTGCCATTTACCTGCTCAGGCTCTGGGGTGCTTGGGGATGGGGGGGCAGGGAGCACTGACCATTGTCTACAGGTTGTGGCAGCCAGCAGGTTTAGGCTGGGCCCAGGGCAGCTGTTGTGCCTTCTTGGGTTCTGCCATGCCTGGAGCATGACCCTGAGATCATGATACCACCTAAGTTGAATTTTCCATGTTCCTTTTTACCTCCAATTTGGATCTTTTTGTTTTTGAAAAACATTGAGAAATTCAATTAAATGCTTTTGGAATAAAATGGAGTATATGTGTGCTTTTGGTGTGTCTTTGGTGTAACTGATAACTGCCCTATTTCCTATTTCCTGCCCCCTTTTTTCTCCGTGTGGAGCTGTCTAGGCCAACCCACTCCAAGGGTCTGGGCACCCACTCTCTACTCACCTGCTTTCCCAGAACTTTTCCATCTCTGGGGCTAGGATCCTGGGGCCAGCTCAGCACCAACCAGTGGCTCTGGGCGGTTCTACTCTCTGAGGTCCCTACCCTCTCCTTTGTCATTTTGGGTGTTGGAGGCGGGGCCACTGGCTGGCTTTGGTACTCCGCCCCTCCGCCCCCCCCCCAGCTTCCATCCAATCACAGCTTCACCCTCCGGGGGCTGGGCCGACGGGCTGCACTCCAGGCTGCTAGCTCCCAGCACAAGGCTCCCAGCCAGGGACGATGCGCTCCTGCTGCCGCTGCTGCCGCCGCCGCTGCTGCTGCTACCAGCAGCCATCCAGTGCCCTGAGGCTGTTGCTGTGGCTGCCACTTGGTGAGTGAGGGCGAGGGCGCTCTGGCTCTGGCCCTGGCCGCACCCTTTCTCACCGGGTCCCAGCCAGACTGGGTTTAGGGAGTGTGTGGGAGCTGGGGGGACAGCCTTCCCCGCTCCGGACGCCAGATTGCAGGAGAGTTGTGAGAGCTCCAGGGAAATGCACCAGTGGCTACAGGATAGAAAGAAGCATGAACTGAGCCCCTGTTATAGGGGACAGACCTTTAAATTCCTCAGCCCCTAAGGGAGCCCTAGCCTCTGGTGGAACCCCTAGACCATCCTTGAGATTCTCTGAGGTCCGGTGTATGTCCTGGATCCTCTGTATCCCATCTTTAGAGATGAGGTGGGAGGGCCAATCAAAGCTAGTCTAGACTGCAGAGACCGGACTTACCCACCGACCCCAGCCTTCAGACCCCATCACCCTCTTGTCTTTACATCTTCACTTGGACTAACCTCTTCCCAACCGGGGCCCCAGAAGCTAAGAGGACGAGTGGACCCCTCGGACATAATGCCTCTTCCCTGTTACTTTCTGTACCCTCCTTCCTCTCCTGTACATCCTTGTTCTAGACTGTCTTCCACCTTGAAGGGGGCCCAGGCAGGTGATCCCCAAACATACCCATCCTTAGTTCCCTGGGGCACCCTTTTCACGCTGAGTCACGTCCCCAAGGTGCTCCCGGGTAAACAAGCCCCTGGGGGTTGGGGGCGGGCCTAGTTCATCCTATCAACCATTCTCCACCTCCACCCCCCCAGTCTTTGTACCTCCCCTGGCAGCAGCTGCAGCGGGCCCTAACGGCTGTGACACCATATACCAGGGCTTCGCGAAGTGTCTCATACGCTTGGGGGACGGCATGGGTCACGGAGGCGAGATGGAGACCATTTGCAGGTATGGGCTGGAGCAAGACAGCAGCCTAAACTGCGCTGCTATTGGAGCCTGACCCTTTCCTTTTCATTCCAAAGCCTCCTCCTCTCACCTAATCCTCCTAATCCCCCTCCTTTAACAGGTCTTGGAATGACTTCCACGCCTGCGCCTCGCAGGTCCTGTCCGGCTGCCCAGAGGAGGCAGCTGCGGTGTGGGAGTCACTACAACAAGAAGCTCGCCGGGCCCCACACCCGGATAACTTGCACGTTTTGTGCGGAGCCCCGGTGCGCGTCCAGGAGCGTGGAGCGGGTCCAGAGACCAACCAGGAGACACTGCGGGCAACCGCACCTGCACTCACCCCGACCCCTGTGTCCCCGCTGCTGGCAGCTGCTCTGGCATTTGCCTGCCTCCTGGGGCCTTTAGCCTAGCCAATTGGGTTGGGTAGCAGTAGCCGCTCCTCCAGTCCTACTAGGGCGGCCACAGTCCTGGCTCTGCAGAGCTGGCATTACTTTCATTAAAGGTATTTATATTTGTACTAAGCTCCTTCCTTTCTCCCAGCTGTGGCTGGGCTTGGCTGGGGTGGGGCACGCAGAAACTGATTCCCAGCATGGAATGGGCGGGGCTAAATGCCCGCCACTGGGGACTCAATCTTCCTCCGAGCAGGCACTTGTTTCCCTGCTGGCTGCACAGATCTTTCCATTGCGTGCAAGTCCCAAGAGCTCCGGTAGACCCAAGATCCACTGGAATGCAGATCCTTTATCTTCCAGTACTGGCTAAGGTGGGGGACCAGGCAGGAGTTCTTAGCCTGGTGTACCCGTACCAGTGCCTAGGGGTCCTATCCTGGCTTTTGATCTTGGCTCCACCCCAGGCTCCACCCTTACTCCCTTCCCCCAGGTTCTGTCCATCCTCCAGGCTCCTGACCATCACATTGCCTCCTCCATGTGAACTATCCCTACAGCCTTGAAGATACACAACATAGTTCACTTTACGTGTTTGGCTTCCTCCTCTGGGGCACGGAACTCTCTGAGGATGGCCTCTTCCAGAAGGTGGGGAGCCCTTGGTGGAGTCCACATTGAAGCCCCTCATGTAACCTTAAACTACAGAAACTGGGGTTACACTGAGGAATCTTCTGGCCTCTGCTCTCCATAAGCTTGCCCTTTGAGAAAGTGTGCAGTGTGAAGTCAAAACAACCCCAGAAGGCTTTCTGGGAGTAGTGGAATGAAAACATGTGATGCGTGAGGAGCCCCTATTCATCCTGGTGAAAGGAGGGGCAAGGATTAGCATGGGAAGAACCTAAGGAGGAGACCTCAGGATGGGACCTTATGCTAAGTCCTTTCCCACCACTATAGGACTATATCCCATGACTTGTGTGGGCACTGCCATGGCCTCCTTAGAGGCTCCTGTTATCAGTCTTTCCACTTTGGTTCTCTCCTTTCTAGATTGAAAAGCCAATTCCTAAGCTCCTTTACTGTTTCTACAAGGCCCCATATAAACCAGGTCTCTCCATGCCTGCAACTCCTCTGTACCAGCGTAGAGGAGCTAGTTGTCTACCCATCTGGGAAGTCAAGAGAGGCTTCAGAGAAGTGACATTCCCATGGGGGGTGATAGTAAGGAGGTAAGGATGCAAGTCATACGGGGGATGGAGGAGGGGTGGGGCTAAGTTAGGGAGGCTTTTCAAGAGTTGGGAGGGCCTGAACAGTGAGAGCCTAGAACTCTGTAGGCCAGAGTTCCACTGAAGATCATGCTGGGAGGCCATATCCCCCCAGGCTTAGGCTCCAGGTCGACAGGTTCCTTCAGATTCCCCCCAGGACAGAAGCAGGCCTGATGAGACCCTTGCTTAGGCTCCAGGTCGACAGGTTCCTTCAGAGACCCCTGCCCAGGTATGTTGGAATCCTACCTCATTGATGCCTTCTAAGTAACCTCCCATTCTGACCAGCTCAGTTGTCTCAGTTAACTCTCTTTGCTTCTATTTCACTTTTGCTCCTATGATTCATTTACCTGGATTTTTATGCCTATTATTCTCTCCCAACCAATCATTACTCATCACATGAAGTTCAGGAAACATCAGAAAACACACACACACAACAACCCCCTCCCAGATCTACCCTTTTTTATCCAACAGAATTTTACAGAAAAAGACGACTAGTTTTTCTTTTTTCTTTTTTTGAAGAGGTTGTTGCTATAGGGTGCATCCGCTCGCCACACAGACAGAGAGAGACAAAGAGACAGAAAACGAGAAATCACCCCCCAGGGGGATGGCCACGCCACAATGCCTTCTTCATCATTCTCCTCTTGGGATCTTGGGCATGCACGCATACGCGCCCGGTGTGAGTTTAAGCCACTGGGTCCGGGACGCGAACTGCGGTCAACTACATGGGAGTCCAGCGACATAGTCATTACACTAACTACTGGTCCCATAGTTTTTCATTCTTCCAGGTCTTTGTATATCTGTTCTCTTTCTTAGAATACCCTTTCTTGGGACTATCAAGTGGCAGAGTAGTTAAGATGCTGGATTCTCACATGGTCAACTATGGTTCAGTTCCCAGATCCAGTGGCTTGAAACTCATGCTGGGCACGTATGCGTGCATACCCAAAATCCTGAAAGGAGAATGTAGGAGTAGGGATTG
The DNA here is from genome assembly GCF_000334495.1 of Tupaia belangeri chinensis. Classification (NCBI taxonomy): domain Eukaryota; kingdom Metazoa; phylum Chordata; class Mammalia; order Scandentia; family Tupaiidae; genus Tupaia; species Tupaia belangeri. The sequence goes on from NW_006160036.1 coordinate 98,047, forward strand.
CAGGTGGCCATCCCACCTAGCAGATGATTAACTTTCTGTCACTCAGTCTTGCCAGCAAGTGCGCTTTCCCTATACCAAAAATATCTAAATAATAATAACAATAATACCCTTTCCCATTTCCTCTTGGTGGGCTCCTTCTGATTCAGTATCATCTACTCCAGGAGATATTCCCTTACTTTAGCTGCAAGCTGAATCAAAAGCCTCTTTATGTATATTCAGTTCTTGGGCTCTCTTCTGTCTTTTTATTTTATTTATTTATTATTTTTTTAAATATTTATTTATTTTTTTTTGAGAGGTTTTTGCTATAGGGCGCATGCGCTCACCAGACAGACAGAGAGAGACAGAGAGACAGAAAGCGAGAAATCACCCCCCGGGGGGATGACCACACCGCAATCCCCTCTCCTCCATTCTCCTCTCGGGATCCTGGGCACGCACGCACATGCACCCGGCGTGAGTTTAAGCCACCGGGTCTGGGACCCAAACCACGGTCGACTACGTGGTAGTCCAGCAACATAGCCATTACGCTAACTGCTGGTCCCTCTCTTCTGTCTTGATACTAATAGTTCTAGCTTTTCATTGCCCTGGTCCAGATCAAAATTTCCCACTTTGTCATAGTTTGTTTTAGGTCTTTAACACCAACCTAAGCTGCACTTGTGGGAGTATATAGAATGAAAGATAGAATCTCTAAGTCCAGGGACTGGCAGGTAGTGTGGTGGTTTAGCCTCTGGACTCTCACATGGCCTACCCAGACCTGGTGGCTTGCTTCCTCACTCTTTCTCTCTGTCTCTCTCTGGTCAAATTAAAAATAATATTAATAACAATAAAGAAACTTAAATCTTTTTTTAAAAATCCATTTATTTATTTTAATTTGACCAGAGAGGGACAGAATGACCGGGGGTGGGGGGTGGGGGGGATGGGAGGGGGGAGTGAGAAAGCAAGTTGAAAATGACTGGTGCCATATAATTTCTCTGATCTTTTTTGGGGGACAATCTGATAAACATACGTGACTTCCTTTAGCCCAATACTGGGCAGTATGGGGTATTGGATATCAACAACAGGAAGACAACCATTGATAGCAGGCACATACTGCTTTTGTATGTAAATGTTTCTTAATAGCCCTGCTAGAGTAGCTTACAAGAACATGTTTCTGCTTGTGCCTACAGGTCACATGTTTTAATCACATGTTTTCAAATTGACTGCTTTCCACAATGGACAAGCTGCAATCCCTTTTCCATTCTCCTCCTGGGATCTTGGGCATGCATATACACACGCACACATGCCTGGAGTGATTTTTGAACCCACTGGGTCTGAGACTTGAACCAAGGTTGGCTATGTGGGAGTCCAGTGATGTAACTGCTACACCATCTGCTGGCCCCTAAATGTTTTTTTAAAAAAAATAATTATTTTCTTGGGGAACCAGCAGTTAGCATAATGGCTACGTCGCTGGACTCCCACGTGGTCGACTACAGTTCGCATCCCGGACCCGGTGGCTTAAAACTCACGCCGGGCGCGTGTGCGTGCGTGCCCAAGATCCCAAGAGGAGAATGGAGGAGAAGGGATTGTGGCGTGACCATCCCCCCTGGGGGGTGATTTCTCGCTTTCTGTCTCT
>NW_006160036.1:99915-103105 GCF_000334495.1 Tupaia belangeri chinensis
GGCGGCTACGTGGGAGTCCAGCGACATAGCCATTACGCTAACTGCTGGTTCCCTTATTTTTATTTTGACCAGACAGGGACAGAGTAGTGGGGGCAGGGCTGAGTGAGAAAGTAAGCCGCCAGGTCTGGGACTCAAACCATGGTCGGCCATGTGGGAGTCTAGCGCCGTTAACTACCACACCACTTGCTGGCCCCCCTAAATAATTCTTAAAAAAAAAAAAGGAAACAAGGGAACCAGTAGTTAGCATAATGGCTATGTCGCTGGACTCCCACGTAGTCGACCGCGGTTCTCTTCCCGGACCCGGTGGCATAAAACTCACGCCAGGCGCTTGTGCATGCGTGCCCAAGATCCTGAGAGGAGAATGGAGGAGAAGGGATTGCGGCGTGACCATCCCCCCTGGGGGGGGGATTTCTCGCTTTCTATCTCTCTGTCTCTCTCTGTATGTCTGGCGAGCGCACACGCTCTATAGCGAAAAGACCTCTCCAAAAAAATAAAAAAGGAAAGAAAAAAAGAACCTGTAAGTCCAGCATAGCAAGAGTCACAGTTGGCAAGAGCGTGGACTGAGAATGACCCCAGTGTGGAGGGTATGTCATTTTGGAGTGGCCTCTTCCCCCTAAGCATATCACTGGAAGGGATGGTACTGAGGCTCCAGACCTCAAAAGTCTTGCAGAGTCAGTCTGGGTGGGTGGTCAGGAACAGCTTGTTTTTAGGAGCAGGGGCCTGGCTGCTCTGTCCAGCCCAGGGGGATTACTATTCTCCTGCTGTTGACCTACTTTTCCTCTGGTTTTTGCTCCCTAAGTCCCTTCTCTTCCATGGAGTTTGGGGGCAGGGAACAGAGGGAGGGGGAAAGAATCTGCCCTCTGGCCAGGGGCTTAAGGGCTTTGTGTGTTTTATCCCAGAGCTAGAGAAGAGTGATGGGCTGAGAGCCAAGCTGACCAACCCCTGGGCACAGCTTTCCAGGTCAGACCATCATGGTGATGGTGTATCTCACATTTGCAGCTCTATGGACAAGGAGAGTTTATTGTTCAGGAAGCAGCTTCCGGCCTGGAGGTTCTGGGTCTGGTTCCCTCCACATCAAGATACCTCTTTACTTCTTTCTCAGAAAACAGACTAGTGCCTGAAGGTAGTAAGGGCTTAATAAATATGTGTTAATTAAGTTGCCAAATGACTGTAAAATAGGGGTGTTGGACAGATTTCCAAGTGCCATCAACCCTGGTTGTTTTTTTAAAAAATGTTTGTCATAAGGCGGGCGCCATCACGCCCCTAAAAATGTTTGTGAGAGAGCATGTGCTTTTGTATGAAAGCAAAAGAAAAGTGAGAAAGCACTCCCAATAGGGGATGACCAAAACATATTTCTTCTCCATTTCTCCTTTCCAAATTTTGGGCATGTACACACACAGCCAGCATGGTTTTTGAGCTGCTAGTTCTGGGACTTGACCTGTACAATCTACCATATGGGATTCAGCCACCTTAGTGACCATGCCATGGGTTGGCACATATTTGGAAATATTTATTACCTAAAAAAAAAAAATCTGGGGACCGGCAGATGGCATAATGGTTACGAGGCTGGACTCCCATGTAGTTGACCATGGTTCAAGTCCTGGACCCGGCTACTTGAAACACTGGGTGTGTGAGCATGCATGCCCAAGATCCCAAGAGGAGAATGGAGGAGAAGGGATTGCAGTGTGGTCATCCCCTCTGGGGAGTGATTTTCCACTTTCTGTCTCTGTCTCTCTGGCAAGCACACACACCCTATGGCAAAAAATTTCTCTCTCTCAAAATAATCTTGGGCCCAGCAAGTGCTATGGTGGTTAAGGCACTGGACTCCCACATGGCTGATCAAATTCAAGTCCCAGACCCAGTGGCTTGCTATCTCACTCTCTCTCTCTTTTGTGAGCACATGTGCCCTATAGCAAATTACAAAAATAAATAAATAAAATAAATAGGTGCTAGCAGGTGGTGTGGTGGTTAAGGTGCTAGACTCCCCATGGCTGACCACAGTTTGTGTCCTGGACCTGGTAACCTGCTTTCTTACTTTTTTTTTTTTTTTTTTTTGAGAGGTTTTTGCTATAGGGTGTGTGCACTTACCAGAAAGACAGAGAGAGACAGAGAGAAAGAAAGCTTTTGCCTTAGGTTGCAAGAGCTCACCAGAGAAAGAGAGACAGAGACAGTGAGAGGGCTATGCTGCAATCCCTTCTTCATTCTCCTCCTGGGATCTTGGACATGCACAGGAATGCACCTGGCAAGAGTTTCAAGCCATTAGGTATGGGACTTGAACTGCAAATCATGTTGGAATCGAGTGACGTAACCACTATACCATCTGCTGGTCCTAAATAAATAATTCTTTTTTTTAAAAAAATTATTCATTTATTTTAATTTGACCAAAGAGACACATGAAGAGAGAGAGAGGGAAAGTGAGAAAGCAAGCCACAAAGTTCGGCACTTCAACCATAGATGGCCAAGTGGGAGTGTCTAGAACCTTAACCACCACACCACCTGCTGGTCCCCCAAATAAATATATATATATATTTTTGGAGGTTTTTGCTCTAGGGCACATGCACTCGCCAGAGAGACAGAGAAAGACAGAGAGATAGAAAGTGAGAAATCTTGGGCACCCACGCACACGCACCCGGCGTGAGCTTAAGCCACCGGGTCCGGGACTCGAACCCCGGTCGACTACGTGGGAGTCCAGCGACATGCCATTACGCTAATTGCTTGTCCCCAATAATTGCAGTTTTTAAAAACATATTTTGTTAATGAAACTTGAGTCAATCCTTTTAAGAGTTTCAGCGGCACTTCCAGAAACCAGTGTTGAAACACACTGGATTCCCAGCGTCGCATCAGAGTCGCATTTCCCGCAATCAGAAACGAAACTCTCAGGTTCTTTGGGTCAATCCTTTTTGAATCTCAGATCGGTACCCCAGCCCGCGGTCGGGTTCTTCTGTACTTTGAGCGACTTACGGACCTACTCCCTAGGAGACAGCGGGTCTCCACCCCGAATACGTTGATTGGCAGGCCACGCTCGGCGTGTCGCCAACCACGTAGCCAGGACGGCGGAGAGCCCGCCTCCGTTCCGCCCCATAGGCTGCCGGGGTTTGTTTGGGCGTCAAGCGCGCGTTGTGATGACGCCACCACGCTAACGCCCGAGAATGGCGGCAGCAGCGGCGGCGGCCGTGGCCGCGGCCAGGGG
>NW_006160036.1:103125-106575 GCF_000334495.1 Tupaia belangeri chinensis
CGCCGCCGGCGCGAGGTGAGGCGGCCCTGCCCAGGGCGACGGCCTGATGGGCGGAGGGGGGCGCTGACAAGCTACGGCCGTGGTCGCTCACTTGCGTACTGGGGGCCTACCACTCTGCAGCCCTCAGCCGGTTCACGGTGCGCCCGGCCTTCGGGGCCGGAAAGCAGGCCAGGGTATGGCTGCTCCGGGTCCTCGGAGTGCGCAACCGGACTGGCCTTGAAACTTGCTACCGTTCTGGGTAGCCAGTACCTGGGCTACGTAGACCTGGGGAACGTGGTCCGCCTTGCCTCGTGTTCAGCCGCCCTGCGTCCAGCGCGGGTCAGGTTGATCAGGTTGGGTTGTCTTCACTGCCTTCTTGCTTCCGACGCACACCCCTCCTCTGTGACTGAATTGCAGGCGGGGCAGCTGATTGCTTCCTTGTGCAGACTAGGAAAAAGCTGCCCTGAGTCCTGTGAATCGCCTGCTGGGCAAGTCTGTTGTCCTTTTCACTGCGAAGGGAAGCCTAGCCCCATCCCCCTTCATGAAACTGCTGAAGTGATGATTCCCTCAGAAAATCGGAATATGTTCTTTTCTGCTTAAAACTGGCTCCTTCGTGTCTGAGAGAGGAAGGACAGTCGTTATAGCACAGCATTGGGGTTCCATAATCTGATAGAGGACTAAACCTGCGGTCAGCATCTTATACGCTCCCATTACATAGTTTATTGCTGAGGTGTGTGAGCCTCCTGTTCTGTAGTTTTATCCTCTTATGCCTTAGGTAGTTTTCTCAGTTTGGAATACTCTTCCTTCCATTCTGTCTCCACCTACAGTAGAGGAAGCATGTCTATCCTTTAAAATCTGAGCGTTCCCTGGTGCAGCAGTAATGCACTGCTCTGAGATGCTGAAACCCACATGGCTCAAATCCTTGCCCAGTCAGCCTGAAGTGTGCAGGGCACACTTGTAAATACCCAGGGTGGGGACCAGCAGGTGGCATAATGGTTAAGGTGCTGGACTCCCACATAGCTGACCATGGTTTGAGTTACGGACCTAGCAGCTTGGAAATCACACTGGGTGTGTGTACATGCATGCCCAAATCCCAGGAAGAGAATGGAGAAGAAGGGATTGTGGCATGACCATTCGTCCCTAGCATGTGATTTCTCACTTATCCTCTCATTGGTGAACCCATGCACCCTATGGCAAAAACCTAAAAAAAATTAAAAAAACAAACAAACAAAAAAATCCCAGGATCCATTGAATTGGAGGACTGGAGGAAGGGAATCATGGCATGACCAGACTGTGAAGGGTGGCTGTCTGTCTGTTACTCGCTCACTCTTGTGTAGGAGCTCTATCATGAATTTAAAAAAAAAAAAAAAATAGTGTCAGCAATAAGGTGGCTGAACCCCACATGACTAACTGCATGATTTAAGTTCTAGACTGGCATCTTGAAAAACATTTGTGGGGGGGGTGGGGGAGAGGAACAAGTGACCTGGTTAAGGTACTGAATCTCACATGGCCTGCTCTGTGATTGGAGGCCTGCACCTGGCCTTGAGAAACACGCCAGGGTGTGTGCATGTGTGCCTAAAATCCTGAGAGAAGAATGGTAAAGAAGAAATTGTAGCATGGCCATCCTTCTTTGGGGGCGATTTCTCACTTTCCCTCTATCTCTGTCTTTGTCTCTATTGAGCACACATGGACTATAGCAAAAATAAAAAGTAAATAAAAATTTAAAAGATGGGACCAACAGGTGGTGTGGTGGTTAAGTCTCTGAACTTCCACATGGCCGACCATAGTTTGAGTCCCAGACCCAGCAGCATGCTTTCTTTTTGTCTCTCTGTCTTTCTCTCTTTGGTGAGCATGTGTGCCCTATAGCAAATTAAGAAATAATGATAGCAATAGTAAATAAATAATTATTAAAAAACATTTAAAATACATTTTTAATGTTTTTTTTTTCTTGGAAAAAGCTCCTTTCCTGCACATATTATCATTGACCTGGGGAACGTGGTCAGCCTTGCCTCGTGTTCAGCCACCCTGCGTCCAGCGAGGGTCAGGTTGATCAAGTTGGGTTGTCTTCACTGCCTTCTTGCTTCCGACGCACACCCCTCCTCTGTGACTGAATTGCAGGCGGGGCAACTGATTGCTTCCTTGTGCAGACTAGGAAAAAGCTGCCGGAGTCCTGTGAGTCGCCTGCTGGGCAAGTCTGTTGTCCTTTTCACTGCGAAGGGAAGCCTAGCCCCATCCCCCTTCATGAAACTGCTAAAGTGATGCCCTTCTTACTGCCCTTCTTATTTTTTTATTTTTTTGGGGAGGTTTTTTTTTGTTGTTGTTATAGGGTGCGTGCGCTCGCCAGACAGACAGAGAGACAGAGAGACAGAAAGCAAGAAATCACCCCCCAGGGGGCATGGCCACGCCGTGATCCCTTCTCCTCCGTTCTCCTCTCGGGATCTTGGGCACGTACGCTCACACGCCCGGCATGAGTTTTAAGCCACCAGGTCCAGGACGCGAACCGCAGTCGACCACATGGGAGTCCAGCGACATAGCCATTACGCCAACTGCTGGTCCCAATTGACTCTACTTTAATTCATACTACTACTCTTGAGTGCATCATGTTGTTACATGATGGTCTCCTGTCTGACTCTGTGCCTGGTATAAGGTAGAACCCTGGTGGGGCTCCAGTAGCATGTGTTGAATGCTGATTTATGAATGAATATAGATTCAACTGTATTATTGAGCACCTATCAGGTCCAGGATCTGAAATGAGCATAGCAAATGCATATGTGAAGAAGGTGGTATATCCTCTTGTATCTTGATGGTCTGAAATCTCTTATAGTAGTTTTTCAAGACAGAAATTCAAGATTCTCCTGTCTTGAAAAATTTTAAGGGTTTTTATGTTTTTAATTCTTGACAGTGTGTACATGTGTGAGAGAGAGAGAGGGAAAGAAGCATCCTTGACAGGGTTTTATCATGCCATGATCCCTTTCCTCCAGCCATTCAGCTTGACAGGCTCTTGAGTATATGCCTGTATGAGCAAGGTGTTTTAGGTTTACCTTCCTGGGGCTTTGAGCAGGCATTTGACCGTGTGGCTTCCAGCACTGCTGTCCATCATGCTACTGACTGCCTCAGAGGTTGGCCTCTCTTGTGATTTTGATTCAGAAGATCTGAGGTAGGAATCTGTATCTTGAGAAAAACAAAATAAAACATATAAAAACCCCGGGGACTTTACCGTGCTTCCTGGTTGACGATCTCTGTCACTGCTTTAAGAAACTTGTCATTTTCTTTGTCCAGTAAGAAGGGCAGGCTGCGCCTTGTGGACTCCTGTTGCTATCTCATTGCCCATACCTTGGAAAGATAGTACAGTTTGGTGGTTAGAAGATGGACTTTGGAGACCTGGACTTAATTTCTGACCTTTATGAAATCTCGAGCTTCTATGATTCCTGGTTTCCTCATTATTCCTCCAAATAGGAGTAATCATTCCTG
>NW_006160036.1:106606-108076 GCF_000334495.1 Tupaia belangeri chinensis
TCATGGAGTTGCATAGAGGACTGAGTTAGTGCATATAAGATGCTTAGTACAGTTGAAACTCAACACATGAACGCCACTGTTATTACTAATGACTGTTCTTCCCAGTTTGTCCCTTATCAGAAGAAGGTCTCATTTTAATGTAAACATGTTTGCTCTCCCCCCCCTTCCTTGGTTTGCTGTAGGGCTTGTGCACTCACCAGGGAACAGAGAGACACAGAGAAAGTGAATCTGGGGGGATGGCCACACGGTAATTCCTTCTCCATTCTCCTCTCAGGATTTTGGGCATGCATGTACACATACCCAGTGTTGTTGTTGTTGTTGTTTTAAACCCCCCCCCCATAGGGCACATGCACTTGCCAGAGAGAGACAGTGAGATGGAAAATGAGAAATCACCCACTAGCGAGGATGGCAATGCACATAATCCCTTCTTTTTTGGGGATTTTGGGCACACACATGTACACACACACACACACACACGGGCCCAGTGTGATTTTCTTTTCTTTGTTTCTTTTTTTTCTAGAGGTTTTTGCTATAGGGCGCATGCGCTTGCCAGGCAGACAGGGAGAGACAGAGAGACAGAAAGAGAGAAATCAACCCCCCCAGGGGGGGTGGCCACACCGCAATCTCTTCTCCATTCTCCTCTCGGAATCTTGGGCACACATGGACATGTACCCGGCGTGAGTTTTAAGTCACCGGGTCCGGGATGCGAACCGCGGTCGACTACGTGGGAGTCCAGTGACATAGCCATTACGCTAACTGCTAGTCCCTCTTTTTTCTTTTTTTAGAGAGATTTTGCTATAGGGTACGTGTGCTTGCTGGAGAGACAGAGAGACAGGGTGAGAAATCACCCCTCAGGGAGTCTGGCCACACTGCAGTCCCTTCTCTCGGGAGTTTGGTCATGTGCATACGTGCCCAGCATGAGCTTTAAGCCTCCAGGTCTGGGGCTTGAACAGTAGTTGATTACATGGGAGTCCAGCAATGTAACCATTAATGCCATCTGCTGGTCCCACCTAGTGTGATTTTCAAGTCATCAGGTCTGGGACTCAAACTGTTGTCAGCCTGTCAGAGTGCAGTGCCTTAACTACCATGCCACCTGCTGACTCTGCCCAGTGTTCATTTTAAGTTGCCAGGTCCAGTACTCCATGTTTTCAGCCATGTGGAATCCAGCCACCTTAACCTCTATGCCACTGGCTGGCCCCTGTTTGCTCTTTAAACTGAGTTGTGTGTATAGAGCTGTGTTGTGATTTCCTTGAGGTTATTTCTGGTCATCATGGAAATCTCTGACAACACCATCCTTCTCATCATGGTAGATGCAATTGTCCATTCCTCTAGAAGAGATTTGGAGTGCTGACTCTATAGGGTGAGTCTGCTGAATCAGCACATCATCTAGGTCTGACTGCAGTTCTGCACACATTAAGTTGTATAAATGAGCTAGAGAAAGTGCAGCCTTTGGGAAACTTGTCTTTCCTG
>NW_006160036.1:108107-124496 GCF_000334495.1 Tupaia belangeri chinensis
CAGTTGCCTCTCATTTCAGGTTTGCCTGATACCTGCAACAGAATGGCTCTGAAGATACTGGTGTCTGGGGCATCTTGGTGCATCTTGGGCATCCATCATGGGTGCTGGAATTTTTTGTCAATAATGGAGTTAGGTGGATCACACTTGGTTTAACTTTCTGTTTTGCTTTATAAGTGTGAGCATGTTATATGGGGAACTTTGAACCTCTGGAGTTTTCCAGCTGTGACAGGAATGAGTCATAGGTGTGCTAAAGTATTGACCCTTAAGCTTCAGGATAGCTGAGAACAGCTGTCTCCATTGACTCCAGGGGTGTTATACAATAGTATCACTCTCTGTGTATATCTTGGCATGGGAGAATTTTTTTTTTTTTTTTTTAAGAAGTACAGCCTTAACAGAAGGGAATCAATTCTATTTGTTGAGGGTTGAAGTGGGTCTTATTTGTTTGAACTTCCTTTCCTTCCAGGAATCTTACTTAGTATTAACTGGTTTTGTTGGTTGGCTAGGTCTTTACTGAGCTAATTCGTGGTACAGTCTTCTGTTGCCATGGTATTTGATGTGATGCTAAAGTAGAAAATGTGATGTTTCATTTCCTGGGAGAAAATATCTCAGAGGGATCCTTCCCAGACCACCAGTCTTGAAAGTGGCCTTGGGCCAGCAGTTGGTGTGGTAGTTGGGGTGCTGGATAACTATATGGCCGACCACAGTTCAAGTTGTGGACCTGGCAGCTTGAAAATCATGCCAGGGGTGTGTGTGTGTGTGTGTGTGTGTGTGTGTGTGTGCGTGCGCGTGCGCGCGCACCTTAAATCCCAAGAGAATGGAGGAGAAGGGATTGCAGCTTGACTATCCCCCCAGGAGGTGATTTCTAACTTTCTCCCTCTCTCTCTCTGTCACTCTCTCTCCAGTGAGTGCACGTGCCCTATAGCAAATAAAGGTATCTCTCAGAGCCGTGGATCAGAATAATGACCAAGGAAGAGACTCTTTGCAGAACATCTGGCTGTAAGTTCCTTGAGTGCAGCAAGTATGGCTGGCTGCTTTTTGTTTGTCACAGCCTTGGCAGAGTTCCTAGCCCACAGCAGAAGCTTAGTAAATATAACTAGGTTGATTGTCGGGAGTTTGGAAAAAGAATTTCAGTACATTGTCAGGGTCTGTATTTCTGATGGTGGATTAGACAGTGGATAGGATGTCTTAGATGGGATTGGGGATCATGACAAAAGAAGGACTTCTCTTCCTCTCATCCCTAAGGAAGGGATTTTTGTCCTGTCAGCTGTTAATATGTAGAGTAGTGATGTCCCACTGGAGTCCTTGAGAAGTGGGGTCCTGAGTTACTATTTCTTACACAGTAGCTAAGTACTGTGCATTGGGAACTAGATCCCATATGGCTGACTGCATTTTGAATCCTAGCTTCTGATGGCTTAAAGAAAACAAAAGCAAAAACTCATGTTGGCCCAGCAGATGGCATGGTGGTTAAGGGCGCTGGACTCCCACATGGCCAACCACAGTTCAAGTCCCAGACCTGGCGGCTTGCTTTCTCACTTTCTCTCTCTCCCTCCCTCTGATCAAATTAAAATAAATGAAGAAAGAAAGAAAGAATAAAATATTAAAAGCAAAACAAAACAAACCATGTTGGGCCCATTGGGCCCATATGCATGTGTGCACAGAATTCTGACAGGATGGAGAAATGGAGAAAAATGGATTACAGTGTGATTATACCCCACTGGGGGGAGGGTAGGCTCTCCCTCTCTCTGTCTCTTTCTCTCTGGCAAGCATATGCACCCTCTGGGAATGAAAAAAAAGGTAAAACATTACAAGAGTGAATAATTCACAAAATATCTTTAGACACAAGCACTGTATATAATAATTTGTTTTATATTTTTTCAGCTTTTTTTTTTTTAAGAGAGATTTTTGCTATAGGGCGCATGCACTCACCAGAGAGACAGAAAGTGAGAAATCATCCCCCCAGAGGGTGATGGCCACACTGCAGTCCCTTCTTCTCTGTTCTGTTGAGATCCTGGTCACGCATGTATAAGCACCTGGCATGAGTTCTAAGTCACCAGGTCCAGGACTTGAACTGTGGTTGACTACTTGGGAGTCCAGCAGTGCAACCATTATGCCACCTGTTGATCCCCCAGCTTTTCATTTTATGCTTGCATTAGTATATATAGTTTTACAGTACTTTTTTTTTTTTTTGGAGAGATTTTCACTGTAGTGCGCGTGCGCTCGCCAAACAGACAGAGAGAGACATAGAGACAGAAAGCGAGAAATCACCCCCCAGGGGGGATGGCCATGCCGCAATCCCTTCTCCTCTATTGTCCTCTCGGGATCTTGGGCACACACGCACATACAACCGGCATGAATTTAAGCCACTGGGTCTGGAACTAGAACCACACTGGCTACATGGGAGTCTAGTGACATAGCCATTACACCAACTGTAGGTCCCTACAGTACATATTTTTTAAATAATTTTTTATTTACTTAATTCTATTTGTTGTTATTATTGTTATTTTTTAATTTGACCAGAGAGAGACAGAAAGAGAGAGAGAAAGGGAAAGCAAGAAAGCAAACTGCCAGGTCTGGTACTCGAACCATGGTCGGCCATGTGGAAATCCAGTGACCCTACTAACTACCATGCCACCTGCTGGTCTCCAATGCATGTTTTTGGAGAGGTTTTTGCTATAGGGTGTGTGCGCTTGCCAGAAAGACAGAGAGACAGAAAGCGAGAAATCACCCCTCCAGGGTAGCCTCACGCTGTCCTTTGAAAATGTCTGAGTTCCTGGAATTGTTGACTTACAACAAATAGAAACTCAAGAGCCACACCACGTTTCATTCATTTTTTTTTAAAAAAGAACTACTTATTAATTTTATCTATTCATTCATTTATTTTAATTTGACCAGAGAGAGAGAGCGAGAAAGTGAGAAAGCAAGCTACCAGTTCTGGGACTAAAACTGTGGTTGGCCATGTGGGAGTGTCCAGTGCTTTAACCACCATGGTACCCCCTTGTCCCCGTTTGTTTTTTCCCAAGAATTACTTATTTTTTGGGGCAGGTGGCGTGGTAGTTAAGGGCACTGGACTCCTACATGGCCGACTGTGAGTCTCAGACCTGGCAGCTTGCTTTCTCACTTTCCCTCTCTCTCTCTTGTTCTGTTTCAGTCTGGTCTATTTAAAATAAGTAAATAAATAAACTTAAATAAAAATAGTTCTTTAAAAAGAAATAGAATGATTTATTTTGGGACCAGCAGATGATGTAATGGTTACATTGCTGGACTCCCATGTGGTCAACCACAGTTCAGATTCTGAACCTGATGTCTTAAAACTCACACCAGGTGTGTGTGTGTGTGCAGGTCCAAGATCCTGAGAGGAGAATGGAGGAGAAGGAATTGCGTCATGGCCATCCTCATGGGGAGTGATTTTTCACTTTCAGTCTCTCTGTCTCTGTCTGCCTGGCGAGTGCACATGCCCTATAACAAAAATATCTCTCTCTCAAAAAAAGGAATTATTTATTTGTTATTTTTATTAATTTTTAAATTTTAACTAGAGAGTAAGAGAGAAAGGGAAAGTGAGAAAGCAAGCCGCTAGGTCCAGGACTCGAACCGCAATTGCCCATGTGGAAGTCCAACACACCAACCATTATGCCACCTGCTGGCCCCTTCATTCATTGTTAACAAATACTGAATGCTTGTCCTGAGCTCAGTGCTTTGCAAGGTACCAAGGGAGTTCTGGAAAGCTGAGACGTGTCCCCTTTCATCAAGAGACTGACAGCTGTAATGATCAATGATAGTCTAGAGAGCAGTGAGCAGGATGACCCAGAGTGTGACTGGAATGGAGGTTTCAGAAAAGGGCCCCAGGAAAGCTTTGTTGATCCACAACTCAGTATTATGGGGAAGGACTGATGCCTTGACTTGGTGAGTCCAAACTCTGCTGAGCCTCAGGCCCTGGGAGTCTTTCCTACCAGGTAGAAGGAGCTCTGGATGGAGTATTCAGGAGATATGGGTCCATGCTTGTCCACTACTATCTCAGTGAATTTAGACAAGTTTCTTTATATTTTCAGGCCTGTCATTTCTTTCTTTTTTAAAATTATATATTTATTTATTGTTTTTTAATTTGTCACAGGGCACATGTGCTTACCAGAGAGAAACAGAGAGAGCAAGTGAGAGAGAGGGGTGAAAGTGAGAAAACAAGTCACCAGGTCAGGGATCAAACTGATCAGCCATGTGGGAGTCTTGCATCCCAACCACCAGGCTAGCAGGTTTGTCATTTCTATAGAGTGTCAGGACAGTAGTGCTAAATAAATGTCATACCTATTGCCATACTGTCTAATGTACTTGCTTTCCTTGAGGGTGCTTTAGGTCAGGCTAGGAGCTTAAAGGTATGGAGGCAGACTCTAGAGTCGAGTCGAGTACTTTCTGCAAGATGTGTTAGGGTCAGTGACTTGTTAAAACTGGCGTAGTTTGACCCTCTGGGAGGTCTCTCTGAGTCTTCCTCATTCATCCTCACTTATCCTGGTCACAGTGCTGGTTTTTTTTTTTTTTTTTTTTTTAATTTTTGGAGAGGTTTTTGCCATAGGGCACATGCACTTGCCAGAAAGACAGAGAGAGACAGAAAGTGAGAAATCACCTCCCAGGTGGGATGGCCATGCCACAATCCCTTCTCCTCCATTTTCCTCTTGGGATCTTGGGCACGCGCACACACACACACTCGCGCGCACCTGGTGTGAGTTTTAAGTCACCAGGTCTGGGGCTTGAACCATGATTGATCGACTACATGGGAGTCCAGCAACATAGCTATTGTGCCAACTGCTGGTCCCAGCAATGCTGTTTATACACTAACAAGCTGGGAGCAGGAAAAGGTTCTGCCCTCCCTCCTAGGAGGTTGTTTTTTTTTTTTTTTTTTTTTTTAATTTTTAACTTTATTTTTTTTTTTTATTCAATCCCTTCTCCTCCATTTTCCTCTTGGGATCTTGGGCACGCGCACACACACACACTCGCGCGCACCTGGTGTGAGTTTTAAGTCACCAGGTCTGGGGCTTGAACCATGATTGATCGACTACATGGGAGTCCAGCAACATAGCTATTGTGCCAACTGCTGGTCCCAGCAATGCTGTTTATACACTAACAAGCTGGGAGCAGGAAAAGGTTCTGCCCTCCCTCCTAGGAGGTTGTTTTTTTTTTTTTTTTTTCATGACTTTTTAACATTATTTTATTTATTTATTTTAATTTGACCAGAGAGGGATAGAATGAGAGAAAGTGGGAAAGCAAGCCACCAGGTCCGAGACTCGAACTGCAGTTGGCCATGTGGGAGTCCAGTGTCCTTAACTACCATGCCACCTTCTGGCCTCCTCCTAGGAGTTTTACCAGTCATGTCCCCTGCCCCTGTGTCTGCATTTTCTTCTAATTGATGTGGAGAGAGCGCTTAACAGACTTGATTGGAGTGTGGAGCTTTAGTCTGTGCCCTGACTCCCTAGAGCCAGCACCCTCTCTCCTCTACTTTCAGTCTGCAGTTTGGATCCTAGAGAACCAGTATCAGCCTGGGACCAGCAGTTGGCATAGTGGTTATATTGCTGGATTCCTATGTAGTTGACCTCAATTCAAGTCCTAGACCGGGTGGCTTAAACTCATGCCAGGTGCGTGTGCATGTGTGCCCAAGATCCCAAGAAGAGAATGGAGGAGAAGGGATTGTGGCGTGGCCATCCCCCCTGGGGAGTGATTTCTTGTTTTCTGTCTCTCTCTGTCTTTCTGGTGAGGGTACATGCCCTATGGCAAAAACCTCTCCCCAAAAAAAGAGAGAACCAGCATCAACCTGACTTGGAAGAGTTTCTAATCAGCACGAATGTGAGAGAAACTGTGTCCCAGGAAGAAAGGAGGAAAGTCAGAGGGGGAAATCCTTGGCTCTCTTATTGCTGACTTCAGTCCTTCTGTAGGCTTTGTTTGTTGAAAGTGAAAAGTCAGGCCTTTTCTTTTGTAAACCTTACTTTTTCTCATTATGACCAGGCTGCTGTACATATTTAAACAAAAAGACACTGTGCATCTGCCTGGAGATAGCTTTTTGTGAATCTGCTTTCTCTCTCTCTCTCTCTCTCTCTTTGATTGTCATAGTGTGTGTACTTTCTCGAGAGAGACTTGGGGTGGGGGGAGATAGAAAGCAACTTTTAGTAGTGCATGATCATGCTTCAGTCTTTCTTCATTTCTCCATCCTGTTGGGATTTTGGACATGCACACACATGTGCTTGGTGTGTTTTTCAAGTCACTGGAACTAAGATTTGAACCACAGTTGATCATGTGGGATCCAGTTCCCTTAACATCTAAGCCACGGGACTGACCCTAGGCTTCTGCCTTCTCAACAGAAGTGACATCTGAGTGACTGTGCTAGGTCTCCTTGTATAGTTTGTCTTCCCTATGAATGGTGGTAGATGTTGCTTACCTGGTCTTAGGGACCAGGGGTCAAGCCTAAGGAATACTGGTCCAAGAGCTGTCCTTTTTCTGCACTTCAGTTCTTATTGCATTGAGGGTTTATATTTTTCCTGAAGGAAGAAATGGACCTGCAAAATTCCAAAGTCCATAGTTCTGATCTTTGACCTCTGTGAAAAGGAACCTCATTTCTAAATAATTTTGTTTAAACATTATTTCCTAAGTTGGCATGTGGGGCCTGGGCATTCTGGTGAGAACTGTAGCAAATCCGAAGAGCCTTGTACTGGTGGAGGAATCTTTTTCTATGTGGAAAGATAAATTTCATTCTGTTGTGAATCATATCAACATACTGATTAAAACCTGAACCCTTAAGGCCAGCAGGTGGTGTAGTGGTTAAGGCACTGGACTGCCACATGGCTGACTTGGTTTTCTAGTCCCAGACCTGGTGGCTTGAAAGCCACACTGGGCAAACGTGTGTGCCCAAAATTGCAAGAGAATGGAGGAGAACAGATTGCAATGGGGCCATCTCCCGGGGCATGATTTCTCACTTTTTCTCTCACTGTCTTTCTCTGTCTCCATCAAATGCATGTGCCATATAGGAAGAGGGAAATAAAAAGAAAAAGAAAAACCGGGACCAGCAGATAGTATAGTGGTTACATTGCTGAACTTCCACATGGTCCAGGTTCAAGTCCCAGACCCTGTGGCTTGAAACTTAAGCCAGGCACGTATGTGTGCATGCCCAAGATCCCGAGAAGAGAATGAAGAAGGGATTGTGATGTGGCCATTCCCCTTGGGGGTGATTTCTCATTTATCCGTTTGTCTGTCTCTCGCTCTTAGTCCAGCGCATGTACTCTAAGGCAAAAACCTCTACCAAAACAAAACAAAACAAAACTCTGAACTCTTAATCTGTGGTGTCCAGGCTCTTACCCCCATACTTTTTTAAAACTTTGCAAAAGGGTGTGTGCACTCACTGGAGAGGTGGTACGAAGCACCCTCCATGGTGAATGGTCACATTACACACCCTTCTCCTCCATTTCTTCCTCTGTTTGTGATTCTGAGCACACAGGCACGCATACTTGGTGTGTTTTTATTTCTTATTTTTTCTTTTTTTAAAAAAACTGACTTTTAAAAATTTAACTTTATTTATTTATTTATTTTTAATTTGACTAGAGAGGGAAAGAGGAGAGAGAGAAAGTGAGAAAGCAAGCCACCAGGTCTGGTACTCAAACCATGGTCGGCCATGTGAGGGTCCAGCACCCTTAACCACCAGGCCACCTGCCGACCCCCCCTTTTTTTTAAAGAATTATTTTATTTATCTTTATTTTACTTATTTATTTTAATAAATAAGAGAGGGAGAGAGAGAGAGAGAGAGAAAGTGAGAAAGCAAGCCACCAGGTCCGTGACTCAAATCACAGTGAGCCATGTGGGAGTCCAGTGCCCTTAACCACTACACCACCTGCTAGCCCCACCTGGTGTGTTTTCTGAGCTGCTGCGTCTAGGACTTGAACTATGCATTCATCCATGTGGGGTCCAGCCACCTTAACCATCATGCCATGGGGTGGCCTAAGAGAGAGAGAAAGACTCTGCAGGGTCTGGGGGATCTGGTCACACTCCAATCCTCTTTCTTCAGCCCTTCATTCTTTTGGAATCTGGGCCCTCATGTACATGCCCTGCATGTTTCAGGCTGACCAGACTGAGGATTCAAGCCATGGTCACCATGTAGGATCCAGCTTTTCTTAAATAGCATGTTACCACAGTGCCATGGAACCGGTTCCATATTCCTCCTTTTTATCTGGTGGATTTGTGGTAGTGATAAATTTGTTCCTTGAAAGAGTTGGCCGTATTACTCAGTATTCGCCTCACCATTAGGTCTTTGGTTCATTGTAATCTGATGGCCTTTGTGAGTTCTCTGTGACCCTCAGCCATAGGGAAACCTGCCTGGGTTTCCCTCTGCTGCCTTTGATGGATTGGTTGTTGGCTTTATAAAGGCCTGAGGAGATGTAAGCGTTGTCTCTTGGCCCCAAGTGCTACCCTTGGAAGTCCCTGACCACCTCTTTACAGACATCAGATTCTATATTCAGATACCCACAGAAGCTGTCTTATGGATGGATGTTCCACATGTACTACAACACATGCAAAACTGAGTTCTTCCCACTGCTTCCCAAACCTGCCCCTCTTGCTACACCCCGGCTCTTTGCCTAGGCGTTGAGGGACTGGGATGTCACCTTCACTGTTCCCTTTCTTCCCTTGTGTCCTGTCTCTAGCCACTGTCGGTTCTGCTGCTGATATCTCTTGATCTCACTCTAGGCATCACCCTCCCACTGGTCCTTTTAGTATACTTCAACCCTCTTCCAGTCCAACCTCATACTTCTTTCCTTTTTTTTTTAAAATTTTGCCAGAGGGTATGTGCATTTGCTGGCGAGAGACTGAGAGAGAGAGAAGGAAAGTGAGAAAACACTCCCCATGGGGAATGGTCACACCACAGTCCCTACTCCTTCATTTCTCTCTCCTATAAGGATTTTGGGCACACATGCACATGCTATGTGGTGAGTGTGTTTCTCAAGCTTCCGGGTCGGAATTTGAACTGTGCAATCGGCCATGTGAGATCTACCTGCCTTAAACACTGCACCTAGGCGGGCCCCAACCTCACATTTTTCCCTAAATACACACATCTAATTGCCTCTCTTTCCTCTAAACCCTCTGGTAGCTCTCTGTTCCCTAGAAAGGTCCTGGTCCTCACCATGACTTGTACTGTTCTCTGTAACTGGCTCCTGTTGGCCTTGTAGAACCTCATCTTCCCAGCCTGGTTTTGTAACTCCAAATGGCCCATCTCCAAGCACAGGTACTGCTGTGGCCTTCTGGGCCTTGGAGTCTGGTTCTCTCTGCCTGAAACACCGTTTCCACCTCTCCTCCCCTGACTCATTCATTCTTGCTTCAAGATTGAGTGTGGGGGTCACCTCCATCATGAGCTTTCCCCAACCCCTGTGTCACTCTACATATGTCTTTTATTTCTTGGGCTTACCATTTGCCATGCTATATGGAAATTTTATCTTTCTTTCATTTAGATTGAGTTTATTAAAACATTTCTATTATGTTTTATTGGTTTTTGTCCTTTAAAATATAACTTACATTGGGCCAGTGGGGGGTGTAGTGGTTTAGGTGGCTGAATTCTACATGGCTGACTACATGATTCAAGTCCCAGACCTGGTGGCTTGCAAGGCATGACAGGGCATGTGTGTGTGCATGTCCAAGATCCCAGGAGGAAAATGGAGAAGAAGGGATTGTGGCATGGCCATCTGCCCTGGGAGGTGCTTTCTCATTTTCTCTCTCTCTGTCTCCGTAGAATACATGCACCCTGTAACAAAATTTAAAAAAAAGAATTGTATGTGTGTGTGTGTGTGTGTTTGTGTATGTAGGTTTTATCTACATATACATATAAAACCTACATTGAACCATGTTTTATTCATTCCTATATCCATAGTATTTAGTAGACGTTCAATAAATTTCTGACCAAAATGAATCATTTTATTCCCAATTCTGTATGTATAATTAATAGGAAATTCTCAGTTTTCTTCAACCCATGGGGCCTCTGATAGAATTAGAGAAAGGCAGTCTGGGTAGAAAGGTGGTGAGCTCTGGAAAGCTTTAATAACTTCAGTACTTCACCTTATCTAGGGCCCTTCCAGCCCCCGAATACTAATGGTTCACAAATCTGTCTGGGGAGCAAATGCAGAGGGCTGCTGGATCCTCATCCCAAGGAAAGATGTCCTAATCTACATCTTGACTGAAGTAGGCTAGCTTAGCAGCTGCTTGATGGTGGTGGGTTAAAGCTTACCAAGCTCACTGAGGTTGGTTGCAGCCAGTTCTGGGCTTTGCATGGGATTCAGCTATCTGTGGTGAGCTGGGAAGTGATAGCCCCGGGACAGGGTCAAGATGGTACACTAGCAAAGTAGTAGGAAGCTGTCCAAGAAAGAGCAGGGTTAGGGCAGGGTTTGTTGTTTGTTGTAGGAGGCAACCACCTCTGTAGGAGACATAGTACCCATGAGGGGGACCTTGGAGGAGCAGCTTTCTGAGCCTGGTTGAGTGATGGTATTGGAGAAAGAGCCTCTACCACTCCACACCCCCGTCTCAGAAAAGATGAGTCAGAATAATAAGAGGAATCATTTTAACAATTTATGAAACTTGTGACTTCAACTAGGATAAGGGACCCAGACAGGGTAGAGAGGGGAGAGGACCTGTGACAGTTGAGCCTGGCAGATGTTCCTGCCCCCTTTAGGGCTAAGGAGCTCCATGAGCCTGAGACCCAGGGAGATGTAAGCCAAGGCCCTGGAGCTAGAACTCAGCCTTTTACCTAGATCTTCTATTGAGCTTGGACCCTGAGCACCTGGGAGCCAAAGCTCTCTTCACTTCTAGGGAACCATATTGGGATTCAGGTCTTCTTCCTTTTTATAATGTATTTCTTTCATGACAGGGAGACAGACAACAGACAACACCCCAGTGGGGTCCCAGAGTCATGATTCATTCCCAGCTTCAGCCAGCCCAGGGTCATAGGCACACATGTGCCTCTTGTACTAGGTCTTTGTATGTTTGTGGGTCAGCCTTGCAGAGTGTCACATTTTTACTGCTGTGCCACCATCTGGCCTCAAAGTTTTCAGTCTTTTTTTTTGGAGAGGATTTTGCTATAGGGTATGTGCGCTCGCCAGAAAGACAAGAGAGAGACAGAGAGATAGAAAACGAGAAATTGCCCCCAGGGGGAATGGCCACACCGCAATCCCTTCTCCTCCATTCTCCTCTTGGGATCTTGGGAATGCACGCACACGCACCCGGCATGAGTTTAAGCCACCAGGTCCGGGACTCGGACTGTGGTCGGCTACATGGGAGTTCAGCAACATAGCCATTACGCTAACTCCTGGTCCCTCGTTCTTTTTTTTTTTTTTTTTTAAGAGTCATTTATTTAATTCCACTTGTCATGATTATTTTTTAATTTGACCAGAGAGAGACAGAGATAGGGAAAGTGAGAAAGCAAGCTGCCAGGTCTAGGATTCAAACCGTGGCCAGCCGTGTGGGAATCCGGCACCTCTAACGTTACACCATGCCACCTGCTGGCTCCTGTTTTCAGTCTTAATCAGACTAGGTTGATTGAGAGAAAGTGGGAGGGGACAGGGGAGGATGGCTGGTTTCCCTTCGATGGTGTCCCTGGCTCTGCTGACTTGCATTCTCTTCCTTCTGCACAGGTGTAAACGGGGCACTGCCTGCAGAGCAGGTCCTGCCAGCCTCGCTGGAGAGGATGCCCCCGTGTCCGTGATGGGCTGTGGGACAAGCAAGGTCCTTCCCGAGCCGCCCAAGGATGTCCAGCTGGATCTGGTCAAGAAGGTAGAGCCCTTCAGTGGCACTAAGAATGATGTGTATAAGCACTTCATCACAGAGGTGGACAGTGTTGGCCTTCTCAAAGCCGGGTTCCCAGCAGCCAGTCAGTATGCACATCCCTGCTCTGGTACCCCCAATACTGGTCACACAGAGCCTCCCACAGAACCACCACGCAAGGCCAGAGTGACTAAATACAGGGCCAAATTCGATCCACGTGTAACAGCTAAGTACGATATCAAAGCCCTGATTGGTCGAGGCAGCTTCAGCCGAGTGGTACGAGTAGAGCACCGTGCAACTCGGCAGCCATATGCCATCAAGATGATTGAGACCAAGTACCGCGAGGGGCGGGAGGTGTGTGAGTCAGAGCTGCGTGTGCTGCGACGGGTGCGCCACGCCAACATCATCCAGCTGGTGGAAGTGTTTGAGACGCAGGAGCGTGTATACATGGTGATGGAGCTGGCCACTGGTGGAGAGCTCTTTGACCGCATCATCGCCAAGGGCTCCTTCACTGAGCGGGATGCCACCAGGGTGCTGCAGATGGTGCTGGATGGCGTCCGGTATCTGCACGCACTGGGCATCACGCACCGAGACCTTAAGCCTGAGAATCTGCTCTACTACCACCCAGGCACTGACTCCAAGATCATCATCACCGACTTTGGCCTGGCCAGTGCTCGCAAGAAGGGTGATGATTGCCTGATGAAGACCACCTGTGGCACGCCCGAGTACATTGCCCCCGAGGTCCTGGTCCGCAAGCCCTACACCAACTCAGTGGACATGTGGGCGCTGGGCGTCATTGCCTACATCCTGCTCAGTGGCACCATGCCCTTTGAGGATGACAACCGCACCCGGCTGTACCGGCAGATCCTCAGGGGCAAGTACAGTTACTCGGGGGAGGTGAGTCTGTCCTGTCTCAGGGATGTTGGAGAGGTTCCCAGGTGGGATGGGGGTATATCTTGAGCTTTCAGTCAGAGGGACAAGCTCTGAGGGCCATGGTTGTGAGAGCCAGGAAGGTAATGGCAAAATGACAAAAGCGTAGTGTCTGAGTTCCCCCAAAAGTGGACCTGAGACAATGACCTGGGGACAAAGAGTTTATTTGAGTAACCACAGTTTATTCGAGTAACCACAGTTTATTCTATTAACCACAGTGAAGGGATAGGGAAAGTGAGTTAGGAAAGGGAGAAAGCTAATAGAAGCCATATCAAGGAGTAGACTGCTACTGTGAGCTCTTAGAACTCTGCTCACTGAGGGTCTTGTGAATAATCATGTGGAATATGCCTTGGAATTATACCACAGGGAGATGGGCCTTTTTTAAAAAATAATAATAATAATAATAATTTTGTCTGTTTGCTTGTTTATTTATTTATTGTTGACCAGAGAGAGAGAGAGGGAAAGTGAGAAAGCAAGCTTCCAGGTCTAGGACTCGAACCATGGTTAACCATGTGGGAATCCAGAACCTTAACCACCATGGCCAGCCCCCTGGAAGGTGTGGTTTTTTTTTTTTGTTTGTTTCTTTTTTTTTTTTTTGGAGAGGTTTTTGCTATAGGGTGCATGTACTTGCCAGAAAGAGAGAGAGAGACAGACAGACAGAAAGCGAGAAATCACCCCCCGGGGGGGATGGCCACAGCAGTCCCTTCTCCAGTCTCCTCTCGGGATCTTAGGCATATATGCGCACACGCCTGGCATGAGTTTAAGCCTCTGGGTCCGGGACTTGAACCATGATTGACTACGTGGGAGTCCAGCAACGTAGCCATTACGCCAACTGCTGGTCTCTAGAAGGTGGGGTTGTTTTTTAATTCACTGATTTCTGTACCTCACAGGCTGAGAATTTCTTTGGGGGTATTAGTCCTGGTATGTTCAGGTTCTCAACTGCCGGCTAGTGCTAGAGAAAGTCCATAGGGAGAGAAGCAGAGAGATGCAGGTACTGGCAGTGGGAGGTTGCCACCAGGCACAGGAGCAGTCCACTGTAGCTGCAGGTGAGCTTGAGTGGCTGAGAGACATGGCCCCGACCCCCACAGCATCTGCTCCGTGGGGCCCCAGGCAGCTGGAATGAACTTGCTTTCTCTTAAGGACCATTTCTGTTCAGTTTTGCCATGTGACAATAAGGACCCCATATAGCCAGATCTTCCAGTTTTTGAAAGTGATGCTAGAAAATATCTTAAAATGTTGGAATGTAATTCACATATTCAAGCAACACCTTGTGTTGCTCAAGAGATGCTGACAGAGAAAAGACTTTTTAAAAGTCTGCAGGTTTGCCTAAGAGTTTCTGCTTCTGGCAGTTGTTGATTAGGCAGTTTATCTAATTGCAGTTTGCACAGTCTTGCTAACTGGCTATTAATTATCTGAGGATGGGAGAAGGACAAATGAATGGAGTGGAGAATGGACTTGGGCTTTCTCATCCTACCATAGCCAAAAGACTGGGTCCTGAAATTCTGCTTCCTGTTCTGCAAAATCATGGGGCATTTGTGTGGGTCTCCCAGTTGTGTGTGTGTGTATGTGTAGGAGGGTACTGACCAACCTTTGTCCTATTGCCCTTTACTTGGAGCTGAAATCATCAGTTCTCAGTCCCAGAGTCAAATGGGCCCTGGTGACACTAGTATGTTACCAGGAGCTTGGCTAAGTGGAAGAACAGATCTTACCACCCTCTTTGGAGAGCTGTGGGTTGAGAGGGATTTGTCTGGGGGGTGTTTTCTGGAGTTCTTATCACGAGATCTGGCTCTTGCAGCTGGAGACCTATCTGATTTTTTATTCTGCTGATTCTGCTTATCCAAAAATGCACCTAGGGAAAATGCAAGAGATGGGGAGGCCTGTCTCCATCCCCCTGAAGCTTGAGATAGCCTGGAAGGACAGAACTAGAATAGGAAATGGCCACAGGATAAACCCTCATTGGCAGGCACATGCCGGTGCTGGGATTCACATAGAGCCACTGGGCCTGAGCAGTGTAGAACATGGGCTGTGGGGCTCGGGGCAGGCAGCTGTCCCTCTTCTCCCCCTTCTTTGTTCAAGCCATCTGTCCTAAACTGTGGGATGGGCATTTGCCCTTATGAAGGCCATCTGAGTGAGCAAGGCTCTGCCACAAAAACCCAAGTGACAGCAGGCTGTATCGAGGAGAGTGTTGCCCTGCCAATGAAGGACCTCCCACGCTGAGTTTAGTAAGGTTTGGAGGTGTGTGTTTCCTACCGGGAGTAAGCCTGCAGTGCTTGGTAAATTTCTAGGAGCATTGTTCTTGTCTCTTACCCCCCCCCTTTTTTTTTTTTTAAGAATTATTTTTTATTTATTTACTTATTTAAATTTTACCAGCGAGGAAGAGAAAGAGAAGGAAAGTGAGAAAGCAAGCACCCAGGTCCAGGACTCAAACTATGGTCGGCCATGTGGGAGTCCAGTGCATTTAACCTCTCTACACCACCTGCTGACTCTGCACCCACATTTTCTTTTAAGAATTATTTTATTTAATTTTATTGATTATTATTTTCCTTTTTTTTTTTTTTTTTTCAAAGAGAGATTTTTACTACAAGGCATGCACACTCACTGGAAAGACAGAGAGAGATAGACAGAAAGTGAGAAATCAGTCCCTGGGTGGGGGGGATGGCCACACCACAATCCCTTCTCCTTCACTCTCCTCTTAGGATCTTAGGCATGCACACACACGTGCGTGGCATGAGTTTAAGCCACCAAGTCTGGGACTCGAACTGTGGTCAGTTATGTAGGAGTCCAGTGACATAACTATTATGCCATCTGCTGACCCCTTTATTTTCCATTTTGATGGAGGGCGGGTGGAGAGGGAGAGAGAGAGGAAAAGTGAGAAAGCAAGCCACCAGGTCCTACTTGAACTGTGGTTGACCATGTGGGAATCCAGAGCCTTTAACCACCACACCACCAGGTACCAGCAGTTGATGTAATGGCTATGTTGTTGGACTCTCATATAGTCGACTGTGGTTTGAGTCCCGGACCCGGTGGCTTAAACTTGCGCCGGGCACGTGTGCATGCGTACTCAGGATCCCAAGAGGAGAATGGAAGAGAAGGGATTGCTGCTTGGCCATCCCCTCTGGGGGATCATTTCTCGTTTCCTGTCTCTCTGTCTTTCTGGCAAGCACACATGTCCTATAACAAGAACCTCTCAAAAGAAACCCTGCTGGCCCCCCTCTTGCCCACTTATAGTGGTGTCTCCTGTCCACCAGTCGTGTCTGGTGTACTTGTTCCCTGAGGGCTTCGTCCATGCAGCCCCTCTCGTTTTCAGGGACTGGAATAGAAGTCTTCCGGGCAGGGGGCCAGCAGGTGGCCTGGTGGTTGAGGCACTGGACTCCCTCATGGCCGATCATGGTTCAAGTCCCAAACCTGACAGTTTGCTTACTCGCTCTCCCTTTCTTTCTGTCTGTCTCTCTCTAGTTAAAATTGAAAAATTTGGGGCCAGCAAGTGTTTCTTTTGAGAGGTTTTTGTTATAGTGGTAGTTTTGTGGTAGTTAAGGGTGTTGGACTCCCACCTGGCCAGTGGCAGTTCAAGTCCTTGTTCAAGTCCTTGATCAGGTGGCTTGCTTTCTCCCTTTGCCTCTCTCTCTCACTCTGTCCCCTCTCTGGTCAAATTAAAATAAGTAAATGAATAAAGTTACATAAAATAATTATTTT
>NW_006160036.1:124767-126484 GCF_000334495.1 Tupaia belangeri chinensis
CCAGGGGGGATGGCCACACCACAGTCCCTTCTCCATTCTCCTCTCGGGATCTTGGGCACGCACGCACACGTGCCCGGCGTGAGTTTAAGCCACCAGGTCTGGGACTCGAACTGCAGTCGACTACATGGGAGTCCAGCGACATAGCCATTATGCTAACTGCTGGTCCCCCCTTTGGGTTTTTAAAGTTTATTTTACATTTGTTTTTTTAAGAGATTTTTGCTATAGAGCACATGCTCTTGCTGGAAAGACAGAGAGAAACAGAGAGACAGAAAGCACAAAATCATCCCCCAAGGTACATGCTGCAATTCCTTCTCCTCCAGTCTCCTCTTGGAATTTGGGGCATGTACACACACGCAGCTGGTGTGAGTTTCAAGTCACTGGGTCCGAGTCTTGTACCATGGTTGACCATGTGAGAGTCTGGTGATGTAACCATTACGCCATCTGCTGGTCCCAATTTTACTTTTTTTTTTTGCTAGAGGGTGCATACGCTCGCCAGACACAGAGAGACAGAGAGACAGAAAGTGAACCACCCCCCCAGGGGGGATGGCCATGCCGCAATCCCTTCTCCTCCATTCTCTCTGGGTCTTGGGCACGCATGCACATGCGCCCGGCATGAGTTTAAGCCACCGGGTCCGGGACTCGAATCGCAGTCGACTACGTGGGAGTCCAGCGACATAGCCATTACGCTAACTGCTGGTCCCTACATATTCTTTAAGAGCAAGACAGGTACTCCTAACAAAGCCTTACCACATTGTAGTCGCCCCTCAGCCTTTTAGCCAGCCAGGATTATGATTGCTCTTGATGTGCTTAAGTTGACCTAGGATTTTATTATTTTTAAAATTTGCTATAGGGCATGTGCACTCACCGGAAACAGAAAGAGAGAGGGAAAGTGAGAAATCAAGCTCTGGGGGGATGGCTACACTGTAGTCCATTCTCCTCTAGCCTCCCCTTGGAATTTTGTGCATATATGCTCATGTACTTGGCGTGATTTCCAAGCCACTGGGTCCAGGACTCAAACTGTGCAGTTGGCCATGTAGGATGCAGACACCTTAACTACCATGCCACCAGCTGATCCTTTACCTGGGATTTGAATCCGGGGCCCTCCCATATGACTCCAATGTCATGAAATAGCACCTCACTGCCTGCATCACTGTGGCTGGGCCCCTCTGGTTCTTTTTTTTTTTTTTGAGAGGTTTTCGCTATAGGGCACGTGCGCTCACCAGACAGACAGAGAGAGACAGAGAGATAGAAAGCGAGAAATCACCTGCCAGGGGGGATGGCCACACCGCAATCCATTCTCCTCTTGGAATCTTGGGCACACACGCACACGCGCCCGGCGTGAGTTTAAGCCGCCGGGTCCAGGACTTGAACCATGGTCGACTACGTGGGAGTCCAGCGACATAGCCATTACGCTAACTGCTGGTCCCATGCCCCTCTGGTTCTTGACAGTGAAGAAGTGCAGCAGAAAGTGCTGTGGAAGACTAGCGGGAAGAAGACTTAACAGGAGGGACTATAAGAATAATCCTAGCCTGGCCTCCTGGAGATGTTTGGACAGATCAGAGATCCTAGGGAATGGGCCCCACACATGGCCCTCACACACATGACCCCAGTTTAGAAAAAGAAGGAGGGGCGGGCAGGCGGCGTGGTGGTTAAGGTGCTGGACTCCTACATGGCCAACCCACAGTTTGAGTACTATGACTTGCATTCCCTTTCTCTC